>NW_028327177.1:102071459-102374459 GCF_987537825.1 Furipterus horrens | reverse complement strand
AGTGTGGTGCTTTGAGGTCACTTAGAAAATGTAGGATTTGACATTTCCAATTACAGAGTGCTCAACCATTGATTTAAATGGTAATTTGGTGACAGCTTACCCCTGATCAATATGCATGGCATGTATGCATGTGCCCATCTGTGCATGACAGTAAGGGGGTGCACTTGGCTGCAGGCAGTATTCAAGGTGTCCTGAATGGATTTAGGCACTGGCCCTGGGATCGTACAGCTGATGCCAGGTGATAATGGTGCAGACAAACCTACAGAAGCCCATAGCCCATCACACCTCAAAGTGAATAGATCTCAGCCACAAATCCAGATGTATAAGAAATAGGTTTTTCTTTATATTTTGTAACTTGATTTTCATTTCACATCTCTGTTCTGTTGGAGGTAGCAGCAATAAATTTAAGTCAATTTGGGGTTTCCTCTCTACTTTCCTCCAGTTTTGTGTCCCAAATCCAGGTTGGCAGAGGCAGCACCAAGGGACTTTATTTGGTCTGGCACTGCTGATCTAGTCTCCTTCTTACTGGGTCGTCAGTAGTCAGTCTGTGACAGTGATCCTCTTTTTTCCAAATCCCGAGACTACTTTGGTTTTTTCCTCTTCAGCTCCTTCCATGTGATTTGCGGGCACAGGGGTTCATCCTGGGACTCACATGCCATGCTGGTGGTGAGGGACTGGACATTTGTCTCAGGCAGGTCTTGCCATGCCCAGCACTCACTTCTCCTGTGGTGCCTACCTCGGGCTTTGCCTGAGGGAAGTGGCCCAGCTCCTCTCTGTTCTCAAATTCTGCAAATCATCACCCTCTTTCCCTGGGCTTATGTGGGGTGAGGAAAGGTACGGGTTATTTTCTTATAGATGCATAAAAGCTATATATACCTGACTCCCTGAAATCTTTATTTTTATGTGGGGCAGGAAGGGAAAAGGGGGCTAACAGGAGATGATATCCTGGCACTGTGTCATCAAACATTCTCTCGCAGCTATTGTCCATAATCCACATTTCTTTTTATTCTCCCTGAGGGCTAAGCTTTTGAAAATCAAAAGCAAAGAATTTAGTCTTTCTCTGTATTATCCCTGAGACAGTGAACACAGAATGCCCTCCCTGCCTGAATAGGGTCCAAGAGGTCTAGGGAAATATGGTAGAAAACCTTCAATATTTCAAAATATTAATTTCAGTGAGTTTCCTTCCTCCTCCATCTGCACCGTTCCGGTCCATATCAGCATCACCTTTTGTTGGGACCATGGCAACATCCTCCTAACTCAAGGTTTCTCAACCTCTGCAATCCTGAGATTCTGGGCAAGATTTTTTGTTGTTGTGGGAGCTGTCCTGCACAATGTGGGATGTTGAACAGCATCCCTGGCCTCTACCCACTAGATATCAGTAGCAATGCCAACCCCTCCCCCAAAGTTGTTACAACCAAAAATGTCTCCAGACACTGCCAGATGTCCCCTTGGGGGGGCAAAATAGGCCCCAGTGGAAAGACACTGTCCTACATGGTCTCCCTGCTTCTTCTCTTGTCCTGACAGTCTGTTCTCCCCACAGTAACCAGCAGTAATCCTTACACAGTTTAAGTCTAATTATGTCGCTCTTGGGTTCCAAACCCTCCAGCAGCATCTTACTGCATGAGAATCAAATCCAAAACCTTAGCTCAGCTTCAAAGCTGTGCGCTGCCTACCTTGGCCACCTCACCTGTCCACTTTCCTGGTTCCTTGAATTCTCCAAGCTTGGACCTGCTTTGGAACTTTGCACTTAGCTTTTCCCTCTTTCTGGAGTCCTCTTCCCCTGGATTGTCACATGGCTGGCTCCTTCTTCATATTCAGCTCTCAGCTTGCATGCCAATTCCCGACCACTCACCCTTAAGTAGCCATGGAGTAACTATTGGGTCTGCTGACGTGAATTCTCAGCAGAGCTCTTATGGCTATATGATATTTTCCCTCTTAGTTTGTTTCTTTTCTTTACTAGAATGGAAAGTCTGTAAGAATAAGACTTTTGTTTCTCATTGTTCATTAGTTTTGCTAGCACCTAGAATAGCACTTGGTATATAACAGGTGATCATAATATTTGTTGAATGAATGAATGAAAGTAGATGTCCTTGTGTTGGACTTTTCACACAAGCACTTGTAGATATTTTGTTTCGAGGTGCATTAGATTGGCCTGGGAATTGCAGTCTAGAGGCATGTAATGAAGCAGATCCAGGCTTTCCCCAAACCCTGACTGAGAGATAATTCAGGAAGATGAATCCACAGAAGGGACATTTGTATCTATGCAGAGCTATCCAGCTGATGGCTTAAAGGGGGATGAGGTAGAGAGACCAGGTGCCACTTGCAGGGATACCGCATGGAATCTAATATTTTTTGTTAATTGAGTATGTTTCTGATATGGGAACACAAAAAGTGGGTAAAATATAGTCTCCACCCCTGACTTTGATAGACTTATAGTTTTTAGGAAAGATAGTTACAAAAATAGATTAATCAATTATAGTGCATAAGTACTGGAATAATACTAGAACCACACACTATGGAAACTCAGAATGAATGTGACAGCTTTGCCCCGGAGAGCTGGAGAAGCTTTTAGAAAAAAGGACTTCTGGGTTGGGTTTGAAGGATGGGTACAAGCTCTCAAGATGGAAAGGGCATTTCATGAAGAGAGAACAGCATATGGAAAGACATGGGGGTCATGAAAGGGTCTGGGTACTGGGAAAGGGTGAGAAGTTTGGCTAGAATTCAGAATAGGTAAAATGGAGTCCGGGTGGGAGATGAGATTTGAAACGAGAGGAGCTTGAAGTTCTTTTCTAACCATTGGATCCTATGAGTCTTTGACCTTGGAGATGGTGGGTGAGAGTCTTTTTTCTGATTATGGGTGTGTATATATTTATTATTTTTAAAGTTTTGAAAATACAGAAAAATAGAAAAAGAAAAAAGAAGGATCTAGAATCCATTACCGGAGATAACCACTATAAACATTCAGTATATTACCTTCCAGATTCCATACCTCTATCTATCAAATCTGTCTTATGTCCATGTGAAACAAAAAAATGGGATCACAGATCTGAAAATTATAAAAATAAAGCTAATAAGCAAATCCTCATAGGCCTGTAGACCTAGGGTTTTCATTAGACAAAGTATGGTCTGAAAATTAGAGCAAATGTTGCCAAGTAAAAATGTCAGTCAGTAAGCATGACCTTCCATGTGTTTGTGTGGTGACTGGCTTGTGTTTGCCACTTCTGTCCCCACAAATTTGTATAAAATTGTGGGAAATTGAGCTCACTCATTAGGAACTTATCCCACCCCCACATCTGTTCTGGCCACTTTCAGCTAAAATTTTCCTCCTTCCCAGCCCCTTATAGTCTCGCTTCCCTGTTGGTACCCAGGCAATAGTTCCTGTCTTTGGCAGCATTCTCGGCGGTGCAGATAGACTCTTAAGAAGCTACACCATCGTCTCTCGGGACGGACGGGCATGGGCAACAGCAGACCCTCCATATCACCCTGCCCAGGCTCTGTAGCTTCAGCTTCACTGGAGAGGACACTCCAGCGTCATCGCAAGATGTCGATTCAACACGGGAGGAGACAGATACCGTGTCACTCCCGAGTCGGACTGCACAGCCATTCTCGGCGGTGCAGATAGACTCTTAAGAAGCTACACCATCGTCTCTCGAGACGGATGGCTGCCGATGATGATACTAAAAAGAGAGTCTTGTCTAAGGCAAAGAACTTAGCCTTCGCAGTAGGTTTCCCTCTCTGCTGGTACATTTCATCTGGTTTAACTTTCTTTGCTGGTCTCTGCCAGAGTTCCTGGTCATCGGTGGTACTTTTGGGATTCCTGATTGCTGGTCTGTTCTCAAGAGTGGTAACATGCTCTCCCCTAGCTGATAATGGTTATTTAGGGTATCTTCAGAATATAGTTTACTATAGATCCTGCATTTTCCGACTTTTTGTCAGACAGAAAGCCCTGTAGGCATTTAGAGTTCTTACTGAGAGATTGGAGCTCAGAGGGAGGGGATAGCTTCAGAGGGAGGGGATAGCCCCATAGGGGGACCTTCCTTAGCTTAGAGTGCCTTGGAAGGAACCAGAGAGAGAAATGCTATCAGAGACACTTACCAGTGAAACACTTTAACCCTCTTCAAGGACACAAAAGACTGATGTTGCTTCCCTGATTTTATCTAAAGAATGCAAACTGGCTGAGCAGCATGACTGCTCTCCAACTGTTGTCCAAGTAGGACATTTCTAAGCAGGGTTGTCTAGTACATTATTTTTTACTTTACATGGTCTTCATTTTGATGAGTGACCTTTCTAGATGGTACATTTTGGGTCTCCTGAAGATACATCATCTTGGAGAAACTGAGGCAGAAAACAGTCACTTCCTGGTTTCTGACACCTGGTAACTGATTACTCCTTCACCTTCTGCCCTGGCCATTTGGACTCCTGACCTTTTGCCTCATTTTGTTTTGAGTTTGTCTCTTGACCCTCAGCTCAACTAGGTCTTTAGTCCTGGCCCAATCAACCTGCTTCAGGCCCCACCCTGAGTATATCTGTCTTGTTGGATCTTGTACTTGGCGTACCATTGCCATTGAAACTTGGTGTCAAAAACGATGGAGGTACCACTGCTCTCTGACAGAAACACGGAATTGTTATGCTCTTGGAAATAGAAAGAAATGTTGAGAATATGGTGAGTTCGTTTACTTTGATTTAGTTTAACAAATATTTATGAGTTCCTACTATGTTCCCTGCCCCCATAGCAGGAAGACAGATTTTAACTTGTAATTACAAAAATATTCAGTGTTATGAAAGGGTGGTACTTGGAGGGGCCTATAACAAATGGATCTAAATAGTTGAAAATGTTGTAGATGATTTCTGATATTGGGTTGTAAAGCTAAATTGGCCAAGCTTATTTCACCAGCATTATCTCCTGAGCTATTTAGGATCTAGGCAGAATTGTCTTTTCATTTAGAGAAGGGTCAGAAGCCATCAAAATATTTAAGGGGTCAGGAAGATTGATCTTTTAAGAGTAACACACAACTCCTGGTGTAAAAGATTGAAATGGTTTCAGAAGAGGAATTTTATAATAGTTATACTCAAGATGATAAGTGCAATTATGGCATAAGTGCTTTAAGGTAAAATTAAAGCCAGGGATCAATGGAAGAGGATAGAAATCCATTCTGGTTGGATAGAGTTATGCTAAAGTCACAGAAGGTAGGTGAGACAAGACTATGGATTGTTGAAGGAGGAGCTGTGATATGGGGTGGGGGTGGGTATGCTCTGGATGGAATGACACAGACCTGGGTTTGAGCTTTGGCTTAATGGCTTATCAGCTGAATGACCTTGGATAAGTATTTTCTTATCCAAGAAAGGTAAGAAAAATAGGGATAATACCTCATCAGTTTCCTTATTTGAAAAATGGGGGTAATAATAGCTCACTGTGTGTGTGTGTGAATTAGTTGAAATAACACACATCAGAATTTCCAGCACTTTGCTTGGCATACATGAGAACTCATTGAACAATGAAAATGTTAACTAAACCTGTAAGAGAGTCACCAGCATTCAGGTCTTGGACAGTGAACCTGAACCTACAGGTGAAGCATTAGTAAGTGCACGTGGTTGGAAAGGAGAGGAGGATGGGCAGTATTAAAAAACCACCAGCAGAAGTGGAGTTGCCAGCATGGGCAGCTGGTAAGTCTTAGTCAGACATGATGCTTTCCTTGTTTACTTCAGTGTTTTTCCCAGTGTGGCTCCTGGGTCACCAGCATCAAAATTGCGGGAGAGGAATTTATAACAAATTCAGATTCTGGGGTATCACCTAGACCTATTGAATCAGAATTTCTGGGGGTAGAACCTGGAAACCTGGATTTTACTAGTGCCCCAGATTTCATGAACTTGAAGTATTTGGGCCTGGACTATAGTAACCTCACCAACTTGACAGTCTGTGTATCCTTTTGAATGCAAAAGAACATTTAGTAATCGTGTAGACAACTGATGAATAAGGGGGGAAAAGGCCTCTGAACTCCCAGTGTGAGTGTGTTACAATCCTATTTTTTTAAAAATAAAAAATGTGTTTATGTATTTTGTTGCTTATAAAAAGAGTCTGATGGTTCTTACTTATTGATAATGATGCTTTTTCTTAGGGACTAGGAATGGGGTCAAGGTCGAGTTGGGGGCAGGATGGTAGCAACAGGAACAGTGGAAAGAAGACCTTTTCCCTTATATTCTTCAATTTTGATTGACTTCTAAAATAATGAATGTGATTAATTTTCTAATTTAAAAACCCACCAAGTTGACAATAAAATTAAGGAATTTGTTGACAAATTTTTCTGCTATGGAGGATGCTCAGAAATCAGCTAAACTATGAAAGAAAGAAAAAGACAGACAGGAAGGAAGAAAGAAAGAAAGACAGACAGGAAGGAAGGAAGGCAGAAAGAAAGAAAGAAAGAAAGAAAGAAAGAAAGAAAGAAAGGAAGGAAGGAAGGAAGGAAGGAAGGAAGGAAGGAAGGGAAAGGAAGGAAGGAAGGAAGGAAGGAAGGAAGGAAGGAAGGAAGACAGGGAAGAAGACACCTGCAAGAGATGTTTAAGTTTTGCTTAACATCTTGTGGTGTTCATTATGTATTGTAGGAATGATTCCTGAGATTAACTATTACTTTACTGGATTATTCCCCGATGTAGTGTTTTCTTTCCTCCGCTCTTTTAAAATTCTAAGAGATGGAATAGTGAAGCCAAACCACTTAAGTTATTGGGTTTAATTCAGGAGTCATTGTGGTGCTGTGCCCAGAGTCTGGGATTTAGTCATAAGACCTGATTTTCCATCTCTGATCTGCCTTTTGAATGAGGCACATCTCCATTCTGCATCCTTGCATCCTCATCTGTAAAATGAGGCATTATCTACCCTAAGGCTAGTTGCCATGAGGATCAAATGAGATGGTATGTGAGAAAGTAAACTCTATAGAGTGCTTCAGAGATGTTAATTATTTCTATTTTTGCCTAGCTCCTCCCCTGGGCATGCTGCTATTACTGTGGGGTTGTTTATGTGTCTGTCTCCCTGTGAGTTCCTTGAGTGTAGGGGCCTTGTTTTATTCATTCTGAATTCTTGTGCCTAGTGCCTGCCACACAGGAGGCATTCAAAGCAAGTTCTGGAACAGCTATCAAGGATAGAAAAATACATGCACAGTTAGGTTTAGACTTAAGAAAATATTAAGATGCTCTTCCAAGAAACACTGTCTTCCAGTTTTACTAAAGGAATTAAAAAACAAGTTTACAGCAGAAATGCTATTGCTAGGAGAAAGGAAAGAATTTCATTAAGGAAAATCTAACTGCCTACTTTTCTAAAGAGACAGAGCCACATCTCTTCATCCTCATTACTGTCAATGGCTGGTTCCAAGGAGCGCAAGATGAATGAATGAAAAGGGATTGAGAAAAGACAAATCCTGATACTCCTGGAGAAAAGTCTCCCAAGAAATAGGAATGCCCCTGGATCACCAGTTTCCTTTATTGTTTGTCAAAACCCTGGAATAAGCCTTCTCCGTACTCCTCAGACAAAGACCCTCTTTGGCCTCTACCCCAGACTGTGGCTAGTAAACTACAAAGACCATTATTTCCCTTGGAAGTGGGAAAATGGCCAGTTGCTTGACAAAACTGGGAGGATTTTCTGAGGCTCAACTTGGGGCTCTAAGACTTGGATAATTATCATCTGAATGTGTGAGGGAAGGACTGGGCCAAGCCTAGAAACAGAGTCTTGATGTAGTCCAGCAGTTAGGAAGGAGAGGACCAATCTCAGCTTTGGGCCTCTGTACCCTTTTGTAGTACTGCCACGAATCTGCACTTTCTTCTCCTCCTACACCAGTTTCCTAAGCACAGGTCAGCACAGGACCATCATTAGATGGGTTCATAATTGTTCAAACAAGTGGTTATTGTTGCATGGACCCATCCAGTTTGAGAATATTTGGAAACCAAGGAAGGCAGGCTTAGTAATCGGGAACACGGTTGTTAAAATCAAACTACCTGAGTATTGGAGACCAGCTCTGGTACTTTCTAGCTCTCTGACTTTGGGCAAGTCTTTTCATCTCTTTGAGCCTCAGTTTCCCCATCTGTACAGTGAAGATAATAATCCAACCTCAAAGAGTTATCTAGGTGGTTAAATGAGGTAATGCATGGAAACCCTCTGCACAGGGTCAATCACATAGTAAATACTCAATCAGTGTTAGCTATTGTTATTGATAATCACAACTATAAGTAATACTACTGCAGGCTCTGGAGACCAGTAAATCTGGCCTCCATTTCCAGCTGTGCCACTTACTAGTTGTGGACAAAATGTTTAATTTCTCGGAGGCTCAGCTCTCTGTACTTCTGTAAAACAGGAACAATATACCTACCTTGGACATGTCTGTAAAGCATTCAGGCCAGAATAGACACATAGTAGGTACTCCATAAACAGTGGTTACCATTAAGAGAAACAGCACATTCTGCGGCAAACAGAACTGGGAAGCAGAGAGATCTTAACAGAATGGGATAAGGTATTGACTCTACAAATGTAGAGTTTAATAGAAGTTAACTCTTTTTGGATATTGAGCCCTGAGAGGACTTTCTCTCATGAATAGATAGAAATGTAAATGGGGTAATAACAAATTGGCCTTCGGTTAGGATCAGAGCTTGGAGCCTGACCTTAGCCTTTCTCCTTTGTCCAGGTGGCTCCTGGTGCCTCCCTAGGAGGGTCCAGAGGGAAATAGATGATAGAGGCCACTCACTGGGAATTGAATGCTTGTCCCAAAGCTGCAGCACAATACCCTAATGTAGAAGTCTGGTGAGCTGATCTCCACGTGAATTCCTTTGGGCTAGGTGGGTTGGGCAAGCAGGCCTCCCCTCCAAGCCCATACTTGAATCTTGACTCTGTTGCTCCAGGGTAAACAAAGCTGGTCTGGAGCTCAAACCCTTGTAGGCACAAGCTTGGATAACTGCCCTGACTTCTCTCTGCAATGCTTACCAAGTCTAACCAGCCACAGGGAGGAGAGAGAGTTAGAAGTCTGGACCCATCCGGACTTGACTTTTGACTCCTTGGAAGTACAATGTCTAGGAATTTTGATCCACAAATGTGCCCTAGAGCTGGCTGGTCTATGATATCATTTCCTTCCAATGCGTAGATTTCCATACCCTTAATTGTGACCCTAACTTGGGAGGAATGAATAGAGTTGGCTTTCAGCTCAGTAGAAGTGAAAATCCCTGTTCCTTCTCTTTCTTGTTGACCTTTCTTCTAATGCCCCCCATGAGCTTAACAGCCAAGTCTATGATCAACTCAGGATGTGGCTCTCTCCCTCTGTGGAAGAAATCAATAAAGAATCAATGATGTTCAGTCTGCATCCTCAGCACTGTTCCATAGTATGCCTGCCATGCAGTCATGGGGAGTTTGGGCCCCAGGGATTTAAGAATGCCTCTTTATGTCCTTCTCCTTCTTCAGATATGTTTAAAGCAGCTCAAGACTAAATTGAGATATTCAACTTATTTTCTTCCAGACAAGCACTGATCGCCAAGCAAGTAGTAGTCTGCAAGCCAGTGATGTATTTTGTTGATATATACAACAAAATCAGGCAACTTCATAGAAAAATCTGCATTTCTGACTCTTTGAAAACAAATTGGACAATCTGCCTGCACTCGCCCCCCCGTTCCCACATGGTGACCCATCAGCCAGAGCTGAGTAGCAGCTGCCATTTATAGATGAGGCATGCTCTCTGGGCAGGAGCTCTCATGTCCCCACACCCCCTATTTCACACCCACTGCTTTGCTCACTTACCTAAGATTCCTGGTTTCTATTGACTATTGGGTTTGCCATTTTTGAATAAGGCCAAGGAGTTATATTCTATCTTCTGTCTCAAACTGTGCTTATTGGATAGGGCTGTACAATGGGAATTGCATGAAAGCGTAACAAATGCTTTAATGTGTAACTTGCCATCATGCTTTCAAATTTCACCATAGAGACTCCCTGGCATTATTTTAAATAAACCCTTCACTTCTCCTCAAGGATAAGTATGAGGTTGGAGTCAAGGGCAAGACAATCTCCCCAAAAGACAAGTGGTGTGATGTTTGTCTCTGACCCATTCTTGAGGGGAGCCAGGGGAGGGTGGGCAGGAGGGCCCTTTAGCTGCTGAAGGCCCTTATAGCAATTCTGCTCAGTGTGGTTCAAGAACTCTACATTGGACTCTGAAGTCAGACAGATCCAGGATTGAATGCCAGCTTCATCACGTACTGTTTCCACCTCCATAAAATGGGCACCTCACTGGACTCTTGTGAGGATTAAATGAGATAATCTACACGGTGTCTGGAATATGGGCAGCATTTAATAAGTGTGCTCTATTATCATTCCTCACAGATTTGGAGGGCTTGATTCAATCCAAGGGTGAAATTGAGAGCATCTGCAGCAGAACAGCAGTTTGCAGGCAAACATAGCCCCACTAGCATATTTTGTTTGGCTTTTGGAACCTTTACAAAAGTAAATTAGTTTCCAACATTTAAAAATTGAGAAAGTTTTAATGAAGGTCAGGGGAGTTCAGATGAAAATCCAGATTTCTGGAATTTCTTAAGAAATAGGAAGATCTAGAAACACTGGGCTCTCATTCTCAGACAGAGGCCAAAATTGGCTGCTCCCTTCCAACTGGGCATAGGCTCTGCTTTGCTCTGGGGCCCACCTGGTGCACGTCACTCTTCTGCTGCCTGCTTAGATCCTGTTGGTGTTTGAGTTTATTGATCTAGAAGAATGGATCAACCTTCATTCAATCCTTTATAAATATTTCTGGCAACCAGGCTTTGGAGAAGGTAGACAGTAGGTCATTTTAATGGCAAATATCCTAGTGCCATCTGTGTTATCAGGTGCAGAGAGCACTCAGCTTCAGCAGTCTTTGGGTAGAGCCATGTGGTCAAGGTCCTCTCAAAAGAATGTGGAAACCCTGGCTGCTGTGGCTCAGTGGATTGAGCGTCGGCCTGCGAGCCAGTGTCACTGGTTCGAGTCCCAGTCAGGGCACATAACTAGGTTGCACATCAGGTCCCCAGTTGGGGGCGTGAGTGAGAGGCAACCACACAGTGATATTTCTCTCCCTCTCTTTCTCCTTTCCCCTCTCTCTAAAAATAAAAAACAAACAAACAAATAAATAAATTATTTTTAAAAAGAATGTGGAAAATCAACAAAGATTTGTACCGGTGAACTAACGGCCCCTTTTTAAAAAAAGATTTTATTTATTTATTTTTAGAGAGAAGAGAAGGGAGGGAGAAAGAAAGGGAAAGAAACATCAATGTGTGGTTGCCTCTCGCGTGCCCCCAACTGGGGACCTGGTCCGCAACCCAGGCATGTGCCCCAGCTGGGAATCAAAGTGGCGGCCCCTTGGTTCACAGGCCAGTGCTCAGTCCACTGAGGCACATCGGCCAGGGCCAAATGACCTCTTTTTTCTCAACATGCAGGTGGGCTAAAATTTAGTAAGAACAAAAGGTAAAGTCTTGCTCTTTATGTCTATAAACCCAGCTGGCCAAGTACAGACTAGAGAGAGTTGTGCTTAGCAGCAGCACTTGTGAAAAAGACTTATGGGTCTCATGGACAATAAATTTGGTGTGAGTCATCGGGAGACAGCTGCCAAAAAATCTAATCTGATTTTGGGCTGGGTTTATAGAAGTCTAGTGTCTGGAAGACCTTTCTAACAGAGCTGTTTTAAAGGACAAGCAGGCAAGCTCAGGAACCCTTGATCTAACTCCCTGGCCGTGTTTGAGGCTGAGTGATATATCCCTGGAAAATATTGTCAGAGTTGGGATTTAGGCATCAGAGGGCGAGTTGCTCTCAGTGACATACAAAGTCTCTGCCAACCTTAAGATTCTATTTTCTGCAGCCCAGTGAAAGAAGATAATTTTCATGACAAAAGTAAAAATCTTGCTTTCTGATGGAGGGAAGCAGGACATGTTGAAGAGGCTGATTGGATACAGCTGTTTTGGTCAGATGCTTGTCAAAATGGAAATGTAAACTTCCGGTTCTTACATAGTAATTTGGACAACAGATGGCACCAGCCCTACAGCACCCCTGAACCTCTTCTCACCTGCAAGGACATCCCTGACCCCCTGCTGCGTTTCCAGAGTTGAAGGGGGTGAAGGGGAAGATCTGTTTTGCACATTACTGGTGGTAATTTGTTTAAGCTGAACTTTTTATGCAGAGCTTGCAAACTGACGGCACACAGGACAAATCCAGCCCTCAGATGTGTTTGCTTTGGCCTGTACTACGTCTTTGAAAAATGTGAATTAGACGCCAACATGTAAAAATGAGGCGATTTCATGTAAAATCTGGCTTTCTAGCACCTTTTTAAACAATCAGAAGGTCTGGCAACTCTGGGCCTGCGTTCCCATGTGGGAACACAGGTCAGAGCTGAGCTCCCATTGCTCTTCTTGGACAGGATTTGGACTCACTTGGCCGCTGTCCTCATCCCCCTAACCTCATCTGCCTTACTGTGCTAATTCACCTGACTTCCCAGATCTCTGTAAGTATAGGAGTTAGTGACCCCTGGTGTGGTGGTGCTTGTTTTTTTTTTTTAATCAAAATGTCATGGAACTTTATTTTCATTATATGAAAGTCACTGATTAATTTTTTTCCCCCACTATTTAATTTGGAGGACATATCATGTTTGGGATGGCCAGGTTTCAATTATAACCTTTGTGGTATACCTGGAATTCACTTTCTGGAGGCAAGTCAGGTGGGCTACCTCAAAGATGCAGGCATCTTCAGAGCATTTGGAACCAGGATCAAATCTGTATCTCCAGGAAGACTTGCTTCCAAGAATGCAAACAGCACCAGCATGAGCACCAAATTGAAATCTTCCTTCCAGGGCTAGAGGAGCAAAAGAGACTTAAGTGTTTATTTAAGCATGAAGAATATGTTAGGTACTGGTTTGTTTTCAAGGCCACATCAAAATGCCTTGCATGGTCAGAGTCATCATTAATGGGCTGTCCTGGACTCTGCTCACTCATCAACAGTTGGGTGGGCCGCTGAGGATCCAGAGGGGAGATGGAGCAGAGATGCCTTTATAGCTGCCCCTTAAAGGTACCTACGAATCATATACTACCAGTCCCCAATTCTTGCACTTCAGTGAAATACCCCAGTTGTTCTTTTGAACTACTCCAAGACTCCCCATGGTTTCCCTTGTAACTTCTCCACTGTGAGCCATACCGAACAATGGCTTCCTCTTCCACAGCACAGCCCTGCAAATATTTGCAGATAGTGGGCTCACCTCTCAGCTGGCTGACAATCGTGGCCCTGAGGAGGTGGAATGGGGGGCCAGGGTGTGAAGAGCCCAGATGTATTTAATGGAGGTGGTTGAGACAGTGTTGCTTTTAGGTGGGTCATGAGCTGGGAGGCCTATGCTTGGAAGCCTGAGTTTCCAAAGACCCCTTCACCAGCCTCAGAGTCTCTCTGTCAGCTGTTGAGGTCTGGGGGAGAACAAGAAGTGAATCTTCTTACGAAGCTTTGGCACTGATGGTAGAAATTGCAAGAACTTCACTGGAAGCAGGGATCATCAAGGGCTGCTAGTAGTTGAGGGAAGTGATGCCTACCTGTAGGCCTATTGGTGGGCTTCCACATTCCAAGATAGAATTTGTAGACCCTTACCCTGCTTGAGTCTGTTTCTCTGCTCTTAGGTTCTCAGACTGAAATTGACCAACCGTGGACTTCAGAACCCTTAGTGCCACACTCCAGTACCACTGCCTGGCAGAGCGGCCCCTTCCCTGCATGGGACCTAAGACTATCACTTAGGAAATGCCCTGCTTATCTGAGTTACTTCTAGTGCAGACAAAGGTCTTGTTTGACTCTCCGTGGTACAGCCATCTGGTAGCAATTTTGTGTTTTTACTGTAGTCGCTTCAGTGAATCCTTTTATTGAGTCATCCTTTGAGTGTTATTTCCCTTTCACCTTTCCCTAAAGGGGAAAGTGAGGCCCTCGTTTAGGGCCTTTCTTCCACGGATAGAAGTGGTGTTAGTGAATTGGAATTTCAGAAAAGTGCTATCTCCTGAGAAGGCAGGGACGCCCTCTAATTACACTTGACATCTTGAAGAGCTTGAATCTGTATGGGGGGAAGACGAGCAGCACCATCTTCACTGCCTGGAGAGGGTGAGGATGGCAGAGTGGCGGGGTGGGGTTGGGGCGTGTTTCCATATGTCCATCTCCATTCCTACTCTCTTGCCTTCCCCACTCTCCCCATTTCTTGTTCTGGAAAAGGAAATGGTGGAATCCATGTGTAAATGAGATGGCATCTCAGCATAATGTCATTGCTGCTTCCTAGTCATTGCTGGATCCTGGCCATTTCCTCCCTTACCTGCTCAGCTTTCCCAGGGTGCTTCCATGGGTCCCAGTCAGAAATGGGGAGGTCTTGTGTCTCAGTGAGTTGTTCTATTCACTGGGCTTGGGTAACACCTGGTGACAAAACCCAGTTGGTACTGTAGGTATTATGTGGAAGGGCTAAGGGGCTTATATGTGTGGAGCATGAGGGGGGTTCTGTGGGGAAGGAGGGGTCAGATGTTTCTTTTGCAGGAACATCTGTCCCACTGAGAACCCCATGGCTTGTGGAATGGCTTTGCATGAGGAAACAATCTGTCTGGAGCCCATGTCACTCCTGTGCAGTGTGTGGGGCTAATCAAAACTTCAAGAGGAGAAGTGCCTGTCTTCCATCCAGAATCAAGATTAATTGATGTTCTTTAATGGAACCAAATCGAATCTCTCAGCAACTCTTTCCTTTAAGCTTACAGTGATGTACTTTTCTATGAAGACCCAATGAGTTCTTCCAAATCAGCAGGTTCTTGGAAACAGTTGACCCCTTGAAGCCATTTGTGTATTTCCTCTGAGTGGCTTGTGGGAAATGGAGAGAAAATGCCTTCAGGTTACTGGGCTAAAGGTATATTTCTTGTCTGCCTATCGTTTGCACAGCACACTCACTTTGTTGTTGCATGTGATCTCACAAACAACCCTGTGATGCAGGTGGAGTTGGGGTTATTATTATTTCTGTTTTACACATAAGGAACCCCTCTAGACTTTGGAACACTAGTCCCTGAAGATCCTACTGTAAAAAGGGCATTCTGTTCAAATAAGTGTGGGAAGCTTTCTAGTGTGTTCTCGGAAATTCATAGCATACTTCCACAGATTAAAGGCTCTGATAAGTCCTGTAGAAAAAAAAATCTATTTAACCCATTGTTTCCTGACCTCATTAACCTGGGTACTGTGTTTTCTTTATGGACACTTACTGGCGTCGTCTAGAATGCACAAACATTTTCTTTAAAAGGTCAGCTAGTAAACATTTCAGCCTTTGTGGGCTGTGTGGTCTCTGTCACAACTACCCAACTCTGTAGTTGAATGCAAAAGCAGGCTGTGATGATAGGAAAATGAATGGGTGTGGCTGTGTACCAGTAAAACTTTATTTACAAAAATGGGCTGTGGGCCAAATTTGTCTCTTGGGCTCTAGTTTGCCAACCTCTGTTCTAGAGCAAGCATCCTGCAGAACAGTCTTTGGGAGATGCTGCTTGAAGTGTCCAGAGAGTCCTAGATAGGGATTCTACTCTCAGCTGCCAGAACACGTGGCATGCGTGGCAATGACTTACAGAATGTGATTCAGAGGTCGACTGTCTTGCTTAGGGCCTACGACTGCTAAGTGCTGCCACAGAGATGTCTGCTAGGCTCTTGACTATAAAATGTTCTCCCCATCTCCCCCTCTGCTGCCCCTCCCCCCAGCCTCTTCCGTTGTTCTCTGCTCTTTTGGAGCAACAGACCTGGGAAGAGGACAAAATGCACCAAGTGCTGCTATGTGCAAATGAAGTAATGTGCATGTAGGTGCATCTGGGTGTTTGCATGCAAGCTGGTCTGAGTGTGACCATGGTGTCTGCATTATTAAGCATGAATGTGGCTAACAGATAAGTTATCCAGTTAGAGGTCTTTGTTTCAGAGCACCTAATGGAAGATGCTAAAGAGATTTGCTAGTGCTATTTGAATTGAAGTCTGTGGTAAGAAGTCAGGAATATATTCAATCAATGTGCAAGAATTTATTAAATACCTAACATGTGCCCTTGCATTAATTAGAACTTTTAGTTGCAAGCAACAGAAACCAGCTGAAGCAGGTGGTAGTGAAAATAGAGTTTATTATAAACACACAAGGTGTTTCATGGAACCCAGATGGGGAAATGCAGGTGACCTCAGGATGGCCTGGGACCAGGAACAGGAGTGCTGGGGAGCCCTGGTCTGTTCTAGATATCAGTTGGTATGCTTTCTCTCATTTTGGCTTCTCTCTGCACATCTGCTTCACTCTTCCTTCTCACCAAACCGTCTATTTCTGAGACTTCTACAGGACAGGTAGCAGTGATTGCCCATAGTTTCCAAGTTCATGTTTTAGTTGGAGGTGATCACATGCAAAGACTTTTTCTCTTCTTTGTCCTCCTCCTCTTCTTCCTCCTCTCCTTCTCCTCCTCCCTTCTCCTCCTCCCTCACTTCAGTATTGCTGGGGAAGGGACTTTGATTGGTTCCTGAACCCCAGTTGCTGTGGCCAGGGAGAGGGGCTGTTAACTGTGCCATCCAGAATCCTACCCCTGTTGGTGGGGTGGGCACTTTTCAAAGGAGAGAGTCTATTGGTGATGGATGGAGACTTGACTTGCCAGAGGGGTGGGTAGGACAAGGCAGGACTTGAGAGAATGGGGATTGGGATTCAAGACAGAATCCCCAGGAATCTGAAATGAACCATGAGGCCACTGAAGGACTGGCAATGAGAATGGAGTAATTTTGTCTTTCTTCAAACTATCTTCTTCCCTTTTCCTCATCCAAGCTTTCCTGTTTTCCCTCCTAATGCTCAGGTCCTCACAGCCGACAATTAGCTAATCATCTCGGGAGTCAGTGATTGATGCAGCTTTAGGTGTTACCTCATTTTAGGGGCTTTTGCATTGGTACAGAAGCGGTAAGTGCCTCAAACCAAAGGAATGACAGTGCCTGGGATTTTGGGACCAGGATACTAAGCGAAACAGCAAAGGTTCCACCTGTGGCCCTGGCTGCTGTGGCTCAGTGGATTGAGCATCAGCCTGCGAGCCGAGTGTCACTGGTTCGATTCCCAGTCAGGGCACATAACTAGGTTGCACGTCAGGTCCCCAGTTGGGGGTGCGAGTGAGAGGCAACCACACAGTGATGTTTCTCTCCCTCTCTTTCTCCTTTCCCCTCTCTCTAAAAATAAAATAAATAAACAAATAAATAAGTAAATTATTTTAAAAAAAAAATTTCACCTGTGCTCCTTTGTGGCGAGAACTTTTGTTTGGGGATAGAATGAGCAAATGATACCTGCTGTCCTGCAGTAAAGTGCTTTATCCCAGCACCTGAACACTTGTAGAGCGGCAGACATGAATCCATCAAATAACAACTAGGCAGCGTCTTTGGGGAGGAAAAAGCAGCCACCATACACACCATCTGAGGACCAGTTTGTTTCAGAGGATGCCTTGGTGTTTGTTTGCAGCTAATACAGGTGGGAGGAAAACATGCAGGACTTGGACTTACAATATCAGGATGTGAATTCTTGACCTACTGCTCTCACCCTGTGTGAAGTTACTCAGTCCTCCTGAGCTGCAGTGCCCTTCTCTATATACAGAGGCGCAGTACCCACCACTGTACTTGTGTGCCCATCCCTGCTACATATTGAATGCTCAGTACAGAAGTATTATATCTGAACTTCAAGTCCTACTTAAGAGTCTCAGAATTTTCTCAAATGCCCACACCATGCAGGAATCCCTGATAGCTGTGAATCTTCTGGTTAGAACTTCCAGTGGCAAGAGACTGACCACCTCAGAAATCAGGCTAACCCAATGTTGGAAAGGTTAGAAAGATCCTCCTTGAATAGAATTGCCAGAGGACACCTCTATCCTTTGAAACAACCCAGAATAAGTCTAAGCTGGCTGACTCATAGTAACATATCCATTATTTGAAACCTGGTTTCCCATACTCCTAAGTTAGGGATGGGGAATAAGTCATATCTGATGTGCCAGCTGTAAAGGATTGATAGTGGCTGCTGGAGGGTTGTGTTGAGAAGGATTCTGAGGCTGTGTTCCAGGAATGGTAGGAGAAAACAGCCTATCTGCCATGGGCTGGGGGGCGGGCCATGGTGGTGTATGTGCGAGGTGTTTGTTTCTCTGCTAAGCATTCTCAGGCTTAGATTCTTCTGTTGTGCTTTAGGTGACTCGTTCTCTCACTCTCTGGTCTCTTCTTTCTGCCACATTTCAGCTTATCAACATTTTAAAAAGCCGTCTGGCTGCCACATCTTCTACTTAATTCATTTCAAAGGTGGATTTAACCAATCTGGCTAGCTGCACTGGAGTCTCTCCTAGAGCAGTGTTTTCTGGGAAATCTTCCCAAATAGATGAGGACTATTCTGAGTCTGTAGGCCACTGATAAACCTTCCAAATTATTAATGTCCCTTAAAATCTGGAGCCCAAATTAAGCACTGCCTTTCAGCAATATTCTGAACAATATGGGGGCCATTGAGACTAATCATATATCACTTGATCCTGTTAATGCAGCTTAAAATGGCATTAGCTTTTTCCCTGTGTTGGTAAAGCTGTAGCTCAGAGACTCTGCTCCTGATTCTCAGGGTTAGAGAGAAAGGGAGGACAGAGGAGGGGGCTGGGAGGGAGAAGGAGGGAATGGCAGGAGAGCCAGAGCCACTCGGGGGAACTCTCCTCCTGCCCCTACTGTTCCATCCCCCTGTGCTGTGTTCCCTTCTCACATGGGTAGTGACCACTGGCCATCACTCATTGTGGGGGTAAGAATTTCAGCTTAGGCTGGAGGACCACCCTGCTGCCTCTTTTCCGCTATCATGGTTGTCTGAGCTCCCTGTCCCCTCCCCACCTCTGAACTCTCCTGGTTGGCTTCAATCAGACTGACACCTGCAGTCAGCACAGTGAAGACCAAGGCCATGGGTATCCTCTCTCACATGGGGTTGTCTGTCCTAAAGGTCCCCAGACCATGGGCTGGTCCTTGAAGATGAGAAAAATAGGAACCATGCAGAGCTTTTCTCATAAAGCCAACCATATATAAAGACCTTCTCTTTATTCTAAATTATGTTCTTCTTTTGTGGAATGTATGTGTGTGAGAGAGAGAAAAAATTATCCTGTCTTTATTGGTGTAGATTTTTTCCCTCCGATACCCTTAGTGATAAATGTTGGCCACTCTTTGTAGACCTCCTCCTCATGTTGGGGGTTGATTTAATTTTTTGGACTGAAAAGTACAGGCTTGTTCAAGGTGAGGACACCCCACATGCCTCCTGGGTGGATCTGGAAGACAGTCTGGCACTGAGGCAGAAGATTAGCCATGGGTGACTTTTTAGTGGTTTAAATTTCCCACAGCCTAGTTGATTTTAAAGATGGCATTGTTTTCATTTAGGCCCTGGGTCTGAGATATAATTTAAGTAGAGTACATTTTGGATTTGGGAGACTCAGTTGATAATTTTTAGCATGGCTTTGGCAAATGACTGAGCACCTTAGTGCTTTGGTTTCTTCATCTGTTATGGGAACTGCTCTCTCTTTCTCCTTGGTTGTTATACATTTTGTTCACGACAGTGTTTAGCTGCAAGGATTTATCAAATGCTAGATCACTGTAGTTACTTTTGATAACATTCAGCTAGCATTTATCAGGGTTTCTATTCTGTGGACATTCACCTTTTGAAGGGTTGAAGAGGATTCAGAGAAGTGAAGCAGAAGTGAAGAGATGGGGGTGTTGCATACCCTGACCCCTCCCTACTAAATGCTGGTAAAGCTCCCCATTTACTGTGACATACCCCCACAAGTTTTGCATTCTCCTTGGGGGATGGTCCTGCCTCCAGGGGAGAGCCACCTGCTGAGTGCTTTGGAATGGTGTGAGGCAGTCACAAAGCATGGAAAAGAGAAGGCTATAGAGAATGGCTTGGTGGGCCGATCCTACTGACCTGTGCATATTACCAGTTGGGGTTTGGGTGTCCTCTGAGTGTTGAGCAAATAAGGAGCTTGGTATTGCAGAAGGGCCACAGCACTGTAGGCAGGGGCCCTGCACTCAAGCTCCAGCTTTGCTAATAACTAGCTGGGGGGTCTTGAGAAAAATCTCTTTCCTTCTCTGGGTCTCATCTGTAAAATAAAGGATTTGGAGAGGATGGTTCTTTTCAGCTCTGTGGCTCCAGGATTTGAAGGGAAAATGCCTTAGATATGAATGAGATCAAAGGAAGAACTTTCTACCTGTCATGCTATTAAGATGGAGAAATAGGTCTGATGTCTTACTTCTAGTTTTTTGAACAAAATTTTACTGTATTTTTTCCATTACCATTTAGTCCCCTTATACGCTTCTCCCCCTCCACAATCACCACACTTTTGTCCATGTACATGAGTCCTTTTTGTTCAATCCCTCCACTCCATAACCTCCTCACCCCCTTTAGCTGTCATCCTGCTCTTTATCTACGAGTCTGTCTCTATTTTGCTTGTTAGTTGTCCAATTATGAGTAAAATCATATGGTATTTGTCTTTCTCTGACTGGCTTATAATGTTCTCCAGGTACATCCATGCTGTTGCAAAGGGTAAAATTTCCCTTTTTATGGCCGAGTCATATTCCATTGTATAACTGTCGCATAGTTGTTTTATCCGCTCATCTATTGATGGAAAACTTGGGCTGCTTCCATATCTTGCGATTGTAAATAATGCTGCAGTGAACATAGGGGTGCTTATGTTCTTTCAAATTAGTGTTTTGGGTTCCTTCACATACATTCTCAGAAGTGGAATTGCTGGATCAAAAAGCAGATCCATTTTTAATTTTCTGAGGTATCTCCATACTGCTTTCCACAGTGGATGCAACAATCTGCATTCCCACCAACAACGCAGAAGGGTTTCCCTCTCTCTACATCCTCCCCAGCACTTGTTATTTGTTGATTTATTGATGATAGCCATTTTGATATGTGATATCTCATTGTGATTTTAATTTGCATTTCTCTGATGATTAGTGATGTTGAGAATCTTTTCATATGCCTATTGGCTATCTGTATGTCCTTTTGGGAGAAGCATCTCTTCAGTCTTTTGCCCATTATTTAATTGGGCTGTTTGTTTGACTGCTTACATTTGTTTGATTTGGAAAAGATGAAATCTGGTAACGAAGCTGGAATTGAAAGAACAGACCTGTCGAAATTGCTTCCTAAAACTTTTCCTTCTCTCTTTTTTTTTTTTTATTAAATTAAGCTCATTTTTTGAATATGTAATATAGAGACACATATAAAGCATTTTAAATGGTGTAGAAAGCATGTTTCTTTCCATCCACCCAGCTCCCCTTCCCCAAAGACCACTTCAGTTCATCCTCTGAAGAAATTTTTCTTATTTTCTTGGACCTAGGACTGAGAAGAAAGTTTTAAAAATGCCTGGGTTGTTATGCCTTTAACTTTCTGGTCTGAAGGGCGAGAAATTTGATCCTTATGTAGCATGTGGTTAGTTTCCTACAATGAATTTTCCCTATTAGTCATAGTTTCTTTTTGCCACTCTTGGGTAGAGGTACAGTCTTTTTCATCCTTCATTTGAATCAGGGAATTCTATATGAACTGATCAAACTGGAGGTATGACATCTGGACGCCTTGCAATTTCTCCATCTGTGGATTTCAGAGAGGGCTCATTTTACATAATTGTCTATTTTAATGATTTCCAAAAATGGTTTCATAGCCTTATATTTTCTTTGTCTTGGAGCTTACCAATCCTGCCAGTAACTGCTTTGTTCTTCTTCTGGTGTTGTAAAGTTTTTGCTCAGTGAGTGGGAAGCAATATGCCACATATTGAAGGAAGAACTCTGGACTTGGAGAGAGAAAACCTGGACTTCAGTGCAAATTAGACTTCTTCCTTCTTGTTGATCTTTGGCAAACTGCTCAGCCTCTCTGAACCTGTTTTCTTCATCTGTAAAATGAAGATTGTGTTATCTGCCCTATAGAGCTATTTTTAAGGTTAAGTAAGGCAATGAATGTGAGTATACTTTGTAAACCAGGAGCCTTACAATTATAATTATTTTAATTCTTTATAAAAGTATTTTTCAAGCTTCTTTTGTGTTCTAGATACCAGAGATAGAGGGAACTAAGGTCATATTCTGGTGTGTGTGTGGACGGTAATATGGGGGGATAAGGGAAGGCAGGGAGATTGGCAATAAAAAGATTAATGAGCAAGATAAATTCAGATAGCGGTAACCATTACAAAGAAAATAAAACAGATTAATAGTATAGAGAATAAGGGTGGGATGAGGGGGAGCAATGTTTTTGATAAAAGATCAGGTAAAGCCACTTTAAGTTGTCATCTGAATGCCATCTAAAAAGCTGGGGAACAGAATCCAGGACTGGGAAGCAGCACGTGCAGAGGTTCTGGGGCACGGACAACAATAATGGAGAATTTTAAAAAAAGGGGGGGATGAAAGAACTGTAAAAAAGCAAGTATAGCAGGAACAAATGAGTAAGACAGAGAATGTCACAAGAACTGGTGAGAGAGGTTGACCAAAACAGGGTCATAGAGGGCCTCGAGAGCCATATTAAGAGCTTATATTTTATTCTATGTGCCATTAGAGATGTAAAGCAAGGAATGACATGATCAATTTTCTCCTTTAGAAAGATCTTTCCTCCCAGAACGTGGGAAGCAGATTGTTGGTAGACAAAGAGAAAGCAGTGCGCTCAGTTAAGGGCTATTGCAGCAGTCAAGGAAGGAGACAATGCCTGCTCATCCTTGAGGTTGGGGTATGAAGCTTGTGTAACTTTTTATTTGGGAAGGTATAAACTAGGCTGTTCTCTCGTTGCCTCTCTCCCATCTGCTGTGCTTCCTGTTAGAAGTATGCAGAGGGATATTCTGCATTTCCTTTTCAGATGATGCAGGGTTAGGGATTACATGGTCCTATAATTAGTCAACAAATATTTATTGACTATTGGAAGATTTTTCTAGGCCTGTGGTTTTCATTTCAGGTCAGCCTTTCCTGTGGACAAACTGGGCATTTGCCCAGAAGCCTGGCAAGGAATAGTCTATAGGATTTGTATTTGGACACAAGGAGCAACAGTGATACCAACATGGGGCCACCAATATGGCCGGCACAGGTTGCCCCTATACAAAGGCACCTGGTAGAGAGGTGGGGCCTGAAGCCCAGTCCCAGCTCTGCTCAGCAGGCAATTTGCTCTGATGTGGAAATGTATCAGGAGGGAGAAAGGGCTGTCTTTTTCTAACTGGCACAAAGGCACCATCTGGGTTAGCAGTAGCCCTTTCCAAACCCTTGGGGTTTCTGCTTTGTGGCCTAGTTTCCAGGGTCTGTCTTCCCTTTCTATGTCCCAGTCAGTCAGCATTTGTTTTAACAAATATTTATGAGTACCTACTTTGTATCAGGCACTGTGTTTACATTGATGAACAAACATGCTTCTTGCTCTCATGAAGCTTATAGGCTAGTGGAGGTCATTCCATCTTTCTTTCTTTTTTTTTTTTTAAAGATCTATTTATTTGTTTGTTTGTTTATTTATTTATTTTATTTTTGAGAGAGGGGAAAAGAGAAAGAGAGGGAGAGAAACATCACTGTGTGGTTGCCTCTCACTTGTGCCCCCAACTGGGGAACTGACCCATCTTTCTTTCTTGATGGTAACCAGAGAGCTTTCTTTTGGAGAAGCCTGAGCTCATCTCAGCCCCTGTTCTCCAAGACATGAGTTGTTGGCACCTGACTTAAAAAGCAGCTCTTGGGGTTGGGAAATAATGACCCCCCCCCCAGCACACACACATGCACCTTATAGTCCAGACCTTCAGGGAGATGGGACCAGCAAGGATATGGACTATTATTAGCTCAGCTCCTTCATTTACCTCCGATTAGGAGAAGAAAAAGTGGCACTGTGGTTTCCTTTGGAAAAGGGTAAGATTTATCCTTGACACAGTGTTTTCATAAAAATGCTGTTTTAAAAAGTACACATTTTCGTTTGTTTATTATACTTCAATAAATAGTTAAAAAAAATACTAAAGTTTGTTGAGCTGCCAGGGTCTGAGCTTAGAGAAATCAAGACAAGGATGTGAGTTGGGCATATAGGGTTGCCTTCCTGGGGTCTCTATCTTGACAGGGTCCTCAGGCTCTTGACCCCATTCTTCAGAGTAATGAATAATCAGATTATTTTATTAGCCTTTGAGGAATCCTTTTTTTTTTTTTTTTGCCAGGCAAGCTCAGAAGAAATTGCTTTATAAGTCATGGTATCCATAGATAGGTTAACACTGAGGGATACACCTCTCCAGGTCATTCATTCTCCCCAGCTCCAAGGTGGCTGGGAAACAGAATTAGTCATAGTTTGCTTGAGGAACTTGGAATGAGAGAAAGACAGAGCTGGGTGGTTTCAGATTTTTTTTCCAGGCTGTGGTGGAGCCAGGAGAATGAGAGATTCCATACATCTTGTGACCAGATGTGGCATCTTTAACTGAGACTGAGCAGTATGAACAAAACAGAGCCAATTTTAAACAACACTCCTTGACCTATTTATTTTAATATTTCCATTGTGTTTTTTTAGATTATAAAAGTAATGTCCACTTTCCCCTCAATGTTTTAGAAAATGTTCAAACATATAGCAAAACTAAAAAATCAGATATGTTCTGAAGTGTACCATGAAGAAAATAAAAGTTCTCATAATCCTGCCTCCTGGAGAGAACATCATTGTTACCTGTTTTGTATATAGTCCTTCAGAGTTTTTCTCTATGTGTATACTAACATATATTAATATTATGATTGCCTTAACAATCAAATAATATTATTTGTACTGTTTCGCTGCTTCTTTTTTAAATTAACAGTTTACCTTGGACATCTTTGCATGTGAGAATTTATTGATCTATCATATTCTATTTTACTGAGGTATAAATTATGTACCAGAACATTCACCTCTTTTAAGTGTACAATTCATTGACTTCAGCGGATTTTCAGAATTGTGCAACTAACACCATATTCCAATTTTAGAACATTTCTATCACCCCTGAAAGATCCCTTGTGCCCATTATAATCACTCTCCATCCTCATCTCTATCACCAGGCAACCACTTAATCTATTTTCTGCCTTTGTAAATTTGCCTTTTATGGGCTTGCATATAAATGAAATCACAAATATGTTCTTTTGTGTGTTTAGCTTCTTTTAACGAGTATAATGTTTTTGCAGTTCATTTATGTTGTAGCATGTAACAGACCTTTGTTCTTTTTCAATAGTATTCCATTTTATGATATATCCCATTCTGTTTATTTACCAGCTGGTGGATATTTGGTTTGTTTCCAATTTTTGGCCATTATGAATAATGCTGGTGTGAACATTTGTGTACAAATCTCTGTGTGGATACATATTTCATCCTTTTGTTGTACCTATATAGAGTTCCATTTTATGGCTAATCCCACTGCTGGCCACTGACTTTGTTTTTGACTTTTTTGGTGAATAGATAATACTGTATTCAACATCCTTATACATACAGATAGGTGGTCCTCGGCTTATGATGGGGTTACAACCCAAAAATTCATTGTGAATTGAAGATATCCTAAGTCAAAAATATATTTAATATGCCTGAGCATCATAGCTTAGCCTAGCCTACCTTAAATGTGCTCAGGACATATGCATTAGTCTACATTTGGGTAAAAGGATCTTGCTGCTGCTGCCCACTATTATGAGAGAGTATCGTACCGCATATCGCTAACCTGAGAAAAGATCAAAATTCAAAATGTGAAGTATGGTTTCTACTGAATGTGTATCACTTTTGCACCATCATAAAATAGAAAAATAGTTTAGTTGAATAATTGTAAGTCAGGGACTGTCTTTATATCTTCGTGTGTATGGGTGAATGTTTTTAAAGGATATATATTTAGAAGGGGAAGTTCTGAGTCAAAAGATGTAAACATTTGAAATTTCAATACCTAGTGTTAAATTATCTTCCAGAGAAGCTGCCGCAATTTATACCTCCCACCCCTGGCAGTGCATGAAAGTGACTGTTTTCCCACGTACTCGTCAGTGTGAGCAAAAAGTAATATATTTTCTAATCTCATAAGTGAAAAATGTCTCACTGTCATTTTAATTGGTATTTCTTTCATTCTTAGAGAGGTTGTTGACTATTTATATGTTCATATCTTAATTTTCTATTGGGTTGTTTATTTTTTCCTATGTCTTTGAAATAACTCCGTGTATTTTAGGAAATTAGCTCTTTGCTTATAAAAGGTACTGCAAATTTTGCATTCCTCAGCTTATCCTTTCTTTCTCCTTCAAAACTCTGCTTACGGTGGTTGTGCTATACAGATGTTTTATATTTTTAAGTAATCGTATGTATCAGGGAAAAAAGTATGAACATTTTATAAGTATCATTTATATATTTATTATAGCCCCATGAGGAGGTGAGAAGGGTAAATTATTGATGGGGGAGAAAGCTGAGGAATGCTATTTGTGCTTCATTTACCAAACATCTGGATGGTTAAGAGATTTTTTCAAACCTTTTATTTAGTTTTTTGGTGTCATATAAGCACAGCCTCCATGTATTAGTGAAAAACCTGAGAACTAGATATATTTCGCCTTCAGTCTCTTGCTAGTAATGATTATGGCAGCTGACATGAACCGAATGCATACTATGTGCCATTTGTTCCCATTAACCCTTGCAATCACTGTGTGAGGTAAATGCAGTCATTTCCCCATGGGAAAAAACACAGGGATCTTCAACTAACTTGCTCAAAGTCATATAGTGAGCAGATGCTGAGGCTGGGACTCATGCTTCCTTCCTAAAGTATTCAGTGAGTTGACCAATAAGGGGATACTTCAGGAGGGCTTCAGAAAGGGGTGAAGATCCTCAGGAAGGTGACAGGAGAAATAGTGAGAAGGCCACCGACTTGAGCATAGCTGGCAAGATCTGCGGGTTCTAGTCTTAACCCTCCCAAATTCTTCTCTTTGAATGAGGAGAGAAGTCATACTTTTGCAGCAGAGTCTGGGGAGTAGGGCATGAATAGTGGATGAGTCCCTGAGACCTTCTAGGTTTTCTGTTTGCTACATGGCAGATATGAATTGGCTGTTGGCAATTAGAACTTGGCCCAATGGAGGGAGATTGGGGTAGTTGGAGAAGAGAGGTGCTTCAAGCCCTAACTCTGAAGTCAAAATGGTTTCTAGCTGAGTATTGTTCTGCCTGGGCTATTATGACCATGGGTGATACTGTAGGCTAACCTGGATAGGACTGGGGTTATTGAAGGCCTAGAAAGGATATGGTCAAAATCCATAAAAATCTTGGGGATCCTGGAGAGGGTGGATGTAAGCTTGCTAATTTAATTAGCTACCCAGGAAGCCTTGGGTGCCAAGGGCAATTGTGGGACGGGGACAAAGATGTATCAGCTGTGGTGACTGCTCTCAGGGGACTCACTGTCTGAGTAAGGAAATGGGATCTTTTCAGACATTACTTGAACTAAGGTAGAGGTGGTAACAGGAGACGTTCTGACAAAGAGCTGGGAGGCGGAGAAGAAGGAGCACAGACTTTGCAGCAAACTAGACCTGGGCTGGAATTTTGTCCTGTGATTATGCCAGCGACACTTACTATGCATGTTGCCTGGTATGGCAGACAAGGAGGTCTCCTTCAGGATTGAAGGGTTTATCCCTAGTCCTGGGGGTACTGTTGGCTGCAGAGAGCTGCCTGGTCGAAGAAGACCATTGACAGCCCCAGGGTAAAGACCAAGCCCCTTCCCCAAAATCTGGGATAACTGCAAAGGGCCCTCTCAGTGTTAGCACCTCCACTGGACTGCACTGGGCTGGCACCTCACCCTAAACAACTCCTGTGGGATGATTTCCATCTCAGAGTTTTCTTCCCAGTGAGCCAATCCAAGACATTCAGATCATCTGACTGTGACCTGATGTTTGATTCCTGGGCTGGGATTACTTTATTTTACAGGGGAAATCACTGAGATCTAGGGAGGTTGAAGGGCTTACTCGTTGGCAGTATGTGACAGATCTCAGATTCAAGCCAAGTCTAGTTGTGCTCAAAGCATATACCGAAAGGTTATATGTCACCCTGTAGGTGTGTGACTTTGAGCAATGGAAACCATGAGGCTATACAATCAGATTGCTGAAGGGGAACTCAAAATTCATGTGGCTACAGCCCCTGTTCATTAATCTCTGGAAACAAGTTCCTTCAATCCAGCACTGAAAGTCTTATATCCCAGGGACCTCTTTACTCGCTGGTGAACCAGGGTGGTTGGCCACCCAGTGTGAGAATTGACTGAAGCACTCAGTGAACCCATCCTTTAGTTACTCATTCAACAAATGTTCATTGAGTGTCTGCTCTGTGCCAGCTACCACTTTAGGGACAAAGCAGAGTCCCTGCCCTTGTGGAGTTGCCTATTAGCAGGGGGAGGCAACAGAAATGAAATAGACAAATAAGTACATATTGTAATGTGAAATAGTGGTAGTGGCTATGATGGAAAAAGAAGAGAATAGGGGAATGGTCGAGGGTGAGGAAGTACTGTATTTTAGAGACAGGGAACAAAGAAACCTTCTGGCTAAAGACCTGAATGAAAGGAGGAACTAGCCACACAGATTGTTGGTGGCAGTGTGTTCCAGGAGGGAGGAACAGTGCATGCCAAGGTGCTGGACATTGGCAGATTTAAGAAAGATGAGGGAGGGAGGTGGCAGGGCCATGATGGGCCAAGGGGAGGATGAGATTGAGATTGGAGAGGCATCAAGGGGCCATAATCCTGTTGAGTTTTATTGTAAGTTGGTTTGGAGAAGATAAGTGGCATGATCAAGTTTATGTTTCAAAGGGACTTTTGTGACTGTTATCCTGAGAATAGATTGTAGCAGATGTCATTTCTATTTCCTTTCTGGATTATTTCTATTTCTATTTCTATTTCTATTTGAAGACACCAGAGAGGTTGCATAGAGGACATCATATTTAACAGCACAATCTTGGGAACTAGACTCTCTGAGTTCAAATCCTGGCTCTGTCACTCAGTGCCATATGAACTTGAACTATTTGCTTAGTGTGTTTAAGTCTCGGCTATCCCATCAGTAAAATGGAGCTAAAAATAGCACCCTACTTTATGAAGTGGTTTCATTGTGAGGATGAAATGTGATAATGCTCATAGAGTTTACTATAACACCTGCATTTTTATAGCTGATTTTTTATTTTAGTAAAATATAACAAAACTTACCGTTTTAACTATTCTTAAGTATGTAGTTCAGTGGCATTAAGTACATTCACACCACCCACCTCCAGAGCTTTTTCAGCTTTCTAAACTGAAGCTCTGTATCCTTTAAATACTAATGCCCAATTCCCCCTTCCCCAGCCCCTGGCAGCTAACTACCATCCTACTTTCTATCTCTATGAGTCTGACTGCTCTAGGGACTACCATAAGTGGAATCACACAGTGCTTGTTTTTTTGTGACTGGCTTAATATTCTAAAGGTTCTTGTAGTATATATCAGATTTTCCTCCCTCTCAAAGGCTAAATAATATTTCCTTATATGTATATACCACATTTCATTTATGCATTTATCCATGATGGACATTTGAGTTTCTCTCACCTTTGGCTATTGTGAGTAATGCCCCTGCATTTTATGAACACTGGATTTATCTTTGCCATAATATTTATCCTGGTTTGTGTAATAAGAAATGACAGTTGTCTAGGACAGGAGGCAGGAGATGTAGATTCTAGATTTGCATGAGGCCAACTCATTTATTCAGTATGAGCCGCGACTCTCTCATCTATGAAATGGTGATGCTAATGCCTACTTTAGAGGGCTTGTTGAAAAGATCAAATTAGATATATTCTGCAAACTTTAGAGCTATGCTCTCTAATACTGTAGCCACCACCCACATGTGACTGCTGAGCATTTGAAATGTGGTTAGTCTGAGATATAGCAAGTGTGGGAGAGGATGTGGAAAAAAGGGACTCCTTGTACACTTTTGGTTCAGCCACTATGGAAAACAGTATTGAGGTTCCTCAAAAAAAATTAAAAATAAAACTAGTATACAATCCAGAAAATCCCCTTCTGGGTATTTGCCCCCAAAATGTGAAAACACCAATAGATGGGATCTGTCCAGAAGAAGTCCAGCCATTTTTAATATAACAAGAATGGTTTTCACTACATTGATGTAACCTGGCAGCCAAGGAGAGTGGGCTGGAATGCGCATGCACGAACAATGATGACTTCGCTGTACTAGTCAGTGGGGATGGTAGAAGCCGTTGAGTGAGCATGTGTACTGTGTGGCCATTGCATTCAAAATGACTGAGTGAGTAAAGCAACAAATCAGCATCAAATTTTGTGTTAAGCTAGAACATTCCTCCATGGAAACTATTTGGATGATTCAGAAGGCTGCAGCTATGGGCAACTGATGATTGGCAGCTTCATCACGACAATGCTTTTGCTCATGTATCACGTCTCCTCAAAATCATCAGGAGTTTTTTGGTGAAACATCAAATCACCCAGATGGCTCAGCCCCCTTATAGCCCAGATTTGGTACCCTGTAACTTCTGGCTTTTCCCAAAACTAAAATTCCCTTTGAAATGGAAGAGATTTCAGAGTGTCGATGAGGTTCAGGAAAATATGACAAGGCAGCTGATGGCAATTCCAACAAAGGATTTTGCAGAGTGTTTTGAACATTGGAAGACACACTGGGAGAACTATGCGAAGTCCCAAGGTGCCTATTTTGAAGGGGACTGAGGCATCATTGTCCTATGTACAATGTTTCTTGTATCTTCTTCAATAAATGTCTCTATTTGTCATAGTACATGGCTGGATACCTTCTGGACAGACTTCATATGCATCCCTATGTTCCTTGTAGTTGTTTACAATAGCCAAGACATGGAAATAACCTGTGTCTATTGACAGATGAATGGATAAAGAAGATGTGGCAAATATATTTACAATGGAATACTACTTAGCCATAAAAAGGTGAAATATTGCCATTTGTGACAGCATGGATTGATATTGAAAATATTATGCTGAGTAAAACAAGTCAGACTGAAAGGATGAAACCCATATGGTTTTACTCATGTGGGATATAAAACAAAAAGTAACAAGTAAACTAACAAAACAAACAAAAACAAACTCATAGACACATGCAATAGAATGGTGGTTACTAGAGAGGAAGGTGGGTGGGGGACTACCAGTGGGATAAATGGGGTCAAATATATGGTAAGGGGAGGAAAGTAGACTTTGGGCGGTGAGCACATAACAGAATATACTGAATTGTAATGTTGTTTATCTGAAATTTATATGGTATTACTTCAATAAAGTTAATTAAAAACATCTGTGAAGCACAATAAAGCAAAGTGCAATTAAAGAAAAAAAAGAAATGTGGTTAGTCTGAATTGTGACCTGCTGTAAATGTAAAATACATACGTATTTGGAAAACTTAGTACGAAATAAAGAGAATGTGAAATATCTCAGTAATGATTTTTAATATTGATTACATCTTGAAATAATATTTTGGATATATTATTGGGTTAAAGAAAATACATTATTAAAATTAATTTCACCTCTTTTTAATTTTTAATGTGGCTACTAGAAAACTTAAAATAACACATGCGGCTTGCTTCTTATTTGGATTGGCTAGCTCTGGTCTAGGGCTCACCACATGTTTTTGGATCACAAAAAGCAGTTTTCTGGGTGTTCCTCTCTGGATTGGTGGGGATCTGGAAGGAGAGTCTCTCCCAGAGTTCCAGGCAGACAAATGATTTACATCACTAAGGAGCTGCAGTCTAAATGGTGATCAATGTTTATGGCCCATGGAAGCTTAAACAAGCTGAGAGAATAAGCCCCACATTGCTGCAAATAATGTCCAGCCATTACCGTGTAGCCTCCCGGTTCCCTCCACAAAGGAAGGTTTCAGCTTCACCACTGTGCTGGGATTTGTGATTTAGCTCCTGCTCCCCAACGACAATAGATTTCTTCATTTCAAAGACTAACTCCTACTAGAGGCCGGGCTGGGGGATGGGGAGGTGCCACTGGTTTCCCAGCTAAGGCCTCTGTGTATCACTAATTGTATTATCACAGTTTCTTTAGGGAAAAATCATGCATTCACTTAGGACTTAAAAAAAAAAAAAAAAAAAAAAAAAGGAAAGAAAGAAAGAAAAACCCTAGGGAGGGAGAGTTAAGGTTCGTTTGGTACCATGTTTGGGTGTAGAATTTTTTTTTCTTCTATGGGGCAGAGGAGAAAAGAATTTCTATTTTGCAGTTGGAAGAGAGCTTTCATGTGCCAGCCCCTCCCTCTTCCCTCATTTTATCTCCGGACTAACAGGATATTCAGGGAGCTGAGACAGCAAGTGCTCAACACAGAAATAGAGATAAGTTCAGAGCCAGGCCTGTGGAAGCAGAGGCACTAATCTAGCTCAGGCCCACGCAGTAGCCGCTCGCTCAGCAACAAACTCCCCTGCCCTCTGCTCAGTCAATGCCAGGGCGCTTCCAGGCCTAATGCTCTGCCCAGAGCTGAGAGGCCATTCCGAGCCTTTCACTCCTTTGACACTTCAGGAAGGCCATCTACCTTTTCCAGCTTTCCTGAGTGTCATATGTGATATTCTGACTTGGAGTCAAAACAGTTTCCAAGATAGGACACAGATGGATAGATATTTTATGGCTTTCTTCATTAGGGCGATGGTTCCCAGGGACAGAAATCATAGATCCCAAGAATGGGCTGGGGTTGGTGGAAACCAGCCCTTCTTGAGAGATGTCTGCCTCTTCCTGTTTTGGTGGGGGAACAGGATGGAAGGGAGTTCCTGGCTGAGCATTCAGGAGACCTGGCTCCAGCAGCATGTAGGTCACTTCAGCACACCTTGGTCTTTGTCTCTTCCTCTGTAGAATGGGAACATGGTTCCTGGCCTGCCTACCATGCAAAGTTGTTATGAGGACCAAATGAGACCGGGTATGAAAGCAATTTGCATATTGTAAAGGGCTGTGTGAATGTGGACTATTATCTTTGCTTATCCTGCAGCACCTAGACTTAGTTAGTTTACAAGTATTTTTATATTGTTAAGTGTGGACCGGGCCATGAGCTAAGCTTGGAGGATATAAAGGTGAATAAGCACATTCCCTGCCCTCTTGGAGCTCATGGTCCAATGGAAGGGAATGACAATTCAGGGGTGAGAGCTACAGGAAGGGTAAAGTCAGGAGCTGCAGGAACATAGAAGAATGTGATCTCTCCTAGCTTTGGGGGTGGAGGTGGAAGGGCTTTCTGGAGGAAGTGACAACTAAGCTGGAGTTGGAGTTGAAAACAAGTGGTCAGTTCTCAATTAGTGTTTGTTGAGTGAATAGGATAATTAATAATGCTATGAGCTACAAGGATAACTGCCCCACTGTTCATATATCAGTCTAGAGATAGGAAACTGACTCAGAGAGATTAAATAATCCCCTTGGGGCCACAGCAGTGTGTGGCAGGTTTGGGACAAGCATCAGGGCGATTCTCCTGAGCTTGGGGGAGTGGCCGGTTGTTCCTATGTAGGGATAAGCTGCAGCTTCAAGGACAAGCTGGTAAGGACATGGGATATGGTGCCCTCTGATTACAGAATGAGGATAAAAATGTCATTATGATAGTGGATTCCCTGGGGAGCACACTCTGAGTTGGAGACTTCTGTGCAGTAAGTTTATTGGGGGTTGCTCACAGGAGCAAGAAGGGGAGGAAGCAATACTAGGCAGAAGATGTGAGAAGCTCAACTGTGAAGTAGTCATATCAAAAGCCGCTGCTTATCTCACAGGGAGTGCTGAGGCTGGACTGGCCTTCAGAGTTGTCCCAAACTGGGGGAGGTGGCTGAACTTTATACCCTCGCATCAACCTGTCACTGGAGTTGTCTTCCTCTCAAAGGAGTGGTGAACTTTGTAGAGGCCTAGAGCATATCAGGAGAGGGGCTTAGCTGAGGTCTGTGGGCCACCAAACCTGTGGGCAGCTGGGGAATGGTACCGTGGTCCTGGTGTGGGGAGTGGATGCTGACAGGACAGACACTAGAGGTCTAGGCTGTGAGACACAAAGTTAAAGGCCTGCTGGCTCAATGGAAAATCAGGCCGAATGTCAGCTTGGGGGGTTTCCACAGGGTGAAAGAAGGGCTTCTGTGGGGTGGACAGAGCTGGGGCATTTTCCACCTGGAGATCTGAGCAGACATGGTAAAACCTCTGCTCCAGACAGGAGTTCTTGGGTAGGGTTCCAGTCTTTGCTAGAGCAGGGAGGCTAGTGAAAGCCAGAGTGGCTTTCAGACCCCTGGAACTGGGGGTTCAGGGGCTGAATAAGGCTCAGATTCACAAAAAGTCTGGTGTTTGGATTGGCTGGTGTCTTGGGTGGAGACTAAGCCTTCAGGTGGTTCAGCTGTGGGAGAGGGAAGCAGGACCTGAAAGATGAAGTGGGAGCTGACACGACTCTCTCCATCAAGGAAGAGTCTCCAGAGTCCACAACCCAGCTGCCCCAAGTGTGAGCTAATTTGGCCACAGCTCCCACCATAGCTGTTTCCATGGATACATTTCAAGCCTCAGTCTGGTCATCTTCAAAGCATCAAAGGCAGCAAACCACATCCATGCATAATCTTTTGTTATAGCCCCACAAATAGCTTTTGTTATAGCCCCTCCCCCACCCCTCCCATCCATCCTCCAAACCAAAGAGACTGGCTTAATTGTGGCACAGTCATCTCTCAAAGAAGCATTGGATTTTTTTCTGGAAGTTTAGAAGACCTGAGTTTGAATCCCAGCTTTATTATGTGTGCAAAATGCAAATAATGATACCTAAGGTATAGAGTTGTTAACAAGGATTAAATGCCTAGCACATTGCCAGGCCCATGGCGGGTCCTCATTAAATGTTAGTTTCTTTCTTCTCTCTGTAACTTGTCAGTTGCACTACTTAGAAATCACATGTCTCCAGTAGTATCCACAGTCTTTATATAGTGTCTCTCTGAGTGTCACATGCACTTGAAACTGAATAGGTGTCCTTGATGTCAGTTTACTTTCACTGATGGCAAACATCAAGCAAGTCCTGTGACTGCAGCCTTGTAAAGTGTCTCTTGACCATTCCGTGTACTGGTCCCAAGTTTGGGAAAAATCAGTTATAGGGCCCTGAAGGCAAATGGACCTGTGTCTCTCTCTCCTTTCTTAAGGCCATATTTTTTTGCTGGGAGCATGCTGAGGAGGTGCACAGAGGTGGGGGACGCTCCCTGCCTCCAGAGAGTCTCTTCCCGCAGATGGCTCTGCTGCAACTCTGCTTAGGAGGTTAATGGACACCAGATGTCCTGGCAGGCAAGCTTTCATTTTCTCCTGGAACCACTTAATTTGGCTGAACATCTGCCTTGGCTTCTGGGCTTTTCCATCACCTGAGCTTCCACACTGGTTCAATCACCAATGGATGTTGAAGGAGCTCTCTCTCATTCAAGGTCTTGGGGTATACCAGTCTGATTTGTGAGAATTAGAGGTAAAGGTTGAGATGGGACAAGAGTGGGGTATGGTTGGCTCCTGTCACTGTCCTTCATGCTTGGTTTGTTTTCACTTAGCCTTCCTATTGGAAAACCAACTTTAAGCCAATAAAATGGTCTCCATCTGATTAGGGGATATATCTATCTGCACCAGCACTGGCTGGCTGTCAAGGGTGGGTAAGGGATTGGGGAGGGTGAGACATTGGAAGTGACTTGATGGAGGGGCCTACATGTTCACCCCTCTCCCTCTCCATGGCCTCTATTGGTGCATTTCCAGAACATTGGCAGCTGCTCACCTCAGGGGCCAGTTGTGACTTGGTTTGTACTTGGAAAGTGCCATTTTGTTGTTGGTACCATTGATTTTTCTTTTTTTTCAGTAAATATTTTATTATTTTTAGAGAGAGGGGAAGGGAAGGACAAAAAGAGGAAGAGAAACATTGATCGGTCGCCTCTCACATGCGCTCCGATGGCGGGCCAAACCCACCACCCAGACATGTGCCTTGACTGGGAGTTGAACAGAAGATCTTTCGCTTTGTGGGACGAGGCCCAACAAACTGAGCCACATTGGTCAGAGTGGTACCATTGATTTTTAAACATTGGCATGTTTCAGAGTGATCTGAGTAGTTTAGTAAGGTGCAAACTGCTGGATCCCATTTGGGACTCAGTTGGTCTGTGGTGGAGCCCAGGGATCTGCATTTGAAACAAGCATCCCAGGTAATGCTGATACAGGGAACTTTAGAGTATTAGGAACAATGTGGCTTGAAACTCTGTCTTTCTGGGGATTTGGAGTTTCTTCTGCTTTCTATCCCAGGGATGTCACAAATGTTTATGTTCTTTCTTCTTTGCCTGGGAAATTGCTTGTCCAGTAAGATCTAGATCAAAAGTGACCTCAACTGTGAGGTTTTTTCTGAACATCTCTTTATTGCTAGAATTACTTGCTTCTTCCTTTTGCTTCCATAGCATTTTGCAGGTACTTTCATACTTTTATAGGCCAGCACAGTACATGTTTATCATGGGCTTGTATGTGATCCTTGAGGGCAGGGAGCTCATCATCTTTATCTTTTTGTTTACCCTAGAATATAGTATGTCACAGCACTAATAAATATTTGTTGACTAAACAAAAGAATCCTTGTCAACCCCTTTCTCCTTCTGTATATATAGTCTTCATAAAGTATATACAAATGGGCAATTTTAGTTTTGATAATACAGTTTATTTATCTTCAGATATATTGATGACATCTAAAAGACAAAAACATTTTCTTCTCATGGCTCATGGCCCTAATCCCCATTGAACACAGTTCACTATCTTCCTGGCTGTAGCTTTTCCCCCAAGCACACAAGTAATGTCTCGCCTAAAACTGCCACACTGTCAACACCTACTTTAATCGGTTTGCTTTTAAATGCCATTTTTATGCTTACCAGTCAACCTACAATATATATTCCACTTTGTAATTTTTAAGACCTTTTGAAAACTTGTTTTTTCTTAAAGATTTATACTTTAATGTGTAGAGTAATATTAATCTGCCACTTTTTTTGGTCATAGTTCCTCTACTTAATAGCTCAAATTGATCTCTGTCTCAATGGCAGATTTCCAGTGGACAGGGACCACATGTTTGCTGTTCTTTTAAACGAGGCTTAGCATGTTCAACCATAATGAAATTTGTGGAGTGCCATATAGTGTATATCGCACTTCCCAGTAGCAATGCTTTGAGTCAGAGAATACTATTATTTCCCCTCCAGGGTCTCCCTAGCTAGTAAGAGACATAGCCAAATTTTGAGTGCAGTTCTACTCTCTCAAAATCACTCTCAAAAATGATCTTTGCAGCACTATTTAAAATAACAAACAAACAAAAGCACACTCTATGTAATGTCAAATAGGATGGCAGTTAAGTGTTGGATGACATCTTGGTCGGCTTGGGTTTCTATAAAAAATACCAGACTGGACGACTTAAAAACCATACATTTATTTCTCACAGTTCTGGAGTCTGGGGAGTCCAAGATGAGTGCGTCAACATGGTCAAGTTCTTGGTGAGGCCTCTCTTCCTGGTTTGCAGACAGCTGCCTTCTTGCTATGTCCTTACATGGCAGAAAGAGAGAGACACACACACACATAGAGAGACACTAATTCCATCATGGAAATTCCACGCCATCATGGGAATTCCACACCCTTATGAACTCATCTAAATCTAAATACCTCCCAAAGGCCCCACTTCCAAATACATTGGGGATTAGAGCTTTAACATATGAATTTGGGGCAGACACACATTTAGTCCGTAACAGATCATCAGCCATTGATGGAATATTAGAAACAGGGTCTCTGAAGGCAATGTAGCAACATTTAAAATTATTTATTGTCATGACAATGATATAAAATAAATAAGTAAGGAAACATGGCAAAATAAATACCATTTAATTGGAGGTTGGGGTGAAATGCTATGCCTTTTAAAAAACTTCAGTCAATGTTGCTAGAACATCGGTGTTATTGAAAACAAAAACAAAACTGAACGTCCTCCCCTCCCCCACCTTTGTCACTACACATTTGCACTTTATTAATGCTTCTGAAGTGCTGATGAAGTGAGAACAACTTTCAGCTCCCAGAGAGGCAGTGTGTGTGTGTATGCATGAGTCACAGGAGTGTGGTCTGATGCAGATGATTAAACCCATGGTGAATGCAAAATTAAGTAACTCTGATAACAGAGCCCTGGAGCATCCTTCTTGGAGATTAAACCTTTCAGGCTGTTAGCAGCTGAGAGGTGCTGGGGATGGGAGATAGCTGGCTTAGAAAGGAGAGGAAGGGGGAGCAGATATTGGATGGGGATGGGAAGGAAAATGCATCACATCCAGGTTAGTGCTTGTTTCTGAGACTGGCTGTCACCTGGAGAAGTGGTGGAAAATGTGCCATTATCTGGGGAGAGGACTGTGTGTCTGCCTGGTTCCTGTCTTTTGCTTGTTTGCCTTCCTACAGTCTGGGCTTTAATTTCATGGGGGCTAGCTTATTCCTCCAGCTTGTTTGTATGTGTTTTCATTCTCACTTGGTGACTGACCTTGATTTCAAAATACGAGAGTGGTCTTAAGCCTTGTTGGGAAGAGGAAGGACCAGGCCTTGACTCTTTGAAGTTCCTTTCCTTGCACCTGTTTATTCAACAATGCTAGGTTCTGTGAGTAGACAGATATGGTCTTTACCTTTATGGAGCTTACAATTAAACACTAGTTATTCAGGACAGGATACATAAGTTTCAGGGCCTGGTACAAAATGAAAATGGAAGATCCCTTATTCAAAAATTATTGAGTACTTTGACAAATCAGTTTTAGAAATGCTTCATACTTTGTTTCCTCTCAGAAGTTTACAATTCATATGGAAATCCTACAGCAGCAAAGAAGCCCTTAACATGTCCAATGCAATGTCATTTGGTTATGACACCTCTTTTGCAAAGTAATAACTAGCAACTGTATCTGTAGATATCTATACATATCTATAGGATATATATAGTTTTATATATATATATATATAAACTACAGCCCTTTCTATCTATCTACCTAGAAGAGATTCTGAAGAATATGCTTTGGGAAACATTGGTGTTATACTTTTAAACTTTAAGGTGGCTGGTCTGGGGTCACAGGATCTGGTTTTGAGACCCAGTTACAACCGCAAGCAAGTTTCATGGCCTCTTTCAGAGACGCTCTCCCATTCATTACATAATAACACACACATCATACAATTGTACGGATTAAAATGAGACAATAGGTCTGAAAAAACATTTTGTCAATTGTTAAGTTATTGTGCTAAACATTAGTGGTTATTCAGATGATATTGAAATAAGAACTATCATCTCTATTTTAGAGTGGGTAAACTGAGCCTGGAGAGGTTAAGAAGGGAGTCTGGAGTTTAGAGTCATTAAATGGCAAAGGCAGTCTCCTGATTCACAATTTTATCACGATACATGTTAAACTGACTCTGCTCATAGATTTTAGTTTATAAAATACATATGCTACCTCTCGACAGGCAGGCCCCATGGAACAGTTGGAGGCAGACACTGGCATCAAAATGTCAACTTTCCATTCCTTTTTAGCTTTGACATCTGACGTTAGCAGAACGATGAAATCAGAGGTGATAGATTTCAAGAGGATTTGCATCTTCTCCAGGCTGCCACACCAAGTTATCTGTATGAATCCCTTCTCTACTCTGAAAACCATCAGTTAGGTTGATTTAACAGGGAAGGTGACTTTTTTCCTGTCATGAATGAAAAAGAACGTGGAATGTTTTCTGTTGTTATTGTTTAGAGGCAGGACAAAAACACAGTAGTTTTCTTCCTTTAAAGGAGAAGCAAGGCAGAGTGGAAAACATGGGAGCAGGAATTTGAAGATCTGGGTTCTAGTCCTGTTTCTGCATTTAATTAGTCATGTGATCTTTGGCAGTTCCTTACTCTTTCTGGGTTCAAATGAGAGTGTTTAACTAGTTTGCAAAATGTAGGGGGTTTTTTGGTATGTATTACCTTTGTGAATTTTTCATATGTATATCACCTGTTTAATTATTTTCTGCATATTTTTCCTTAAATAGATCTGTTCTGTACAAATTATTTTAAGAGGAAAGTTTACATACTTCTGCAAAGGAATAGTCAGCATCATTGCTATGTAGTGAAGGTGACTTTAAAAACAAAAGCAAGGACTTGTTAAGATGGTAAATTTTATGTTAATATATATTTTACCACAATTCTAAAAACTTAAAAATCCAAAGCAAAGAAAATATAGCTATTAAAATAAATATTTTCCTTGTGCCACTTCAAATCTTTCATCCATCAGTGACACTAGATGACCTGAAAAACACCTTCTAGTTCCAAAGATTTGGGTACACACAATATTTCTAAGAGCAAAATAGAATGCCATAATGTCCTTGCCAGAGAGCCACACATCATGACAGACCAACTGTTTAACTTTCTCCATCACATTGTAGCCATGGAAACAGCCCCTCCTCCAACTTCGGCAGTCCCTAATGGGTGGCCCCAAGGCCCATGCCTTGTCCCTGTCAGAATCCTGCTCATCGTGGTAGATAACAGTATCTGTGCAGTGGTTGGTGTAACCTGGATTCAACCATTCCCTCCATCTATAGTATCTTCCTGCCTGTCTTTTCAAACCTAAATCAACCCATCCTTTGGATCCCACCTCCTTCAGAGAGTCTCATGGGACCCCTCCAGAGACACTTTCTCCTAAATTTTCACACTGTACGAACATTTTAGGTTGGGTTTCTTAGAAGTAGAGTCTAAGACCAGGCTTTGGGGTGGGTGATTTATTAAAGGAGTGTCCTTTGAGAAAAATCTGTGAGGAGTGAGGGGATCAAGGTAGAGAAGGCAAGACTTCAGAGAGAATGTTGCCCCATGTCAAGTCTAGCCTTGGCTTGATATGCTGGTGGCTCTGAAATTCATCATATTACAGAGTTGTTCTTTGGATGAGATGGGGGTAGCCGTTGGGTTCCTCTGTCAGTCACTAGCCTTGGGCTATTGGGAATGGGGTCGAGTGTAAATCAGCAACGGCTGGACCTGGCCCCTATGGCCTTACAGGAGCCAATTGTCAAATTTTTAGGAATTTTGTGAGCCGCTATTAAAATGGAATTATATAAATTTATTAAAATAATATTTAAAATAATAGTAATAAATATTCAAAACTCACCACTTCCTAATAATTTTTCTAAAGTTTTCTTTTATCAATGCTCTTGTAATTTTTTTGTTATAGTTTTTTTTTTTTTTTTACAAAGATACAATGTGATGAAGAGCTACCCTGCATATTCCTGCAGCTCCACATTCAACCATGTCATGTTGGTGACCTGAAATCCACAGTAGGAGTATTTACAACATGGAAAGTGGCAAACACTTGAAGCAGGGTTACCCCTTTCCCTCCATCAGAAAGCTGGTTGTTAAACATTTGCCAGCACAGCACTGGGTGTAATCTCCTGGGGGAGGCAGCCTCCATAAGCTGGGCAGGAGGGATGGCATTGTCCAGAGGAGGGGGCAGCTGCGAACCACTTGCAGCCAACACTCATAGCAGGAGAGGATTAGGAAAAGTGGATGCAGACAGGGCACCAACAATTTGCTCTCTACTACAGCAAATCATTTGATGCTTTACCTATGTCCTGACTTGTGGCATCCCCTCTTGTTTTTGTAAGTTTCCGTGGAGAGGAAAGAACAAGGAAACAGAAGTCTGAAGCCCTGAGTTCTGGTCTTGGCTTTGCCATTACCTTGTTGTGTGTCCTTAGGAGAGCTATGTGATATCTCTGTTTCCTCACCCATGAAAGGGGGAATCAAATGATCTCTCAAGAGGCTTCCAGCTCTGCATAGCCTCAGCCTATGTGATTCTCTTAGCCATTTGGGCCTGAGTTGGGAGTGTTACAGGAACCTCATCTCACACTATATATCCTGTAGGTCTTAACACTCAAAGATTTCCCTCCTGATCCCCAAGCTTAGGTAACATTTATTGAGCACTTACTATATACAAGGCATTTTAGGTCTTAGCTCATCTAATGTATAAGATGAGGTCTGTCCATAAAGTATCCAGCTGCGTACTATGGAAACTAGAGACATTTATTGAAAAAGATACAAGATGCAAGAAACATTGTACACAAGACAATGAGGCCTCAGTCCCCTTCAAAGTAGACACGTTGGGACCTCACACAGTTCTCCCCATGTGTCTTCCACTGTTCGAAACACTGCAAAATCCTTTGTTGGAATCACCATCAGCTGCCTTTTCGTATTTTCCTGAATCTCATCAACGTTCTGAAATCTCTTCCTTTTCAAAGGCGATTTTAGTTTTGGGTAAAGCCAGAAGTCACAGGGCGCCAAATCTGGGCTGTAGGGGAGCTGAGTCACCTGGGTGATTTGATGTTTTGCCAAGAAACTCTGCACAAGACGTGATGCATGAGTGGGAGCATTATCCTGATGAAGCTGCCAATCATCAGTTGCGCATAGCTGCGGCCTTCTGGATCATCCAAATAGTTTTGAGGAGAAATGTTCGCGCTTAATGAAAAATTTGATGCAGATTCATTGCTCTGCTCGCTTAGTAATTTTGAATATGATGGCTACACGGTACACATGCTCACTCAATGGTGTCTATGTCCCCACTGACTAGTACAGTGAAATCATCATTGTTCATGCATGTGCATTCCAGTCCGCTCTCCTTTGCTGCCAGGTTACATCGATGTCCAAACTCTTCTCATTTACTAACAATGGCTGGACTTTCTGGACAGGATTTTTTGCTCGTTCTTACTGTTTTACAGATGAGAAAGCTGAGGTTCTAAAATATTAACTAACTTGCCCAGTCACACAGCTAATAAACATTCATTTTGGGATTCTAGCCCCAGTCTGCCTGATTCCAGAGCCAGTGCTTTCAGCCATTTCCCATTTCCCCTAATTGGGAAAGAATTTGTCAGAAGCTCTTGCTATGTCAGAGTCCCCATTTGGGATCTAGAGACTGGCTGGTTACATTGCCCCTTCACCTACTCTCTTTTTCTCATTCTGGGACCTATTCTGGGTAGAATGGGTTGTAAGCCCCTTTTCAACTTTTGAATAAGCAAATGAAAGAGAAAGGCCAGGGGGATGGAATCCAGCTGTGCACGTAGCCATTTGTCTGGGATGCACAATGATGGAGTGTTAGGAGCAACGAGGGTCCGTAATGAACATTTCCCAGTGATGCCTCGGAAGGGGTGCTGCAGGCTCTGAGCTGCTCTATGGGGCTGTTGCAGCTGTCAAAACACAGCCAGAAGATGTGGACGTCGCCCTTGGTCTTACCAAAGGGTCAGATTGCCTTCACCCAGAAGGCCCAGCTAGTCTTTTGTGATGCCTGGTTCTGGGGCCAAGTGAGGAGGGATCACAGCTCACACTGACTTCTTGCCACCTGGAAACCCACGAAGTACAGCTTAGCACCAGGCTGAGGGGAAACTTTCTGTGCAGACTAAAGAGCCTTTGTTTCTCAGCGTCTCCTTCCACTCTGCACCCCGACTCCAGTGTGACAGGGATCTGAGTCTCACCTCTTGAGTGTCTGACCCAGGCCCCCACGTTGGTGTTTGAAATCTCCTCATGTATTCATTGTTTCTTTCAGCCTCTGCCACCCAACCTGGTTGTCTTCTCTGCCTGGCTCCCCACTTCACAGAAGGCTCTAATGCCTTTCTTGTGATTCTGCCAGCGGGAAAATCGAGGTCAGGGAGATCTGCCAAGAACACCTTTCTGTGGTTTTGAAGGAGGAGTGATCACTGAAGGAAGAGGGCTGAAGGGGTGGTTTCAAGGAGAGGAAAACAGTGCATGAAGCAGCCTGTTTTCTCCTGGATTATAGAAATGAAGAAAGTGAAAGAGGTTGGGCTGGGCTTGGGAGTCAGGATGTCCCCAAACTTCTCCCCCCAGGGTTTCCTGTTTTAGTCACCGGTAGCATCATCTGTCCAGTTCCCAGGCCAGAAATGCGGGCATTATCCTTGACTTTCTTTCCTCACCGCAGTTTCTAGTTGGCTACCAAGCCTTGTTTCACCTACTTCCTGGATGTCTCTTGATTTCAGTTCTTCTCCGTGGCCTCTGCCCACTACCAAGGTTCACCAACTGTTACCTGGACTGCTTTAGCAGTCTTCTCCTTGATCTTCCTGTTTCCATCCCTGTCCCCTCCTCCCATCCATTCCCACCTGCAGCCTGAAATATCTCCCACAAATGTACATTTGACCTTGTTTTGACAGCCCATGTTAGAACCCTTCAGTTTCATAACGATGGCCTCCAGGGTGAAGTTCAAGCCCCTTAGCCTCAAGCAAAGCTCTTGCTCTGCTCCTGCTCAACTCTGTGTAATAGAGGAGGTCCCCAAAACCATCCTTAGGTTTACGACTTACTAGAAGGACTTAATAAAACTCAAAAGAACTGTTGTACTCATAGTTATGGTTTATTATAGCAAAAGGATATAGATTAAAATCAGCAAAGGAATAAATGCATAGGGTAGAGTCCAGGGGACACCAGGCATTAGCTTCAAGTTGTCCTCTCCCAGTAGAGTCATATGGACAATACTTAATTCTCCCAGCAATGATGGGTGAAAACACACTGAAGTATCTCCAACCGGGAAAGCTCACCTGAGTCTTGGTTGTCTAGGGTTTTTATTGGGTGTTGGTTGTGTAGGCATGGATCACCTGTGTGACTGTTCTTAGCTTCTTAGTCTTTAGCTCCCAGAGTTCCCAGGCAAACAAACACAGGCCTCCACCATAAATCACACTGTTAGAATAAACTCTGGGGTGGCCCAGAACCTCATTCAGACAAAGACCCTCAGGCAAGATATTCCAAGACCACAGAGGTTATCTCCAAGGACCTGGTCAAGGACCAGTCTTTTCTTTAGAAAGTGCAGGGTTTGAGCATTCCAAGCCTGCTGAGTTAACCCTCCCGCACATACCCTCCAACCTCACATCCACCACTCTCTCCCATTCACCCCATAGTCCAGCCATATCAGTTAGTTTGTATTCACATGCATCTGTGCTTTTGCATGTATTGTTCTTTTTGCCTGGAATCCCCTTCCACTTCTGTCCTACTCTACCTGCAGAGCTCTCACTCATCCTTCAGTCTCTGGGCAAGCAGCCCCTCCGTGGGAAGCCTTCCCCGAAGCCCCTGGGGCAGGCCGAACTTCTATGTTCTGTGTACTCAAAGCACTCTAAATACCCCCTGTTATTCATAGGTCATTCAGTGTCTGTTTCCCACACAGTAGGAAACACTGCCAACTCTTTTAGAGTGGGGAATGTGTAGTCCCTTAAAAAAATGCTTATTTTATGTTTTCCCAATTGTAAAAGTAAAAAATTGGGGCAGCATATTGCTTTTCAATTTTTTCTCTCCAGTGCTTTCCACATCAAAATCTTTGTAGCCTTAGGGCCTGGGCCTGCCTCTGTCTCCAAGGTGCGGCCTGATGCTGCCTAAATCTCTCCTAAGGTTGTGAGTGTGGGTGTTCTCTCCCATCCTCCTTTTCCCCTCATTCCCGAAACATGTGTAATGAGCTGGGAGCTGAGGACTTAGAGTTGAAGAAAACAGCTCCTGTGCTGAGGAGCTCAACGTGGTGGGGGAGATAAGATTGGACAGCTTGCTGTGGTGTGAGCAAGTACCATGAACAAAGGTGCTGGCAATGTGGAGGAGGAAGAGTAACATTTTCATTTTTTATTTTTTAATGCAGGAAGTAAAGTTGGAATATGGATGGAGTGAGCGAAACTTTCCAAAGAAGTTGACATTTAGGATAGGATTTAAAGGAACCTAGAGTTATGCTCAGGGAAGGAAGAGGTTCCAGGGTCATGGAACAAAGCAGGGGTGATTGGCAGTGTGTGGCCTGGGCTGGTTGAGCTCAAGCTGTGGGGTTTCTCTTCCCTCAGGGTCCCCAGCCCTCAGATATGACACACCATTTGTATGCCTTTGATCCCAGGCAAGGGTGGCTCCCATGGGCCTGCCCTTGCCAAGTTGCTGGCCCCAAGTTCTGTTTTGGCCATCGGGCTTCTTTGTTTTTATTTTTTTTGTCATTTGGCTCTAGATATGTGTGAAATCATAATTCAGGCTCAAAATAGCCAGCTGATTAAAACCTAGTGAAACAAAAAATTAGGAGAAATGTGCACCGAAACAGATGTCAAACAACCCCAGGTAGCTTAACTGCATGCCAGCTTTAAGCCTATATATACATCAATTGGCACATCTTTCTGGTCTGAAACAGCAAGCCCTGGGGATCAGAGCCAGCCAGTGCTATTCCATTATACCACGTTTTTAGTTTTGGGGAGACTTCTGAGCAAAGTGGGACCTTTAGGGGCCAACCTGTCATGCTTGAGATTATGGTGAAACCTGTATGTTCATGCCAAGAGCTCAGTGTCCTCCCTGACTCCTTCTGACTCACCTGTTTTCATCTCCTATCTTCTAGATCACTCATGCTGCTCCCTGCCACTGTAACCAGGACTTTTCACTCCCTATCTGCAGCTTTTAGGTGATTTGAAAAAAATCATCAGGGCCCCATTGAGTATTTTTCCAATGTGAGTAAACATGAGAATGTTTCTAAGTCTAGCTTTTTGTTTTTTGTCTTTTTGTTTTTCCCTGAGTTTTTCTTTCTCTGTGTTTAAATCCCATCTTTGCTACTTACTGGTCTTGAGTCTCAATTTCATCTGTAAAGTGGGGATGGTTATAGTATCTTTTTCATTGTGCAGAATGAAATGGGATTATATAGGAAAAGCACTTAAAACAGTGCTTGGCACATAGTAAGCACTAATAACTGGTAATGAGTACTGTGATTACCCATATCTCCAAATTGTACTCTTAGGTCTGTCTCCCATATTAAAATTGGGGATAATAGGAAAATAGGAAATGAGGATAGACCTGGGTTTGAGTCCTGGTTTCTACCTATGACTTACCCAAAATCATAGAGTAAGTCAGCACTTCCTCCAAGAACTTAATTTGGTCACAGTGAAGTGATAAGGTGGATTAGATGAGGAATGACAGATATAGGAGGGCTGTAGAGCTTACAGGATTTTCTCACTCATTTTCTGCTCCTCTCTGTTGTGATCTCAGAATTCTGAATACAGCTCTCCAGGGCGGCCATTATAAATTGATGAGTGGCACCTAATTTGAAATGTTTTCTGTCCCTGGGCTAGATGATAGTCCAGGTCTGATAATGTATAATATTAAACAAAAAGTGTGTGGAGCCCAACTTTCAGGCTCCACAGATAGCTTTCAGAAAGAACTTGTAAGCCTTTAGCTGAGGGTACACAGGGGCTTACATTATTGGCTACAGCATTTCCTAAACGGCAGTTTTTTTGGCATAGTGTTTAAGACAGTCCTACTGAAGGGCTGAACACACTTTATTTCCACCTTTAAATCTGGTATTAAGTCAACTGAATAAGTATTTGCATTCATATATTTTCTTTTAGGTGAATGTGGACAGGGTGTTCTAACTTTGTAGGGTGGGATTGAGTTACACAGAGCAGTGAAAGAATAGTATAGCATTGTACACAATCAGTTGCTAAATTAAGTACTAAAACATACATTATAGATCAAAGATGGGAAAACAAAGTATCAATATGCTCATGGCAGATATAACTAGTCAATCACGACAATCTTTCCTAGTAACCTCAGATGCTGCTTAACAATCCTTCTCAACATGGAATTCTAAGCAGCCACTACCATAGGTCAGAGCTGCCATGTGAAGTAAAATCTGTATGCCATTCTGTGTTAGTTATAACTGCTGTAACAAGTAAATCTCAAAATCTCAGTGGCTTAGCACAATGGAAGTTTATTTCAAACTTATTTTAAATTGGTAAGGAAGTCTGCTCCACACAGTCATTCAGGAACCCAGGCTTCTTCCATATTGCGACTATCCCTCCTTGAGGCCTGTGGAGTTCCTTCTTTTAAGCCATAGACAGAGAAAGAGAGAGTGAGGACCATGCCTGAGGATTCTTTATGGGCTAGGCCTGGAGTGGGCATGCACTACTGAGCTCAGTTTATACTGACCAGAAAACTCAGGCACATGACCACACCTGACTGCAAGGAAGGCTGGGAAATGTAAGCCTGGCTGTGTGCCCAGAAAATAGGGAAGGAATGCAGATATTGATGGGCACTAACAATTTCTGCCACATGTCCTGGAATAACAGGAGACTTCCAAAAGGAGTGGAGCTGTCAGAGAAGGCTTTGAGGAGGGCTCTGGAAAATGAATAAGATGTGACTGTGTCAAGGGGTGGGAATTAGAGAGGGCATTCCAGGTAGGGCAAAGCAGGAGTGAAAGATTAGGGGTGGGAATAATTTGGCTTTACCCAAAGACAGAAAGGAGACAAGATTGGCTGAAATTAAACATTTGTGGAGGAAATCTTGCATGAATGGGATTAAGTGATGACGGTGAGTCTTCGACTGTGATGATATTTCCTATCTAACTGGCAGAAATTTGGACACGTGTTTTGTCTCTGGCCAAAGCTATGAAAAAGGAAAAGACCTGTAGCTGTCACCAGTTTGATTCTTTTAGCTTCTGTTTTTCCTTTTGCTGTCCTGCAGTGAACCCAATTGCTTATTTAGAAATACCACCCATTCTCAAGTTTCCTCAAAACCTTTTTTATTTTTAATGATGTAAAGAGACTTCCCAATGAGAAGAGAGTGAGTGGGTCAGGGAGCTGGGAGTACTAATTCTTAGCCCAACTTTTCATGGTTCCCAATTTGCATGAATTATCATGCACTAATTATTCATAGAGAGCCTTGCCCTTTGTGAGATTGCATTAATTTAGATTGCTTTTGAAAAGCAATCAGGGAGAGAATTAAGTGATCATACATCAAAGGGAAAGAAGACATGGCACTAAAGCCATGGGATGTGCTTTGCCGTAACTGGCCATGTCAGGCCGCTGTGAGCTTTCCTCTAGCCCAGGAAATATTGGCAGGTGCACCTGAGCTCTTCTAGAACCTGTTTGTCACAGTTATGATCAATATTCCAATGGATCAGAAAGTAGAGGGGGCATGTGTGGCAGGTGATCCCTGGACTGAGGCAAGACTCTTTCCTTCTCTGAGCCTCCGTTTCTTCATCTACAAAATGAAAAGGCAGGGTAGTTCATCTTTCATGTTCCTTTCCTCTGGGTCTACAAATCTCTGTCAAAGTCTTTTTGAAGACCTATAATTGTGTAACATTACACATGGACACTCTAATTACCTGTTTACAATCCTTAAGGCTTTCCATGCTCAGTCTTCCCATGGGCATTATTGGGAACAGGAGAGTAAACTAATGTTTCTGTATCTCTCTCATGCTTTAACTGAAGCATGGGGTTCTCAGCTGTTTGCTTTTTGTTTTATTTGGGTCTTTTAAAATCTGTTTGTGAAGTATAATACACATACAGAAAATTGCACACTTGGTAAGGATACAGCTCATCCTTGCTTTTTATTAATATTTTCTTGTATTCTGTTCCCCTCCCCCACCCTCTTCTAATTTGGGATGGACACTGAATGGCAGTGAGACAAGAGCCCCAAATCTATTGCTTCCATAGGTCTCTGGCATGGGGGGTTGTTTGCTAAATGAGGGGGACTTGCTGTGGACCTGGTTTGTTGTCCTAATCACCACTACCAATAAGGCAAAGATGTGCAGAGGCTCTCAGGGCGCCGCTGATTGGTATAAGACACAGCCCACACGGGCTTGGATGGGATCCCCAGGGAGCAGTCATCCAGTGAAATGAGACAGAGGCTGAACGCGGGGCCCTGATTGAAGAGGTTGGCAGAGGAAAAGGAAACGGGAGGAGGAGGGTGAGGTGGAATGGAGCACATGCTGTCAAAAGGAACAACAAAGAGAAAGAAGCAGCAGAGACTAGATTCGTACAAGCCAAGGGGGTCAGGGGTGGGGGCATGGGGCTGGCAAGTTCAGGCAAGGAAGAAAGAGGATGAAAAGGATCGGGGCTAAGATAGGCCACGGGATTTATGATTAGGAGGTTGGAGAAGACAAGGCTTCTTTGAAGAGGTGAAAGGGAGGTGATGTGTGGAGAGATAATGAATGCGAAGCACTTAGCACAGAGTTTGTGTGTGGCTAATGGGGTCTCTCCCAATTACTTCTCACTACTGAGTATGATGATTAAATCCTGCCTGGCTCCTTCCCCAGTTAATTCACCAACTGAGCCACCTCTCTTCCACTTTTTATCTTGCAGGCACATTGCCTTTTAGAAAGATCGCCATTAAAGCTCTTTTTACAGAAGAAATAATAAGATACAGTGAGAATGTAGTAGCCACCGGCTGTAGAAAGGTCTAATTAACCTTGCTCTGGGCCTGTCCAAATGACAAGCTGCTCCTCTGTAGAATAACAGATGCCCCCGATGTTTATTCAAGAGCAGCTTATTGATTGGACTGACTCAAATTGAGTACATTTCAATAACTGGAAACAAACATCTACTCTGGGCTACCTAAGGACATAGCACAATTATTCCCAGGGTCAGGTGTACGTGCTTGGGCTTAGAAAGAGGTAGAGATGACCTGTTCAAGGTGTTTCATGCTTTCACCTGACATCCAGCTGAGGTTCTCCAAAGGATAGGCTTCTTATCTGTAAAATGGGGCAATACATAACTTGCAGAGTTATATGAGGATTAAACGAGATTTTCTATCTCACGTACTTAGTGCCGTTACTATCATGTAGTAGGCATTCGATGAAAGGTGGTACTAATAATACTACAAGCAAGCATTTATTGAGCATCCCAGGTGCTGTTATAGAATGAATAATATAAGACTCCTGTTCTTAAGGAGCTGGCAATGAAGTAGCAAAGAGAGATTAATAATATTTGGGAAAGTGAAGACAAGCAGTGTGGTAAATATTGTAATAGAGAGGCACTCAGAGTTCTGTGAAGACACAGAGGAGAGGACAACGGCTCCTCTCTGGGAGAGGCAGACAGGCTTCCCTAGAGGCAGAGCCCCTCGAGTTAGGCCTTGAAGGCAGAGGAGCAGAGAAAAGACATTTCTGGCAGAGGACACTGCAAGTCCAAAGGTAATAAGGTTGAGACAACTTGGTGCTCTTTGAGGAAACACTGACTAGTGTGGTGTGACATGAGTGAAATGGGCTTGGTGATTATTTCTCCCAGCCCCAGGGTGGGAGGGCTGACACTGCTGGAGAATGCTGAGCCCTCTGGTTTGGGTGGAAAGTGGAGCACTCCCAGCACTCTGCCCTGATGAACTGTGTGCCCCTGCCCACTCCCTTCTCTGTCTAATCCTCCAAGGAGCCTTTTAGGAGACAGGGATCAAGCTTGGCATCCAAGGCTCATTACAATCTGTTTCTAATCTTCCCCCCCCTCTTATCGGACATTAGTATTTCTCAACATTTGCCCAGCGATTGTCTTAACAAATGAAGTGCCGTTGGTATGCCCCACCTCCTGCAATTAGCCCTGCTCACAGAAGGTTCCAAGTCTTCTTCCCCTGAGCCTCCCGTCTTGGCCTCTCCAGCCTCGATCTCCTCTGCCCTCTCTTGGAACAAATGGTGGCTAGTGAGAGGGGCTGGAATCTGGCCGAGACTAAGTAGGCAGGCATCTGGGGGATAGAGAGGCACCACCTGATGGAAAAGGCATGGCATGGTGTCCAGTAGGAGACTGGGGTCCAGGCAGGCAAAGGGGTTTGCAGCATTGCTGAAACCACAGACACGCTCTCTCCCCCGTAGGTGGATGGCTACTGCTAAGAGGAGTCTGGGCCTGGGGCCCTTGGGAATCCAGGGCAGGGCCTCGTAGAATAAGACCCTAGTCTGGGGAGGGAGGATGGTAAGAGCAGGATACACCGTGCGGGTGACTACAGCCACAGCTGCACCAGGGCCAGGAACAACATGGGGTCCTGGAACATGATGGGGTCCTGGCTGTCTTTCTGGGATGCAGGATGTGGGAGCTAAAGGGTGGGGCCTGACCTGATTCAGGCTTCTGTCTGGTAGGGATTGTTCAGTGCAAGAGTAAGGAGTCAGGCTGGCTGGATAACCTTCCTCTTCTAATCTCTCCTGTAAAGCAACTAATGAGCTGTTTACTATTTGTTCAACCTTTAGCCTCCAAATGCCTTTCATATTATAGCCCAGTCCTCATTGAAATTTTAAGTGGCTCTGCCTAGCTCCCTTCTAGACCATAAACACTTGGAGGGCAGAATCCCTATCTGCATTTCTAATAATAATGACATCAACAGCACTCCTTTACTGAGCACTTCCTCTAGGTGCTGGGATATGAATGTGTATAAGTCATTCAACCAAACATTTAAAATGTTAAAACCTTCAGGCAAGCTTATATCCATTTCGCAGATGAAGAAATTGAGACTCAAAGAACTAAAACCTGGTGTCGAAGGTCACACCGCTAGTAGCTAGGAGCTCAGATTCAAATCAAGTCTGATGCAAAGTCTGTACTTTAAATCCCTGTGCTATCCTGTGAAACAAAATCATTTCAACTCATTGAAACAGGTCTTTGTTAAAGGCTGTGACTATGCAGTGCATTACCACGTGCCTTCCTCACCTTGGCCTCCAGCATCCCCTTGCTCAATAATCTCTGTATGTGAATTAATTGATTGATTGAATTGGGAGGTGGAGATTTAGGGGTTGTACAGCTCAGGGGCTCCTGGACTAAGTGCCCTTTGCTTTCTTGACCCCTGGGAGCAGATGGAAATGTCTGCAGAGAGTATTTTTCAAACAACCCCCAAAGCAGTCTGCCTAGCAACAAAGAGCTTTTCAGAACCTAGCTCCTCAAGGAGGAGGAGGAGCTCACGTCAGTGGGGGATGGGGGGGATTTGCTGGAGTCACTGCTGCCTCTAGCTCCACAAAAGACCCAAGTCACAGAGGATTGAGTTTCATGGGGGGCTGGGAGGGGGGGTGCTCCAGCTGATGAGGCTGAGGAGCCGGGGCTGGGGCTGGGGCTGGGGTTTAAGGCTGATGAGAGTGTGAATGGCTTTAGTGAACATATTCTGGGGTGTGTGTGTGTGTGTGTGTGTGTGCGCGCGCACGTGTGCGCATTATAGCAAATTTGTGTTTCAATATTAGAGCAAAACTATGTGGGTGTGGAAGGATGTGCTCAACTGGTTTTCCAGGGAGATACATGTTTTTAATTAAGAATAGTTTAAAATTATAAAAGTAATACATTCTTGCTGTAAAAATTAAAATAATATAGAAATATATAAACCTCTAAATAAAACATTGAAATCTCTTGCCACCAATCATAAGTAATCACTGTTAACACTGCAGAATGTTTTGTCCCAGACTTGTGTGTGTGTGTGCATACTATGTTTTACATGTACATAATTAAACATCTGTATAATATGCAACTCTAATGGCTTATGCTATGCCAAACTCTATAATAAACGCAAGATGTTCTTTATTTTCATTTCTCATTTAATTCTTACATTTCTATCAAGTAAGATTTATTATAATCCCCATTGAAAGGGTGAGGAAAGTGAGACAGTAAGGTGCAAAGGGGTGGAAATGTGCTACGAGACTCTCACACTTCCCTGCTAGCCATGTATGTTTATAACAAGGTGGGATCGTATTAGCTCTCTTTGCAACTTGGCTTCTGCTCTGGGCCACTTCCTTGGCCCCTTCATTTCCTCCTCCTCCTCTTCTCCAGGTTCCCAGGCACTGCCTTTTCCTCTGGGCTCTGTCTGCTCAGTGGATCTGATAAGGAAGCATGCATGCTGAAACATGAGGACTGATCATCACTGGATGACTTTGGTAGGCAGAATAATGTCCCCTCCCCCAAAGGATGTTTGTGCTTTGATTTCTTGGGAACCTATGAATGTTACTTCACACAGCAAAGGGACTTTGCAGATATAAATAATCTTAAGGCCCTTGTATAAGTTTCTCAGGACTACCATAATAAAGTACCAATAACTAGGTGGCTTAAAACAACAGAAATTGTTTGTCTTGCTATTCTGGAGGCTAGAGTCTGAAATCAAGGTGTCATCAGGGCCGTGTTCTCTTTGCTGGCTCTAGGGGAGAATCCTTCCTGGCCTCTTCTAGCTTTTGGTGTTTGCCAGCCATCCTTGGCTTTCCTGGGTTTATATAGGTGCATCACTCCAATCACATGGGTGCATGTCTGTCTTTGTGTCCAAATTTCCACTTTTATAAGGACAGCAGACACACTGGATCAGGGCTCACCTGAATGACCTCATTTTAATTTGATTACCTCTGTAAGACCCTGTTGGCAATTAAGGTCATATTCTGAGATAGTTGGGGTTTAGGACTTCAACGTATCTTGTAGGGAAACACAATTCAATCCATAAGCACTTTAAAATATGGAGATTATCATGGATTATCTGGTGTGCCTGATCTAATCACATGAGCCCTTAAAAGCTGTGTACTTCTCCAGCTGGAGACGGGAGAGGAGTGAAGCAGCGGGGAAGTCAGAAGGACATGGCACAGTGCACCAGCCCCAGCTCTGAGACACGGGGCCTATCCTAACACTGCACCAGCCCCAGCTCTGAGACACGGGGACCTATCCAAGTGTGAAGTTTGGAGAGAGGCCTGTGGGAGCTAAGCATCCCCCATCCTGGAGCTGACAGCTAGCCAGGAAGTGGTAACCTCAATACTACAACTGCAAAGAGCTAGATTCTGCTGCAACTATAATCCACGAAGAAGTGGATTCTTCTCAGAATCTTCCTGTAACAGTTCAGCCAGCTGACACATTGATTTCATCCTTGCAAGACCCTGAGCAGAAAGCCAGCCGAGTCAGCCTGGACTTAGCTACAGTACTGTGAGATAATAAGTTTGTGTGATATTAAGTTGCTAAGTCTGTGCCAATTTATTTGTTCTAGCAGCAACAGAAAAGCAATAGTTACCTTTCCATTTCATTGGCCCTTCAAAGCCTTAAGCTAAAGAAATGGCCAATGCTAGGAATTCCTTGGGTCCTTATGTTTACTTTCCAGAGTCTTTAAATAATGCCATCCCCCTGTGCAGAAGATAATATTTCCCAGTGTACTTGGCACAAATTTTCATTTCTTCCTCTCTGCAGCCCTGCGAGATGTAGGGAGATTATTCTCTCCAGTTTCAGAGGAGGAAACCAAAATTTAAAGAAGTGATTTTCCCAAGGCTTCACAGAGCTGGGGTTGCAAGGCAGGTTTCCTGCTTCCAAATCACATGTGCTTGTTGCCACAACCCACTGTTGCCTTTGTTTCCCAAAACATCTGCTGTCTGAGCACAATTACGGCTACCCAATGGGCTGAGCCCCCTTGTGAGGCTGTCAGCTTCCTTTTGGGGAGAAATGGTCAAGCAGAAACTGTGGACAATTTATTTTACTGGGGATGCTGAGGAAAGAATCTGTGCCATCCATGGAAGGATGTTGGCAGGTGTCTCCCTAATGCCTTTTTCAATTCAGGGTCTACAGTGGGAAGTAGGGTAAGCTTTTGGTACTTCAGTTTAGACAAGAAAGAGCTCACTGGGAGTTGCATTGGCCAGGAGAAGGGTTCACAGGGAAGGTGAGATCAGCCCTAGGGTTTAGAGCACAAGCAGGGCTTAGAGAGGAAGGCTGTGTTTGGGTTTCTGGCGTGATTGCAGGGTATGTCTTTTGCCCACACTTTCTGACTCCAGTGGCTTTGGTGAAACTTGTAGGCAGGAACTGGGTCAAACCTGAAGTGAGCACCTCTGGCCTGCCTTCCTCGCCCCACCTCCAAGTGCATGGTGGTGGCTGAGGACACACCATGCAGTCAGCTGCTTCTGCCGCCAAAAGAACAGTGGTGGGAGAGCACAGGGTAAGAGAAATAGAGGCCAAGAAGAACTTCCTGCTCAGCCTCACTTCCTGTGGCTTCTCTGCTAACCCACTGTAACTCTTATTAACTCTCTGGCTTTCTGTGGGTGGAAATCAAGTGGCCTGTTTTTTGAGGGCATCTGCCATCCTATTAAAGGTTCTTAGTAATTACCACTTGTCCTTCTTGAACCTGGGCTGCTGTCTCTCCTTAGTCTTGTTCCCTGGATGGCTGAAGTGACTTATAATGTGTCTTTCCCAAGCCAAAACTCCCCTGAGAGCAATGAAAGCCACTGGGCTCCAGCCCTTTCCCCCACGTGTCTAGGAGGGCTGTTCAGTCAGGAATTCTTTCTGACACACTATGCCAGGCATTGTGGGGGTGCCCTGGAAATGCCGGCCTAGCAGGCTTTTGCTGGGGAGACAGCATGGCATTGTGAAGAGAACTCAAGTATTTATTAAATACCTGCTGTGTGCCTGACCTTGTGCTAGACCTCAGGGACCCAGCACTGACTAAGACAGCTGGAGGACCACGTGCGAGTCTTGCTCTTGCCCCTTGCTAGCTGTGTGACTCCGAGCTAGCCACTGTACCTCTGTTTCTCAGTCATGTCTTGCAAAGACTGATACGGCCCTTTAAAGTGTGTTGCAAAGGGTAAAGCTCTGTGGAAATGATATTGTTAGTTGTTCTCTCACTTGATTCTCCCTGTTATCTCGTGAGGTAGCACAGCAGCAGTTTGTAAACCCATTTCACAGATGAGAAATCAGAGCCTCAGGGAGGTTGAAGAGCAGGAGCAGAAACAGGCACTAACACTTCGTCACTGGCTTCTTCTATTTTACTGTGTTGCTGTAGCCCAGGAATGATAGTGTTTAATGACATTTTCAACAACAACAATATTAATAACTAACATTCATCAAATGCTTACTATGTGCAAAGTACTAGGCTATACACATGCCTGTTATTATCCCCACTTTCCATATAAGACCAGGAAGAATCAGCAGGGTTAAGTGATTTGTCCAAGGTCACTTTTTAAAGGAAGAGGCAGAGGCAGGATTCACACTCAGATGTACCTGACTCCAGAGCCTAGACCTAACCTCTGTGCTCTTTGCTTATACATTTGGGCATCCCAACCTGACATGCCCAGAATAACCAGAAAGTATACCAGAGAGTAGGAAGGGCCATCCTGTGCCTCACACCCACACACAGAGGTGTGGCCCAGACAGCAGAACAGTGGGCATCAAGAAGGGATGGTTTTCTGCAGCCTGGAGTTATTGGGAAAGTGGATCTTGAAGCTCAGAAGGGCAGATGCTGGGGGAAGAAGGGAGCCGAGGAGGGGGTTCTGGCTCGTGGGTGCATTTGGGGAAGCATTGGAGATAACATGGGCTTTAACTGCAGCAGGGAGCTGAACAGTTCCAACAACAGTTGCAGATGTGGCCTGAGGCTTAGCACAGCTGCCCACGCCCCAGCCACCAGGGGAAATTAGTACCCGGGGTGTCTCCGGATCTGGGATGGAACAAAGATCGCACACTTTTTGTTGTTTCTGTTCCTGGGGCCTTGAGGTTAGAAAAGAAGGGCAGAGCTGCTTCACCCTAGAGTCAGGAGGAGGAGGAAGGAGGATGGAAGGGTATAGGCCCAGGGAGGCGTCAGGAGAGTCGGGAATACCAACAGGAAGGCCATGTGCCAGATAGCCACAGGAGCACTGGTCTGGGAGTCCAGAGACCCAGGTGCTGTGCTCCTATGTAGCTTTGTGAAGTTGGAACATCGATTCCTCTTTGGGCCTGTTTTCCAACCTCTGACTTGAGAGAGGTATCAGTAAGAACTACTGGTTGCAAATGGGCTGAAAGCAAAGACTTATTGATGCATGTGATTGGAAAGTCCAGTTCTGATTCTAGGGAAGGTTGGATCTGGAGAGTCAAATGGTATCATCAGTGTCTGTTCTTTTCTTCTTTTGGTTCTACTGTCCTCTGCGATGCCTTCTGTCAGAAACTCGCCCTTTGAGATCTCAAGGTGACTGCCAGCTGCTCCTGGCTCACCTTCTACCAGGCTGGCAGCCTATAGAAGGAGAGCTTCTGTTAGCAATTCCTGCAGAAGCATTAGGGTAGCTGCTCATTGGTTCTGTTTGGCCCTGTACCCATCTCTGAGTCTATTCCTGTGGCCAGAGATGTCTGCTTCATATTGATCAGACTGCGGTCACATGATCTTTCTTAGCGATAGTCCCACAGAAATCACATGGATGAGAATGGGATGGGATGATTCCTCCAACAGAACATAGATGTGCTGACCCCAGAATGGGCAGGCAGAAACCTCAGATGTCCCCCTTAGCATCCAAGGGCTGGTTTGTCTTTAAATGAAGTCACTGACAATGGGACTTCTCTAAACTGTGGTAGGGTCCCAGAACCCTTTGAGAATTCCATGAAAACCACGGGCCACCTCCCTAGAAATACATACAAGTTAGGACTCCCCAGTATGGCCTCTGAGATGCTATGTGGGTCTCTCCTGCCTCACCCTGCCCTCCCTCCATCCACCCCCAGCCTCCTAGCTGTTTCTTGTACTCAGCATGCTGCCTCTCTCAAAAGGGCCTTGAACTTGGTGGTTGTTCCTTCTGACCTAGTTATGCTTCCTCTGTGTATGTTCTCATTGCACTATGAACCTCTCCTTGGTCCCTGTTTCAAAAGAAATTGTAACTCTTTTATCTGGTTATTTTGTTAATATCTGTCTCTATCACCAGAATGAAGGTTCAGTGGAGGAGGGAGCTGGTTTTCTCCCCCTGGTATCCATAGTGCCCAGTAGAGTATCTGACACATAGTTGGTGCTCAGTGTAGTTGGGTGAACATTTGCCCTTAAACACAGTTTTCTCTGAAATTTTTAGTGGCCATATAGCTCCATAGAGTTAGTATCTGAACCTGAGGTTGAGAACCTCAGACTAAAAAGTAGAAAAATCAAGGTATTATTTGTCAGCTCGCTTAAAACAGGGCCATGCAACCTGGCCTGGTTTTTCTGATAATCTAGGTGCTATTGACTTAAACTGATGTCTCTTAAGTGGAGTCCCATGGACAATGAGTTCCAGGTAAAATCTGTAGTTAAATAAATTTAGGAAACCTGAACTAATCTAATATGTCCTCCTCTTGGACATTCAAATATATATTAATAAAAACCATATAATTTTCAAAATTGTCATTAGTATAACTGCCATTTGTTGAGGGCTTACTATGTGCCAAGTACCTTAATAGGTTCTTCATACACATTCTCACATGTAATCTCATAATAGCCTTGTGTGATAGATATCATCATCACCCATATCACAGAAGAGAAATGAATGATTGGAGGGATTAAGAATCCCAAACTACTTATGGCCAAGATGGAGGCCTAGACAGACATGCTGCATCTCCGTCCACAACCAAGAAGGAATACATCTGCCTCAAAACTACAGACAACTAGAAGTCCCAGAAAACTGAGTTGCATGGAAGTCCAACAAACGAAGATATAAAGAAGAAATACTCATCCAGACAAGTAGGAGGGGCAAAGCTGGGTTGGAGAGGATGCAGTGTGGTGGCAGCAGCAGATGGGCAGCAGTAGGCTGGTGGAAAGCTCAGTCACACATTTTAAAAAGTAGGGAGGGAAACCTGGGGAGTGATCCCAGCACCAGACCAGGCTGCATAGCTCACACATCCAATGCTGGGGAAAATAAAGCTTCATTGCTTCTGACTTTGAAAACCAGGGTGGGTCGGGGCAGAGGAAGAAACTGCCAGTCTCTCAGCAGAATCCCCTTGTTTAGAGGGCCCCCACGATCCTAGAACATCTACAAATGCACCCACCCTGGGAATGATGGCCAGGGCAACAGCTAGAGAGGTGCCAGTCCCATACAGAAGAGGGGCAAGTGCTGAGCAAGCAGCATTGTTCCTTCTCAGACCCCTCTCCCACATACAGTGCCACAACGTGGTGAAACGGGTCGCCCATACTGACAAATACCTAAGGCTCCACCCCTTACAACGTAACAGGTAAGACAGCTTTACCTAAGATACAGAGGCAAAAAGATACAGGAGCCTGTAAAGATGAGGAGAGAGAGAAACATGGCCCAGAAGAGGGAACGGATCAAAGTTCAGTGGGAGAACTAAGTGATGAGGAGATAGCCAACCTAACAGACAAGGACATAGCCAACCGAAAAGATGTAGAGTTCAAAACACTGGTGATAAAGATGCTCACAGGCTTGACAGATATGCTTAAGTATGGCAAACGCATAAGGGAAGAAGTGAAGGCTATGCCAAATGATATGAAGGAAAATCCACATGGAACCAATGGTGAAAGGAAGAAAACCAGGGTTCAAATCAATGATTTGGAACATAAGGAAGAAATAAACAGTCAATCAGTACAGAATGAAGAAACAGGAATTAAAAAGAATGAGGAAAAGCTTAGGAACCTCTGGGACAACTTTAAACATGTCGACATCTGAATCATAAGGGTGCCAGAAGGAGAAGAGGAAGAGCAAGAAATTGAAAGCTTATGTGAAAAAAATAATGAAGGAAAACTCCCCAAATTTGGCAAAGGAAATAGACATACAAGTCCAGGAAGCACAGAGAGTCCCAAACAAGCTAGACCCAAAAAGGACCACACCAAGACACATCATCATTAAAATGCCAAAGGTTCAAGCTAAGAAGAGAATCTTAAAAGCAGCAAGCCTATAAGACTATCAGCTGATTTCTCAAAGGAAACTTTGAAGGCAAGAAGGGACTGGTAAGAAGTATTCAAAGTGATGAAAAGCAAGGACCTACAACCAAGATTACTCTTATCCAGCAAAGCTACCATTTAGAATGGAAGGGCAGATAAAGCGCTTCCCAGACAAGGTAAAGCTAAAGGAGCTCATCATCACCAAGCCATTATTATATGAAATGTTGAAGGGATTTATTTAAGAAAAAGATCAAAACTGTGAACATTAAAATGACAACAAACACAACTATCAACAACTGAATCTAAAAAATAAAAACAAAATCCAACTAAGCAAACCAGAATAGGAACAGAATCATAGGTATGGGGATCATTTGGAGGGTTATCAGCTGGGAGGGGGCAGGGGGAGAAATGGGGAAATGGTGCAGGGACTAAAAAGCATAATTGGTTGGTACAAAATAGGCAGGGGGAAGTTAAGAATAATAAAGGAAAGGGTGAAGCCAAAGAACTTATATGCACAACCCATGGACATGCACTAAGCGGGGTTGGATTGCTGGGGGAAAGGGGTTACTGTGTGGAGGGGAGGAAAGGAGGGAAAAAATGGAACTACTGTAACAACATAATCAATAAAATATTCTTAAAACTTAAAAAAAATAAAATTAAAGAAAAAAAGAAATCTCAACTATCCTCTAGGAAGTGGTAGGTTTAAAACTCAAACCCTGGCAGTTTCACATCAATTCAATCTCCTTAACCATTGGAGGTGTGAGAAATACTATGGTGGAACCAGTTTATTTTCATTTAACTCATATTTATTGATAATGGAAACTATTTTCTCTCCAAACACTTAGAAGATTCCAGGAATCACAGCAAGTTGGGGACACACTGGTGAAGTGTTGATTCATGTTGAGTAGGACTGAGACCGAAGAATGTAGGCCTGGCACACACTCAACTCCACAACTATTTACGAAGCACCCCTGTGCCAGGCATGGTGCTCGGAGTGCCAGGAGTGTGGGAACAAAGCCACATCCTCATTGCTCAGGGATGCCCAGTGACCCACTTATCCTGATAACAGGCCAGTCTTGCTCCTGGGCGGCCCCACCCAGAGCCTGCTAGTCTCTGGGGCATCCTCAGACCTTGCAAGTGTGTTTCCTCCCATCAATGGACTATTGCCCTTACTCATGTCTATGAATTAATTTGTTCAGAGCAAAATGTACATTCATTCTGTAAATGTTTATTGAGGACCTTCTCTATTTCAGAACCTGTGCTAAGCATTGGGGATACAGAGGCAAATAAAATAATGTCTCCTTTCCCAAGACATTTGTTGTCTAGTGGGGAAGGCAGATCGGTGCATAGGAAACCACAATAAACCAAAGTACCCAATAGACTGAAATGTGCCCAATTAGAGACACAGACCAGCATGCTGTGGGAGTTCTGAGATATAAGTGATTACTTTCTTTCTTTTTTTTTTTTTTTTTTTAGTTTTGTTTTGGGATTGAAGCTCATGCCTAAATGATGCTGGAACATCTGTTCAAAGGGCAAGGCCAGATGTTTGGCCGACAGCAGTGAGCAGCCATGTGTTCTGAGGCGTGTTCCAAGCATCCCAGGGAATTCCTGCCCACCTGTTCCATAGGCAGGGAGGAACATGGGAATGAGGTGTTGCCTCACCAGGCTCCCTTGAGCGGTGCCACTGACTATGTCTAGGCAGTGGCCACATGCACAGAATGCCATCGACCACTGCCTCTGCATGCTGTCCTTCCAGCCCCACTCCCATTTCCAGATCACTACCATTTCCCCAGATTACTCATCTGAGCCCCCAGGGACAAGCGTAGACTTCATTTTTTTGACCTCGGTTTTCTTACCCATCAAATGGCAGTAAAGATCCATCCTCCCAAGGTGGTTGGGAGGATCAAATGAGATGAGGTAATTAGAGATGTCTAGATGTTACATATTGTTTAGGACCTGTCAGAGACCCCAGGAGTCCCACTGGAGAAGCAGAGGATTATGGCCCCTTTAGCCCCCTACTTTGCTCTAGTGCATGCGGGCAAGGTCAGGTGGGGCCTGAGTTCTTTCATGGCCCTGAAACCTGTGCTATTTGCCTCTGGGTCTTCGCTGTTGCATTTACTGAGATGATCAGTATGAAGATTTAGTGTGGTGCCTGCATGCGGAAGAGCTTGCTCCATGGAGCTGGTTGTTGTTCCTGCTGGACTTGTTCTGTTCCCTCTGCCTGCAAGGCCCTTCTCTTTTTTTTTCTACTCCTCCACCCATCTCCCTGCCTCATTCCCTCCCTCCTCCCTTTCACGCTCACTTTCCCATTTACTTATTTAATAAATTAGTTTTTCTTTTTAAATTATTTTAATTACAGTAAAATATACACAACATAAATTTATCATCATAACCATTTTTAAGTGTACAGTTCAGTGTCAGTAAGTACATTGACCATGTTGTGCAGCTGTCAGCACCATCCATCCCCAGAACTTTTTCCATCTTCCCAAAATGCAACTTTGTCCTCATTAAACACAAACTCCCTATTTCCTACATTTCCAGCCCCTGGCAACCCCCATCCTACTTTCTTTCTTTCTTTTAAGTATATTTTATTGATAATGTTGTTACAGTAGTACCAATATTTTTCCCCTTTGCTCCCCCCTGCCCAGTACCCACCTTCCCACCCCTCTTAGTACATGTCCATGGGTCGTGCATATAAGTTCTTTGGCTTCATTCACCCTTCTCTATATTATTCTTAACATCTCTGTCTATTTTGTACCAACCGATTATGTGTCTTAGTCCCTGCACCATTTCCCCATTTCTCCCGCTCCCATTTCCCAACTGATAACCCTCCAAATGATCCCCATGCCTATGATTCTGTTCCTATTCTTGTTTGCTTAGTTGGATTTTGTTTTTATTTTTTAGATTTAATTATTGATAGTTGTGAGTTTGTTGTCATTTTAGTGTTCACAGTTTTGATCTTTTTCTTCAGTAAGTCCCTTTGACATTTCATATAATAATGTCTTGGTGATGATGAACTCCTTTAGCTTTCTCTTGCCTGGGAAGCACTTCATTTGCCCTTCCATTCTAAATGATAGCTTTGCTGGATAGAGTAATCCTGGTTGCAGGTTGCCTTTCATAATATTGAATACTGCTTGCCAGTCCCTTCCTGCCTGCAAAGTGTCCTCTGAGAAATCAGCTGGTAGTCCTATAGGCACCCCCTTGTAGGCAACTCTCTGCCTCTCTCTTGCTGCCCCCAGGACTTTCTCTTCATCTTTCACCTTTGGCATCTCGATCATGATGCATCCTGGTGTGGTCCCCTCTAGTTCCAGATCCCCTGGGACCCTCCATGCTCCCTGGACATGTATGTCCACCTCCTTCGCAAAATTTGGGGAGTTTTCCTCATTTTTTTCAATTCTTGCTTCCTCATTCTGCACTAGTTGACTGCTATTTTCTTCCTTATGTTCCAAATCATTGAGTTGAACCCCGGTTTTCTTCCCTTCACCATTGGTTTTGTGTGGATTTTCCTTCATTTCACTTAGCATAGTCTTGACTTCTTCTTTTATGTGTTTGCCGTACTCAAGCATATCTGTCAAGCCTGTGAGCATTTTTATCACCAGGGTTTTGAATTCTGCATCTGTTAGGTTGTCTGTCTCCTCATCTGTTAGGTTGGCTATCTCCTTGTCGCTTAGTTCTCCCCCTGGAACCTTGATTTGTTCCCCTTTTTGGGCCATATTTCTCTGTCTCCTCATTCTGACAGACTCCTGTGTTTGTTTGCCTCTGCGTCCCAGGTAGAGCTGTTGCTCCTGTTACATTATAAGGTGCAGAGCCTTAGGAATTCGTCAGTACAGGGTGACCTGTTTTACCACGTTGTGGCACTGTATGTGGGGGAGGGGTCCGAGAGGGAACAATGCTGCCTGCCCGGCAGTCACCCCTTTTCCAGGCACTTCTCCCACTCTTGCAACAGACTGGCACCCCTCTAGCTGCTGCCCTGACCATTGTTCCCAGAGTGGATGAGTCTGCAGACATTTTAGGACCATGGGGGCCCTTTAAACAAGCGGACTCTGCTGAGACTGGCAGTTTCTGCCTCCACCCCAACCCCCACTGGTTTTAAGTCAGAAGCAATGAGGCTTGATTTTCCCTGGTGCTGGGACCGTGGGCTGCAAGGTCCAGTGAGGAGCTGGGAGTGCTCCCCAGGAGTCCCTCCTGACTTTTTAAAATGTGTGACTGTGCTTTCTATCGGCCTGCTGCTGCCACCACTGCTGTTGCTGCCGCTGCTGCCGCTGCTGCCACCACCACACCGCATCCTCTCTGCCCTGGCTTCACCCCTCCTACCTGTCTAGATGAGTATTTCTTCTTTATATCTTTGTTTGCTGGACTTCCATGTAGTTTGGTGTTTTTGAACTTCTGGTTGTTTCTAGTTTTGAAGTAGTTGTATTCCTTCTCAGTTGTGGAGGGAGACGCAGCATGTCTGTCTATGCCTCTATCTTGGCCAGAAGTCCATCACCCATCCTACTTTCTGTCCCTGAATCTGACTACTCTAGGCACTTCATATATGTGGTGTCATACAATATTTGTCTTTTTGTGACTGGCTTGTTTCACTTAGCATAATGTCCTCAAGGTCCATCCATGTTGTAGCATGTGACAGGATTTTCTTTCTTTTTAAAGCTGAATCATATTCCACTGTATGTACCTATCACATTTGTTTGTTCATTCATTTATCTGTTGATGGACACTTGGGTTGTTTCCACCTTTTGTCTTTTGTGAGTCAGGCTGCTGTGGACACAAACATGAGTATGCTAATAGCACTTTTTGAGCATTTCCACATACCATGCTGTGTGGGGGCTTCAGTGGGGAGTGAACTTGGTCCCACTGCTCATGGAGTTGATAGCCTCCCAGGTGACATCAAAATGCAATCAAACCAGTAAGTGCATGAGATTGCTGTGTCCTATGAAGGAAAAGAACAGTATTCTACCAGAGAGAATAATGTTGGGCATGGAGCTGGAGGTGGGTGGCTGGGATTTTTGGAAGTGACCTGAAGGATGAGGAGGAGGAGAGAAGGATAGGAAGCTCGACGTAGAAGAAACAGCCTGTTTGAAGCCACTAAAGAGTGACAGGGTTGGCAAGTTGTAGGAGTTGAAATAAATCGGGTACTTTGATTGTCACTTTATTGTACCCTTCTCTAGGAGCATCCTGCCAACCCCCAAGCCCAGCTTATTACTTCTCCCTCATCACTTTCTCTACTCTGGTACTTACTCCAGTTTATCCATACTGCCCCTTTGTTCAGCCATTTCAGCCAGTGAGCTATCCTTGAATGCAGGAACCATTATTTTATTTTATTTGGGGGGCATGCTTGCATATCTTGGTAGGTGTCGGCGACTCTCAAACAGACACTCCCCTGAGGGAGTTCAGCTGTTTCACTGGCAATGCCCTGAGAGCATGTAAAGGAGCCTGCTGCCACCTGGGGCCTGCCAGAGCTGGACATGGACCCGGCATTAGGACATTGGCTCAACATGGAAGCTCTTCCTCTGGCTTTCCCCCAAGATGTGCCATGTGCTTGGAAACATCAGCGTGCAGTGTGCCTGTTTTAGCTGGCAGAAGCTTTCCTGTACTGCTGCTTCCTAATCAGAGAATGTGGAAGGCATCCTGCCTAGGGCTGCACCAGATGTGGCCGAACCTTTCCAACGGGATTGCCCCCAGCTGCAGATGTCCAGCTTTGCTGTGCCGGCCAGCTGACTTGCCACGCCACAGTAAAAAGTGCTCAGGGGTTGGTGGCCATGAGCCGTTTGCTGCCATCTCTCCTGTTGGTTTGGTAGCTTCCCAGCTTCCTCTCACATGACCTGTTTCTGTTTACTTCTCTCTCTGGCCTCCCTGCCTGTGGCGTCCCCGTGCCACCTCTAGTCTAATCTGCTGCACTAGACACAGCCCCTGCAATGGCCCCTTCCAGGTGGCCTCATTCCAAAGCATGTGCTGTCTTTGGCTAACTGTCCTAGCCCAGGCTCCTCACCCCCAACCCCAGCTCTCTCTACCACTGTGAAGGAGGATCTGTGTACTTTTTTACTTCAAACCTGTGTTGTTGTATCTGGGGCTTCTCCATCAAGTGCCAGGAAGTAACTGGCTCCTGGGGGGGCAGAAACACGTTTATCTTGAAGTCATGGGATGAACACTGCACAGTGAGCAGCCTAGCCCAGAGCTTGACTGAAAATAGATGAGTGAGGCAGACAGTGGTGGGACTGGTGGGGGGGGGGGGGCAGACAGGCTCTGAGTGCCCTAGAGAGCTGGGGGAAGGTGTTTGGTATGGGTTGAATTGTGTTCCTCTGAAAGTTGAAGTCTTGATCCCTCAGCACCTGTCAATGCAACTTTATTTGGAGATAGGGTCCTTGGAGATGATCAAATTAAGATGGGACCATGAGGGTAGGCCCTCATCCAATATGACTGGTGTCCTTAAGAGGGGAAGTTTGGGAGGATGCCATGTGATGATGAAGGCAGAGATGGGGTGACACATGAATAAACCAAAGAATGCCAAAGGTGGCCAGCAAACCACCAGGAGCTAGACCAGGGCCACCGAACCGATTCTCTCCTAAAGTCCCACTGCAGACACCTTGCTCTCAGACTTCTAGGCTCAACAACAGAGGCAGTAAGTTTCCGTTATTTAAGCCACCCAGCTTGTGGTCCTTTGTTGTGGCAGCCCCAGGAAACAAATATAATATTTGAATTCCGTCAGAGCCTCTCATCTCTGATTATGGGTCAATGTGCTTTAGCTGTTGAGTTTCTTCACATTTTATTTATTTTGGAGACACGGGATACTTTGAGGTATCCAGACAAAGGTTTTTAATAATAAAAATAATAAATACTTTTAATAAGACCCTAATGAGAATTGTAATAAGATTCTACTAAGCAACTTTTTGATATCCTTCCAACAAATGTGGAACTGGGCGAGGGATAGTAAGACCAATAATCTCCCTATACTTTTATAGGCTTCCCAGTTAGTAAAAGTTTTCTTATTTATTATCCCATTTGACCCTCAGGACAACCCTGTGAGGTTAGCACTGTAAGATTCCCATTTTGGAGAGGAGAGAACTGAGGCTCACAGAAGTTCCATAATTGTGGGAAATCGCAGAGCTGGGATTTAAATGTCAACCTTCTGACTTCAGTCTCATGTTCTTCCCATGCTTCACAGCTTCCCCTGAACCTGGAGCAGGTATGACAGCTTGAGGGCAGCTGAGCCCTTGCCTGGTGGCCCAAAGAATAACACATTCTTTTGATCCTTTTTCAGGAGTGAGGAAGAGGGCACTTCAGCAAGCCAGGACTTTTTCATGTTCTCGTAGGGCTCCATGGGGACCATGGGGGGCCTGGGTGCTTGTGACTGTGCTAGAGCAATGTCCAGCTGTGACAATGGACCCTGATGGGGTGCTTTACAGGAGGGCACAGCAGGCAGGGAGTGAGGCTCCAGGCAGGAGCTGGCTGCCCAGGGCGGGGTTAGCACTCAGCAGATGTCCAGCCATCCTCCTGCAGAGGGACTGAACAGAACCAAGTCACATGGCCCTGACCCTTAGCAAGCTTGAGAGTGATGATGGCGTGTGGTCCCAGGCCACTTCATAGCACCCCTTAGCATTATAAAAGTGCTTCTTACCCTCCAGGAGTCTGAGGCCTGAGTTCAGGCCTCTGCACAGTGTGACCTCAGGCAAGTCCCTTGACCTTACTGCAAGTCAGAGCCCACACCCTTGAAATGGCTAGCTGAGCACATCCCCCCTGCTGGGAACAGGTGAGGAGGAAAGGATGTGGTGGGAGCTCTTTCTAATGGCTGACCTTTAGGTTACTCACAACACTAACACTGAACGCCCGTACATCTTTGGGCCATAAATCCTGCCCATGAGGAGCCATCAGAAACCATGGTGCCTCCTACAGAGAAGGCCCACTCTGCGCCTTCACTTCCTTTTTATTGTGTCGGGGTGTGACTCAAATTCTCTTGCAGCTTTTGGCCTCTTTAGAAAACTCCTCTGGTTTCTTTCACCAGAGAGTTTCTTTTCACTCCTACCCTCCCTGCTCTCTCCCTGCCACCATACTCTGAGGTTGTCAAGTGAGTGTTTGTGTTTTCCATGTAAAAAATATGGAAAACCCATTCAGACCAAACAAAAGGACAATGTACTGAGTCTGAAGCTGACCGAGTTTGTCCCACTGCCCTGGTGCAGGACTTCTGCAGGTTTGAAAACTTCTCCAGTGTCAAAAGACTTTTGGCTTCTTGATTTAAGGGGGTAAGACCGAAGGGCTATTTGTTCTGAAACACTCACGGGCACAGCCCATATACGAGCACTGTTTCAGTGGCAGAGATAAAAGCCTCCATCCTCTCATCAGTGCTTCCTGTGGGTCTGCCACTGTATGAGGTGCTTAATGTATGTTAAAGTCCTTGTTTTATTCCCTTGAATGTCAAACAGGGCCATTTGACTTTAAAGTCCAGGCTCTAAGCAGTTATGGCATACTAGTTCTCTGTTTGAAGAAACTCCGGCCCGGCCCTTTCATCTTGTAGGCAAAGAAACAGGCCCAGGAAGAGGGATGGTGACTTGCCTAGAAGGATGGGCTGGACCCCAGGTGTCCTGACGTCCAGGACTTTTTCTGCTGCCCTGTCCTCCCCTTCAGGGAAACACTGAATTGCTGCTAGTAGTTGATCACTGAGTACCAGCGGGAACCCCAATTCAGCAATGCGGAATGCACCCCAGGTCCCAGTTAAACCTGGCAAAAGTGGTATTTGTTAATTCAAGCCCTTGGCTACTTCAGAAGGCTTTGGCCTAATTGACCCAAAGTACAGTTACTTTGAATTTCAAAGTCATGAGTCCGGACATGTAACTTTGACACTCATAGAGAGCTATCTGCTCAGTTACTGAGTACCTGAGCTCAGCAAAAATTCATAATTAGCAGTTAGTAGTGTGGGCACTTCTCACTGTTCCTGAAACACGCAATGACATATAATGCCTCATTTCCTTTATATATACTGTTTTCAAAGCCCTGAGTGTTCTCCCTCCCGATCCTCACCTCTTATTCTCTGCCTAGTTAACTTCTCATCCTTCAAGAGCAGTTTATTGACTCATATCCTGCCACTTCTCTTCCCCAGTCCTAGGCACAAATAGATGTAATATTTCTACAGTCTGCCTCTCCCACCAGACTGTAAACTCCATGAGGGCAGGAACTATGTCTTATACGCCATGATAATAATGTTACTTCAAAAGTGCTTCCTTGCCACCAGGCTCTATACTAATCACTTTCTATGTATTATCTTTTCATCTTCCATGACATTATAGATAGATACTACTACTATCCTTATTTCCTAGATGAAGCTATACATTCACAAAGAGGTTCAGAAACTTGCCTGAGGTTGTGCAGTAGGTGGCAGAGTCAGGATTGATATCAGTACACAGGGCACGTGGGGAAGGGCCAGTAAGGCTGAACTATTACTCTCACCTTGGTGCAGAGCTGTGAATGTTGGGAAGAAGGGGCATACAGTCACCGCATGGTCTGGCTCCAGGGTTCAAGCTCTTAACCACTGCAACATGCTGGGACTATAAATATGCAGACTCACATTGCCAGTGTCTGACACAGAGTAGGGGCCCTAACATGGATGAAAGGGAGATTTTAAACCAATAGGCTTTTCCTTTTTCACCCTTTCCTTTTTACTCATATCTGCAGGAACAGGTCATCACTTAACATGTTACTTGGTTTAAGAAGCACATCTTTTAGTTGACTTGCTTTCTAGCAGGTACAAAAAGATGGCTGAAAACCCAGAAAGAAGTCTGCATTTGGAGCTCTAAGTATTATGCAGGCATCTTTTATTCTAAGTAAATTTATTCTGCCACCTTTGGCTTTTGAAAGTTGTTTAAGCAATTGTTCAAAAGCCACAGGTGAGCTGAAACAAAGGTTTGGTTTTGAAACCAGCTGCAAGAACTGCACATTGTACTCATGTACAGTGTGCTGGTCCTGGTTCAAGTTCTGGTGCGTGAGCACTGGGTTCTCCAACAGGATCTCAGCCTGGGTCCTCAATGGCATGTGGTTCCTGTGGCCCAATCAGATGACTTTCCCATCATACTTGCAGCAGCTGGGAACAGCAGAACTGATGGTGGGACCTCTGTCATAGACAAAAATGGGGCTTTAGGATGAAATGTCTATAGAAATGTCTTGAGTTTGTCCAGATCAAAGCAAGGAACTGGAGAGGCGTGGGGACAAAATTCTCTTTGATGGGCCTTTGGGCTGAGAGGTCACGCTGTGTATTTTGGCCCTGACTTTGTTACATCTGTTGACACAGAGGCCTGACACTTGCTAGTTGTATCCTTGGACAGATCTCTCAACCTCTCTGGGTTTATTCCTCAGCAATAGGGGGAGAATGCTGTCTACTGCAGAGGATGATGGTGAAGCGTCAGGGAGCCAATGTTTATGAAACAAGCACTTTGTGAATTGGAAAAGACTATACAGATGCAATAAGTACCGTTATTTGATACTAGGTAGTTTTTCTTGCTCTTCTCTGGGGACAATTTTGTTTCTAGCTGCATGTGCTGAGTGGGCTTGGAGGTGATGTTGAGGGAGGAGTAGGGTGGGAAGAAAGACGTGCTGAGGGCTGCAAGACCTTGTTTAGAAGTGGAGAGAATGGTTTTGGCTTTTTTCAGGCTGAAGTGGGAAAGTTGATGGTCTTCAGCAGAGGCTGTGGAGTCAAGTTTGGGAGCTGGCATCTCCTTCCTTATGTTGCATCCTGGATATCTGGTGATGTTTCTGAAAACCAGCACATCCCAAGGATGCAGCCAGCCCAAACCCAGCTTATTCTTTCTCTAGGCTGGTCTCTTTGCTGCCTGCCAGTCGTTTCGTGCTCACACCCACCTCCGCATTCTCGCTCTGATGTTCGCTCCATCCAGCACCTCCTTCCTGTGCCTGTCCAAATCCAATATGTGCTGCAGAACTATTCACACCTCCGTTCATTCCACAAATATATGTTGAGTGCCATGTAAAGGAATGAGAAGGAATTGCATGTAAAGGAATGAGAAGGAATTGCATGTAAAGGAATAAGTCACACCTGCAGAGGTAGGGCCGTTCCTGGGAGTTGACAAGGTCAGGGTGGGGCCATATGAATTGGATCTGAGGAGGGGTAGAATGGAAGACTGTTAGATTAGTGAAGACCAAGAAATGAAATTAGGGTGCTAATTGGTCAGTCAGCAGCATGGATGATGAAATGGCCCCAGACAATGGTAAGAGTGCACATCATGAGGAAGTTGTATACTGGTAGCCAAATCCACATTTGCCCTTGTGGGTGTGTCTTGGAGTTCTGTAAATGACAACATGTTAGTTAGGCTAGAGACACCCAAATATACTATGCTTACATGCTGTAGACATTGATTTCTGTTTCATGTAACAGTCCCACTGGCTTAGGTTACCAGAAAGGCTCCAAATGAGGCCATTCGGTTAAATGGGTTTCTTCCATGTTATGGCTCTGCAATTTCCTAGACTGTTGTATTTACCTTAATGCTGATGCTGGGTGCTGTGACATGAGCTCACATTCAATGGGAAAGTGCTTAGTCACAGGGTCACCTTTAGGTGCAAGGGAGGCCGGGGAATTTCTCTCTGGGGCAGGCAGCTGGGAGCCTGGTTAACATTCTATCCCTATGGACAAAGGAAGGAACAGAATTTTTAGGAGCATTAAGCAATCTGACACAGATGGCTTTAAAGATGAGAAGTCATTCATTCAACAAATGGTTATTGAGAATCTTTTTTGTGCTAGGTACTGGGGTTACAGAGGTGAAGGAGACAGACATGATGCTTGCCCTCATGGAGCTCACAGCCCAGTGAGTGGTATGCTCGTTAGAGAATAAAATTAAGGCTGTTGGGCGGCAGCTGTAGGTGAACCATGTGAGAGCCTGGAGATGGACAGCTCACAGGAGTGGGCTGTGAAGGGAAGGGTCATGTCAAGGAAGGCTGGACTTGGGCTTAGGCAGTAGGTAGGGGAAGATTCATTCATTCATTCATTGTTCATTCACCAAGTACTTAACAATAGGGATAGTGATGAGTGAAAACAGATACCCACTTTCATGGGGTTTTCTTCCTAATAGGGTTTTTTTTTTTTTTCTCATTAATCAGGTATTGACATGTATAGGATGGATAATTACAACCTGAGATAAGGCTTTGAGGTAACAGAACTTAGCCCTGTGAGAGCATTTAACAAAGGGATTTGACCCAGGGAAGGAGTCCTTCAGGGAAGGAGTAATGACGATTGGAAAGATGAACAGGTATTAACCAGGTAGGGAGCATGCCGGGCCAAGGGAACAGCATATATACAGGCCCTGGAGATGGAGGAACTGAAATATGGCCTGTGTGGCTGACGCAGGGTGGGGTGGTGGGGAGGAGGGGCATTGGAAAGGTTAGAAGGACCTGAAGTTTCTGTTAGGATTTTGGTCTTTATCCTAAGAAGCTAGGAAAGGCACAGATGAGATAAAACTAGGAGGAGTGACATGATCAGAACCTTAAAAAGGGTAAGTCCATGAGGGAGTGTCTTTGTAGAAAAATAGAAGATACAGGAGAAGAATCAGAAAGAGGTCAGAAAGGCTGAGAGAACAGGGTGGACAGAAGGGCGCCTTGGGCTCACAGAGACAATGAAGGTGAGGAGTTGAGCAGAAGGAGGGACAGAGAAGGGCTTGTTAACTTCAGGCTGCCGCCTGGAACTGGAGTGAGAGACTGTGTTGGGGCCTCCCCAGGAAGGGCTCCATGGCTGACCGATGTGCTGGCTGTCATGGTGGGCACCTCACTTCAGTGTGGCCTCTTCCCGGGTGGTATGACTCTCCCTTCGTGTCAGAACACCAGGGGAGCATACCCTTCTGCTGGGGCCCTTTCTCCCTTTGAGTGAGGTGTTGGTGACTGGCAAGCACCCAAGCCCTGGGGGCTTCTCTGGGTCCAAAGGCCTGGCCTTTCACCCTAGGTGACCCCAGTTTGTTTCCAAATCCCCCAAGGGGAACCACAGGGCTAATTCCCAAACTGATGGGATCGTGGGACTCCACTCACTTGGGAGGCCAGGCTGGTGGGCCCAGTGACTGGGCAGGGAATCAGGTTGGGCTGGATGCTGCATTTTGAACCACAAGGAAACCCCCTTCTGGGTTATTTATCAAGCCTGGGACTTTCTCTGTTTTGCTATCTGTTAAAAGAGGGTTTCTACGAGGATCAAAGGGAAGATCAGCTAACAATACAATGCAGCATGAACATTGTGGACTCTGATAATAATAATATAGAGTATCTGGAGTACAAAGTGGCTCTGACAGTCATCCAAAATGCTTACATGTTGTAGCAAGAAAGATAATAGTGTTCAGCTGGCAGGGAGAGGCTTAGCAGTCACCACACCTGATGTCTCCATTAGTGGTATTTTGAATGTGTGTGTGTGTGTGTGTGTATAAATTGATTTGGGTGTCAAGAGATTTGGGGTCCAAGCTCAGTATCAGTAGTAGTTGCTGCGAGATCTGGAACAATTAAGTATTACAGTGATTAAATGCACAATTCTGAAAAAGATTAACCTAGTTTCAAATCCTGCTGAGCCATTTATTAGTCATGTAACGTATAATAACACAGAAATAATAATTGCTCCTGGGAGTTAAAGGAGATGCCACATCTAAGGTGCTTCATACAGTCCTGGTGTAGTGGGTATGCATTAAATGGAAACAGAAGGCCTTAACGTCCTCTCTTGCAGAGTTGAGCTGGGTCTACGCCAGTGGGGGCAATAAGAGTTTCCAGTGGGAATGTCAGTTTCCTATGAGTGTTTCCTACTGGTGGGATCCCGGGGTCTCCGACTCACCCCATCCCGGCTTGTGCTCAGGCCCCAGTTCCACAACCTGCCACAGGTCAGGCTTGCTGGAGGCCCAGAGCGCGATCCTTACAGTGGTTCAGGCCAAGCCTGATCCCAGCACCCAGAAGCCCTTTGGTGGGCTCTGCCTCATTTTTCCTGTGCAGCCTCTGCCCGCCGCCCCCCCTTCCCCTGCCCTCTGCTATGAAAGCGGCAGCTTTTCAGATGAACCCAAGTGGCAGAGTGGCCTAAGTTTAGCCCTCTGGCTTCAGTGGTGAGCCACAGGTGAAGACCAAGGGGAAAGCAAAGAGGCGGCCACATTTTCAAAATACCTTTGGTCAAAACCATAAACAGGGCAAATGTTAGCCCACGGATGGGCCCACGCCCTCTGCTTGTTTTTGAGGGATGACTGGAGAACAATCTCACTTCCTTCTCCTCTGACTTCCTCAGTTGACCCACCCTTGAGGGGGCCCCCAGGCCCGGCAGCCTCAGCTTGGAGCAGCCTGTTGGAAGTGTTCTGTACCCTGGGAGAGGGCTGCTGGGCTGTGGGAGCAGGCCCCTGCAGACTGTGTTTGGTTTGGCTGGGCCTGATTTGGGTTTGGCTCAGACAGACCAGCCTTGTTATGGGGGTTCCATCAACCTCAGTCTCAGCCAGAGCTGTGACCATAGGAAGTCTGGGCAACCAGGCCTGGAGAAGATAAATACTTGCTAAGTACTAGGAATTGTTCTAACAAACGTACCTTCATCAGCCTATTTAATCTTCCTGATAACCTAAAAAGTGGGTACAATGATCACTCTTTTTTTATAGATGAGGGAAGTGAAGCACAGACAGAGGAAGCAACTTTCTCAAAATCCTAAAGCTAGTAAGAGACAGAGCTGGATCTAAAATTCATTCAGCCTGCTTCCAAAGCCTAACCCTGGGCCACTACAGGACATTGCCTCTGTCATATAGCATCTCCTTTTTTGAGTCATTTTTGTGCCAGGCACCTTTAATTCTCAGAGAGGTTAACTGACTTGCCTAGGGTCTGGACAGGAAGCCATGGGGTAATGAATGCAACCCATTCCATTAGGTTGTACAGCGCATGCTTCCTAGCCCTGCCCATCCCAAACCAGCTCCTACTGGCCAGATTGTCCTGGAACCCCTGTCCCTGTGTTGGAAGGGTTGTCCTTACTGTGCATTGTCCTGCGGACTTTGTCACCCTGCAAGTGCAACAGAGGGAGCAGGGACTTCCCAAAATGTGAAATTGTAGACAGGAATCTCCATGAACAGACACTGCTCCCAGAGCTCCAAATATTGGAAATGAAATATTCCATGTGTTCCCCAGGGGTAGGAATTCTTGGTAGTCAAATTAGGGGGAGATGTTCATGGGGTATCTTAATACCCCAATCCCTATTTTTGCTCCACCTATTGTATATACTGATGGATTTATTTATTTAGTTGTGGCAAAATAGAAATAACATAAAATTTACCACTTTAACCATTTTCAAGTGTATAGCTCAGTGGCATTAACATTCACACTGTTGTGCAGCCGCCACCACTGTCCATCTCTGTAACTTTTTCCTCTTCCCAAACTGAAACTCTGTGCCCGTTAACAGTAACTTCCCATTCCCTCTCCCCCAGTCTCTGGCAGCTGCCATTCTACTTTCTGTCTATGAATTTGACTCCTCTGGGGACCTCATATAAGTGGAATCATACAGTATTTGTCTTTCTGTTATTGGCTTATTTCACTGAGTATAATGTTTTCAAGGTTCATCCATGTTGTAGCAGGTATCAGAATTTCCTTCCTCAAGTCTGAATAACACCCATTGTATGTATATACCACATTTTGTTTAGCCATTCACCCATCTATAGACACGTGGGTTGTTTCCACTTTTGGGTATTGCAAATAACACTGCTATCATATATTGAGGTTTTGTGGAAAAGTTTGCTTGAAAGAAATTGGCTGCTGAAAGAAGTTTGAAAACCACCGCTCTGTCTAAAGGTTGGGGAGATGGAGACCCAACAAGTGTGAGTAAAGGTACCTATACACCAGGGCCAGAGCTGAAGGTACAGCCTGTAGATTCTACATCCAGCACTTTTTCTTCTTCTGATATTTATTAGAGGAAAAAAGGAGAATGCAGCTCTGTTTGGGAGGCAATTGTCAGAAACCTCCTGGAGCTGCAGGAAGGACTGGATTCAACATTTTTTGAGTGCCTGAGGGAGCCAGCCCAATGTGAAGGTGGACAGAGCAGGCTTTGTGTCCTTCCTCTGCCTCTCAACTGGTTGTGTGACCTTGGGCAAGTTGTTTCACATCTCAGAGCCTTGGATCATTGTTAGGATCAAATGAGATGCTACATGTCCAGCGCATGTCTGGCACCCAGTACCCAGGAAGCAGGGGCTGCCCCTTCACAAGACAGGCTCTGACCCATGGTATCAAGAGGCACATGATGCTGATTTGTCCCATTACCAGTGATATTGACATTTATTAGTTGATTAAGATGGTAACTGCTGGGTTTCTTCACTGCAAACTTAATCAACAAGCATTTTGTACTCATTAATTAATAAGTATTTAATAAACATTTTGTGGGAGCTACTTTATGACTGTGTAAATATTCTATTGCTCATCAAACTTTCACCTTGTAGTTTTAGCATCATGTTTGTCAAGTTATGATTTTATAATTCCATCATTCCTTCTACATTTGTTATTTGGAATTCTACTGTAAGATAGAGATCTTCTTTCTTTTTTCTTTCTTTCTTTCTTTGTTCATTCATTCATTTATTTAATGTCAGCTCAGCTTAGTGAATTCCTGTTTTATTCAATGGGCCATAATCTGTAACAATCATTTATTTTGATGTTAAATTGTTTTTCTCTAACTTAAAATATCCGATAAGCTTGGAGAATAACAAATAGCCTAATTTGGTTATAACGTAAAATAATCATCATATAGAGCCTTTTCTAAGTGCCAGGCACTGTTCTAGGCCTCTTTATTAACTCCTCACCTATATTAATTCTTCACATATGTAATTGTTATTTATCGCTATGAAACAAATTGTTCCAAAATATAGCAGTTTAAAACAACAAACATTTATTTATCTCCCAAAGTTTTTGTGGGTCAGGAATTATGGATGGTTTAGCTGGATGGTTCTAGCTCAGTGTCTCTCATGAACTTGCAGTCGAGATCTTGGCCAGGGCTGCAGTCAGCTCAGGGCTTAACTGGGGCTAGGGAATCCACTTTGAAGGTATCTAGCTGACATGGCTGTTGGCAGGAGGCCTCAGTTCTGCTCCACATTAACCTCTCCATGGATGCTCGAGTCTCCTCAAAGCATGGCAGCTGACTTCCAGAGCGAGTGAACCCACATAAATGAGTATGAAGGAAACCGCAATGGCTTGTATGGCCTAGTCTTAGAAGTCATACACTATCAATCACTTTTGCCATATTTTATTCATTACAGACAAGTCACTAAGTATATCCCACACTTAAAGGGTGGTGAAAGTTGTTCATTGGCTTCTTTTGAAGGAGGAAGACAAAGAATTTGTGATAGTACTGTAAACCTACCACAAAATATATGAACTCTTATTAACTCTTCCATCTGTACCATAACCCTATAAGGCTGGCATTACTCTGAACAATTAATTGTCTTGCCCCAGGTCACACAAGCAGCCAGTGGTAGAGCTGGGATTTGAACCCAGGTAGCCTGGCTCCAGGGCCCATGTCTCAGCTACTACCTGATCCGATAGGGCCTTAACTACTTTGCTAAGCTGAACCAAGGAAACAGAGAATTCCTGAAGGTATTTGAGAAGAAACAGACATGATCCAACCCAGTTTTTAAAGGCAATACACAGCAGGGTTGAGGATAATAGGAGAGGTGAGTATCCAACTGCCTTCTCAGGTAGGGCTTGCAGGCAGATCCATTTTCTCCCTCTGTAGCTAGGAGGCCTGTCTTTCCACCTAGTGCTTTCCATCTGTTCATTTTGCAGGTGGACAGTTAGAGAAAAGCAGTGTTAATCATAATTTTAAAAAATGGGCAGGATGGTGGTGCTGACCTTTCTTTACTGGCAAAGCATTGGGTGTGGAGCACCTCTCTTGGGGAAGCAGTAGGAGAAAAAGATGGGACAATGTGAGACATGTTCTTTACCCTCGAGAGCATATTGCGTATTTGGAAGACAAGAATATAAACGTGAGATTATGTAATTACATGTAATTAATATTAAACTGTAGGGCCCAAGGTTGTGTCTTGGATGCCTTTATATCTTATCACAGTGCATAGCAGGGTACCCCATTTGCCTTACTGATCGTTAAGTGGATAAAGGCAGATAAATACCATGATAGTGTCCTATCATAACATGGGTGGCAGAGATAAGAAGGAGGTGGGTGGTGGAGGCAGGAGAGACCATCCAAGGAGGTGAATGCTACGAAGCATCTGGCCCTAAAAGGAAGGGTGAGGTAGGAGTTAGCAGAGGTTAACAGCCAAGGAGGTATTATCAAGGATTTACAAAGATTGACAAGCACCAAAAGGTGGCTGAGAACTCAGTGACAGGAAGATACCAGAATTCAGGTGGGGTCTGGCAGGGGGAAACTTGGGGCAGGCAGGTGTCAGCACTGGGAATCCAGGTGGCAGGCAAAGAGAGTGATAGCCCCAGGACCAGAGCTTAGAACACGGGCTGGAGCCTGGGGTGGACATGCTTTAACTCCTAGTGCCCTTTGGCTTTGTTTTGGCCTGAACTGGTGTCAGAGGGGCTCACTCTGAGGAATGTGAGTAGGAAGGGACTGGTGTGATTTGCGGAGGTGCCTGTAGCTGCTGAGGGGCTTTGTTAGGTTGCTGGGAGAGGGGAAGAGGGTTTCACATTGGGCCAGCCCAGTGTAGTGTGTCCTGCAGATTGCTGAGGCTTCATACACCCAAATTGTAGATTATGGTGCCAATTGGAGTGAGGGTGAACCTGCCCTCAAGGGATTTTCAGTGTTGAATTTCTTAGGAGAAACTCAGAGCCTACACTGCAAATGAGACCTAAGAACCGCGACTGCTGTGGAAGACTGTCTGCAATTCTGTACTTTTCCTACTGTGCAAAGAGATAAAATAGCTTCTTAAATTTCTCTATCAGGAAGGTTTAGGTTTATGATTTGAGCCCTAGCTTTGCCACATTCTTCTGTGGGATCTTAGACAGGTGACATGGGCTAATTCCTCAGTGGGGACATGGGGATAATTAATACCCACCTCCTGGGGCTTGGGGGAGAATACATTCAATCACACATGCGAATATAATAGTCTGTGAACCTAAGGGAATAGTGCTGTGAAATAGACTCCACCCAGCGAGCGTCGAAAGATCTTAATATTGTCAGCGGACCCCTCTTTACACAGGAACCTCGAGGTCCCAGTCAAATTCAAAGGGGAGCTACAGAAATGCCTCACTGCCTTCTTTGGCTCATGGAGTAAAATCTCAAGGAAAATCTGGTTAAGAAAATCCTCTAATTTGACTAGAATCCCTCCCCATCCGCAGCTCTTGCCTCCTGGTGGGAGCAGACAAGAGAGCACAGAATCCTGAGTGGGCCCCGTGGTTTCACTCCACTAGGGGGCGGCTCTGTTCCCACACAGCCCTGATGTCCTGACAGGCTTCTCCAGTACTCCTCTAGGATTGCTTCCTGTGTAACAGGAGGTTGTCCCTCCTGTCCCGAAAGTGTGTAATTTAAATGTCTACATATGTGTGAGCTGTAGGTGTGTAGTTCTTTGGCCTGCCTGGGTTGCATTTTTCTCTTAGTGTTCTCTTACTTTAATTCCTGGTGTCCCCCAGTGTAATCTAGAGGAGGCTCACTTCCATGTACCCTCCCCTAAAATAAGGATAACAGTATCTGCCTCATGGGCTGTTTTGAGGATAAAAGTTGCTAATATGTGTGAAAGGCTTAGATGGGACCTAGTGACATTTGTTAAATAATAAGGGTCAGTTATTATTTTCTTTCAAGTAGCACATATACGTCCTGGAAATATAAACATCTTGAAATGTTCAGATAAATTCATGGATCCATACTTGGAATATGAAAGAAAAGTAGGGTGCTTGGGGGTACGGAGAAGGGTCCTACTAAATATTTTTATTTATTTGGGAAAAAGGGTACTAGGGGTGTCCCTTTGAGGTGCTGTCTCCTGTTGTGCTTGGCTGCCCTCTGTCTGTTGAAGTGCTCATTCAGGCTTTCCCCCCTTCTACTCTCACTTGCCCAGAACTAGTCAGAGTCCCTTGGGAAATATGTTAATAGATCTTGTTCCCCCGGCCAGTGTAGTGTTTCCCCACTCTGGGGCTGGAGCCTCAGTGCTCTAGTGACAATACCAAATGGCAGCTCCCCTGGAATACATGGGTTCTTAAAGTGCCCTATGAGCGTCAGGGTTCCAGAGCCAGGTTTATGGCTTGAAACCTGGGGCTGGAGTAGGTTCCTTCACCTTTGAAAGAAGGTTGGAAAAAAGCTTCTCTTGATTGTTGCCTAAGTTTTATGACAAATAAAAGCGATGTACCAACATGACCTTGCAGACAGTACCTGGCAAGTCAGCCAGCAACTCAGTAGTGAGGCCTGCAATATAACTATATTAATTAAGCTCTGCTACTAGGGTCTGGTTCTACACTAGGGACTCTGATGGACTAAGAAAAGCCAATTGCAATACTCACAGGATGGGGCGGGGGGTTGGAAAAGAGAGAGAGAGAGAGGAAGGGAGGGAGTGGGAGAGAGAGAATATGAAACAACACAATACAAACCTTCCCACTCAAGATGAGCCTACAATTCCAAACTCGAAAGCACTTTGGGGGGAAATTATTGCTAAGGCAGAAGGAGAAGGGAAGGAAGAAAGGAAGGAAATAGCTAGCACAATCAGCAATAGGGAGAAGTCGCTTCGGTCTACAAGAAATAAGAACAAAAGAGGAGGATCCTCAAAGGGCTGAAGAAAGGAATACAATCTAGTATAAGAAGGAATAAGAAGTAATAAATAAAAAGTAAGCAGAAACAAGAACACAGAATATAAAAAGGAACAATTAGAAGTCAGGAATTTTATGGTTTTGAATTTCTTAATAGAACCTCAATAGAAGGGATAGACTCGATCCTGGATGTAACTGAAGAAAGAATTTGAATTAGAAGTCAGTACTGTGGAGTTCACCAGAAACCCAACTCAGAGTAAGAAATTTAAAATATGGAAGAGCAGTTAAGAAACACCGAGAATAAATCAAAAGGCTCCAATGTAGGTCAGAGTTCCAAAAGAAAATAGAAGGAATGAATGAGAAGCAATATTTGATAAGAGAGTGAATGCAACTTTTCCTGTAACTAAAGAAAGACATGAGTTCTGGGATTGAAAAAAGCACCATGAGGACAAATAAAAATAAATTCACATCTAGACATATTCTTAGAACACGGACAAACTGTTAAAAGCTCCACAGAGAAAAGACAAATTATGTATAAAGTAACAACTAGCCTGACAAGAAACTTCATCAGCAACATCAGCTCCCAGAGACAATGACGAAATATCTTGAAAGTGCAGAGGAGGAGTAATTATCAACCAGAAGTCAATACTCAGCCAAACTAACTCTTAAGAGTGAAGATGATATAAAGGCATCAAATATACAAAATAAAGAAAGTTTAGTACATATTGATACTTGCTGAAAGAAATACAAAAGGATGAACTTTACCCAGAAGAAAAGTGACTATTGAGATGAAAAAAAAGTCATAAAAAAATACTGAACCTAAAAATTGGTGAACTGTATTGGTTGCAAACTTACATAACCAAAAAAAAAAAATTTTTTTTTTTTTTAAGCAAAACCAGCCCTGGCCAGGTAGCTCAGGTGCTTGGAGCATGATCTTATACATCAAAAGTTTACAGGTTCCATCCATGGTTAAGAGGCAACCCTGATTGATGTTTCTCTCTCACATTGATGTTTCTCTTTCTCTCTCCTGTTCTCTCTTTCTCTAAAATTAATGAACATATCTTTTGGTGAGGATTTAAACAAACAAACAAAAAAGCAAAACCAAAACTTTTGTGCAAAAAAAAAAAAAAAAAAATGCAGAGAGGGCAATTTCTACTCCTTTTTATATGATTGTTGCCATGTAAGAAGTAAGCCCAGTGTTTCCAGATCACTGGTCTTTCAAGACAAGTCACAAAGCCAGAACTTTTATGTGAAATCTCCTGACTTTTAAGGGTTTCCAACAAATTCAGAAATTTTTAGCATGCCAGCCTCTTCAACGCTTTGAAAATCAAATAAAACTTCAGTAGCCATTCATTCTGCTACTGGTGACCTCAGGTATAGTCAATCCTTAAATATTCCTTTAGCGCTCTGGTTTCTATCGCATGAGCAGGGAAATCTTCTTAGAGGAGGTGGTACTTGGACTGGGAATCCAAGGAAGGACGTCATTTAAGTAAGTGGAGAGGATACTTGAGCTTTAGAGTAGGAAAGCACCTGGAATGGCTCAAGAAATAAGGAATTTGATGAGAGTGGTGTTTGGAAGGAGGAGGTGAGGCTGGTTGGGGCCAGAGATGTTTGAATATTGTCCTCTATCCTTGTGTCTCCTTAATATCTGGAAGCTGGTCTATTTTGAATCACATGGCTTAGTGTCTGACATCATTCCCCAGGAATGGCGGTGGTAAATAAATGAACACTACTTGGTGATAAGGATGAGAATGCCAATGAAAAAGGCAAGGATGAGAGATCCAGGGACATCTGGGCAAGTGTGTGGTGTGATGGTATGCTTCCCAAGGAGCTACGTAATGTGTCAGCCAGTCCTTTAATTAGAAACAGCGATCTCGAAAGCATGGCTGCAGTGTGGCAATTCACGTGGATTTCTCAATAGTTTGAGTTTTTCTAAATGACAGTGTTGCAATTCTCTGAATCAGCTTGGTTTCTTTGAAATAAAACCAGATAAACAAATGGAGGGGACATAGGTGGAAGAGATAGAGGGAAGTTTGATTAGGAGTCAGAGACCTGGCTCCAGTATCTCTCTTTGTCATCAGCTCCTTCAGAGCTGTCTTCCAGCAGTTTAGATTCCCAAGTCAGCATGTCAGGCTATGACAACCCTTGAAATTGCCCTTCAGACATAATGTACATGGCTGAGAGTATACAACACTATACAGCAGTATGTGTATATAGTATATATAGTAACATGTTGTGAGTAGAGTGCATATAACAAGATAATTTATTATGGAGAAAATTATATTATTTAAATGATTTTTAAATCATGCTCTTTTTTGCTACATGTATATTTTGATTTTGTAAAAGATAAATGTTTGTATTTTGCAACTGGATTGTATGACCTTGACCATAAAATAAATTATCCTTTTGGGCCTCACTAAAATAAAATGACTGGCCTTGATAATTTATAGACCCCATCTAGCTGAAAATCATTGACTCTTCCTTTGACATTGTAAGTGAGCGATGCAGGAGGTAGGGTTGGAAGCAGTTAAGGACACAGGTTCTGGGTTTTCATATTGACCTTACCCCTGCTTAATTGTGTGACTCTGGGGAAGTATGCCTCAATTGTTTTCTCTTTTAAATCTGTAAAATGGGTAATGATATCTGCCTCATAGGGATGCTGTGAGGATTAATGATCCTTGTAAAATGCTTAGAACAATGCCTGGCTCATAGTGTTTGTCATTGAGTGATATCTGTTATTATTCTTATTGCCATTATTTGCAAAACACCATGGTAAGTGCTCTTGTGAATACAAATGAAGGAGTCACCACAACTGAAATGGACTTTTAAAAAATGGGTTCCGCAAGTCTAGTCAAGACTCACTTGTGCTGGCTGATATATAAAAAGTTTATTGTAAAGATTTAATAGACAGTGTTAGGGCTGTTGTGGGTGGGGTTCTTTGGGAAATAGGGGCTGAGATGGAGTTTAGGATGCAGGGCATTTATTGGGGAGTTAGATTGGGATAAGCGTCTATGGAAGGGAGGCAAAGGCAGCAGGATTGGGCGTAAGGAGTGGTCGAGCTCTGGTGAGATCCCAATGAAGGCTCAGCTAACTCCATCAGACAGTCTGGAACTTGGGGATATCCTTCAGAGTTGTCCCAAGCTGGAGCAAGGCGCTCAGGCCCTTCCGCCCCCTTGCTGATCAGTCATGACTGTGGACCACCTCTGGAAGGCAGCGTGACCCAGTTGAGGCAGTTTCTTCAATCTTCAAAGAGGGTGGTCTTCCAGAAGCACTTGCAGAGCAGGAGGAGTGAGGCCTTCCTTCCTGAAGGGGAAGCTAGTGGCTCATCACTGTACCTCCACAATGTCCAGGGACTGAGAACAAAGTTAAGCCAGTCCGGCCAGAAAAACTGGGAGGTTAGGAATGGAGGCCACTCTGCTCAACTCCCAGAGGTTCTGTGGAGTGTGTGCTTCTCTCTGTTCCATTCTAAACACCATCTTCTTCCCCCTGTTCACTTTGCAAATGGCCCAAGGTTGCTGCTAGCCCAGTGGCTGCACGGCTTCAGGCTTTGGTGCCCATCACCACTAACCTTAACCCTTGTGTCTTAGTTGAAATATTTGAGAGTGAGAAGCTGGCTGGCTTTGACCAGCCTCTGAGAGGACATCCTCTCTTCACCTCCAACTTGGATCACTGCTCATTCTCAATCCAGTCACTACAGGTGGAAGGTGCGATCATGGTGTACCTCCATTTTCCAGAGGTTGTGGTGAGGTCAGGCACTGTAAATATATGTCTGGGACACTTAACATGGATTTATTGAGCACCTCTGGAGTGCCAGGAAGGATTCAACATATAGGGGATACTGCAGCAAACCCAACAGACAATAGTCCCTGCCCTCAGAGAGAGCACATTCTATTCAGGGAAGAGTGACTGTGAAGAAATCAATAAGGACCTGATTAAGGCAGAGGTTGGGGGTCTAGAACAGCATTTCCTTTCCTTTTTTTTTTTTTAATTATATTTTATTGATTATGTTGTTACAGTAGTCCCAGTTGTTTTTTTCCCCTTTGCTTCCCTTCACCCAGTACCCCACTTCCCTCCAGCAATCCAACACCCCTTAGTTCACGTCCATGGGTCGTGCATATAAGTTCTTTGGCTTCACCCTTTCTTCTATTAGTCTTAACTTACCCCTGTCTATTTTGTACCAATCAATTATGCTTCTTAATCCTGCACCATTTCCCCATTTCTCCCCCTTCCCCCTCCGAGCTGATAACCCTCCAAATGATACCCATACCTATGATTCTGTTCCTATTCTGGTTGCTTGGTTGGATTTTGTTTTTATTTTTTAGATTCAGTTGTTGATAGTTGTGAGTTTGTTGTCATTTTAGTGTTCATAGTTTTGATCTTCTTTTTCTTAAATAAGTTCATTTAACATTTCACATAATAATGGCTTGGTGATGATGAACTCCTTTAGCTTTATCTTGTCTGGGAAGCACTTTATCTGCCCTTCCATTCTATATGATAGCTTTGCTGGATAGAATAGTCTTAGTTGTAGGTCCTTGCTTTTCATCACTTTGAATACTTCTTGCCTGAAAAGTTTCTTTTGAGAAATCAGCTGATAGTCTTATAGGCACCCCTTTGTAGGTAACTCTCTTCTTTTCTCTTGCTGCTTTTAAGATTCTCTCTTTATCTTGAACCTTTGGCATTCTAATGATGATGTGTCTTGGTGTGGTCCTCTTTGGGTCTAGCTTGTTTGGGACTCTCTGTGCTTCCTGGACTTGTATGTCTATTTGGTTTGCCAAATTTGGGAAGTTTTCCTTCATTATTTTCTCACATAGACTTCCTATTTCTTGCTCTTCCTCTTCTTCTGGCACCCCTATGATTTGGATGTCGGCTTGTTTAAAGTTGTCCCAGAGGTTCCTAAGCCTCTCCTCATTTTTTTCAATTCTTGTTTCCTCATTCTGTACTGGCTGACTGTAGAATAGCATTTTCTTAGGGTAGATGTAAAGATGTGGGGAGGAGTGGAGGAGCTCAGAACCAGGTTCTGTCATTATCTTCTCTCTCTCTTGCAATTCATTAGTTTCTTTCCAAACGCCCCCCACCCCCAGCATTGCTTCCTTCTCCTTCCAAACCTGTCCTGTCCTTCAAGAAGAGTAACACCTTTTCTTACTTTTGCTTTCCTTCAAGGTCCTTGCTGGTTCCCTCACAGAATTCAACCCGAATATGTCTGACAGCCATCTCCCTCTTTCCTGTTGCAATGGACTTTGTAGTCGTCCTCACAGACCCACGCTCTGCTTTTTCCATCCAGCCAGTTGTCAAGTTGGAGTCTGTTTCTCACATCTGTCTCCGCTTCTCTGACCAGTTCTGGCAGGATCTTCTTAATTGCTCCTCTTGGCTTCAGTCCCTCCTTTCCAACTCGTCTCATTAGTCAGCAGATTAATATTCCTGAAATGCACTCCTGATGTCACATTCTTTGACTCAATATTATCTTCCTGATAAAGTTCAACCTCCTTTTCTTGGCATTTAAGAACTCTCTTGATCTGGCTCCAACTTATCTTTCCAGCTGATGTTCTACCTATTCTATGTTGTTGATCCAAGCATCCAGAATGAGTCCCCATGTAGGTTACAGGTTTCCTACCTCCATGTCTTTCAGTGATTTCCTTCCCCCTAAAGACATTTCCCCTAGTCTCCCCAGTCCTTGACTCATCTTTCTTTTTAGAAGCCTTGCCTGATCCACTCCACCAGAGATGGCCATCATGCCCTTATCTGAACTCCTTAAACGCTATCTGAATTTCACTGCCACCCCTTACCACTTGTTACCTATATTACAGGCCATTCCACACATATTTAATCTGCCCTACTCAGTGGCTGAGCCAAGCAGTAGCTTGAGGTGACTTCCCCAAGCCACCCCAGAAAAATATCTAAGCAAAAATATGGTCTTGCTATTCCCAACTAGCTCCAAGACAGTTTCCCCAGTGTCTGCTTCCAACAGATTGCTACATGTAGGCTCTGCCTGTATAGAAAGTCTGGAGTTGCCCCAGTTTCTACTAGACTGGAGGTCTTAGAGGACAAGAGCCTCTTCCATGGCATGTGGTTGGGGCTTACAGAATGTGGCTAGTTAAGGAGTACTTGCTGGCTGAACTACTGAATGGATGAATGAATGAATGCCACAACATACAGCCTCCTCTGGGATATTCTCTTTCCCTTTTTTCTTCATAGAGGTGAGGCATACAGGGGTGGGCAAAAGTAGGTTAATAATAATAATGAACAATACAATAATAAATAAAGAAATAGTAATACAAGAGTAAACTCTGTGTTTCATGTACTCACAACTATGAACCTACTTTTGCCCTCCCTGCGCTTTTCCCCACTCCAGCTGGCTGCTTTGGAACAGTGCCAGAGATTCCAGTTGTAAGCTTTCATTTTCTGACTCAGGTCCTGTTTGAGAAACAGCAAAGAACCTGCAGCTTTTGGTAGGTAGCAAATGTCCCTTACAGTTGAGAAGCAAGAACTCTTCCTGCTGCCCCAAGAAGACTGTCCCCAGGCACTGCCCATTCTGAGTGTGCACTGGAAATGTTCTGTGACCTTTGCCTCCATTTCTCCATCTGTGAATAGAAAAGGTTCCCATTTCCTCTTCTGGATTCACTTGGCTTTGAACATAAATATGGATAAAGTATCTGGAGTGATGATTTGGTCCTCCCGGTGCTCACCTCTCCGGACTCCTTTTCCTGTCCTACTTCTGGGCTCCAGCCAGCCAATTCCCTACCTCATCTGGACTTTGCTAGGCAGTGTCTTCTGCTGGGAACATTCTCTCTGACAAGCCCCTCCTAACCAACCCTGCAGGCTCCTCCTCAGCCTTTAGATTTCCACTTAGATAGCATTGCTTCCAGGAAGCCCTCCTGACTGCCCATCACCCACCCTGGTCGCAGTCAGGTTCACCTGCCCTGTGCCCCCACTGCACCCTGTACTCACCCTACCTCTATTTCATTACCAAACTGTCCATCCTGCTTCTGGTCTGCACACTCCATGAAGGCAAGACAGAGTCTGTCTTGCTCACCACTGTATCCCCAGTGCCTAGCACAGTGCTGGACACATAGTAGCACTCAGCAAAAATATTGAATGAATGGATGGAAGCATAAATGGATGGATGGGTGGTTGAATGGATGAAAACAGGTGCTACATATCCATTAGCCACTGCTGTAGAATTGTGCATGACAAACAAACACATAATCTCTGCAACATTGAGTAACAAGTGCTAATTGCTCATGCATCTGAATTATCTGGAGGTCAGCTGGGCAATTCTGTTGTTCTTGGCTGAGCTCACTCATGTGTCTGAGGTTAGCTGTTTTTGGCTGGGGTGACCAGGGCAAATAAGGCAATGCAGCTCTACTCCTTGTCTCTTATCCTCCCACAGGCTAGCCAGGCCAAGCATGTGCTCCTGGTGATGGCAGGGGTAAGAGCAAGTGGAAATACTCATCCTTTGGGGCCTCGGCTGGAATGAGCACACCATCTTCTCTTGGCCAAAGCAAGTCATAGGTCAGTCCAGGTTCAAGGGGTATGGAAATAGATTTCTCCTTTTTAGTGAGAGAAGAACTGTAAAGTCACATAGCAAAGATTGTGGGTACAAGGAGGGATTGAAGAAGCTTGGGGTTATTAATGCAATTAATCTGCCACACTGGTCATCAAAAATCCTGGGTTGTATTTCACAACTAACTGGGACCTTAGGGAAGACACACTTGTCAAATAGGTTTATAGGATTCAGTTTTCTCACCTGAAAAAGTGGGAATGATGATTTCTATCTGCTCATCTCACATAATTACAAGAAATTGATTCATTTCTTTTCTCAGAGCTTGGGAAGGATTGCTGTATGCATTGCGAAGTGTTGTGATGTGGGAAGCAGGATTGCTCTTCCATGGGAACTCACCCAACAGAACTGGCAAGGAGGGTGGGGCAGTGGGGAGAGGCGGATGGAGAGACAGGAACCCGCCTGCTTGCCTGCATTCTGGGTTTCTCCACTGTGAATTTGGGGCTGTTGTGGGGTCTAATAAATAATGGATGTAAATGGGTTTTGAAAAGTGCCAAGGAGGTGTGGTTGTGAGGTATTATTAGATACAGGGACATCTTTGCCAAAGTAGCTATTTGACAAGTCTGACTTGACCACATGACGCTTCCTCAGTCTCCCCAGGAGATGAGATAGTTGGGAGAGAATTGTTCTGTAAAGATGTTTTCATAGTCCAAGAAAATGATGAGCAAGAGTTATTTGGTACGTTTTTCCTGCATGAGCACCATGAAGCTTGTCTGTAAAATTGCTGGTGATTGTACCCAAGGTTCTTCTTCCTGCTGTCTGCCCAGGGAAGAGAAATGCTAGGGTTGGTGCTTTCCCTTGGGCATTTTCTTTTTCCATCATACTTGGTCATCCCTTCAGACAAAAGTCTGTGTTTCTGGAGGTGAAGCAGGCATCACAACGTTTCTGAAATGCTGATGGGAAGATCACGTGGGCGCTCCAGCTAAACTGGATCCAGGGCATTTCTCCCACTGGCTATGGAGGAATACACCCCTCAGAACAACAGTTCCCCTCTGGTTCTGGAGACAGTCACGGGGGTGGAAGGTGGGGCTTGAGGTCTTTCATTACCAAACTCGAAAAGTGGGGTGGTTTGAAAGATAGGTGTTTCAGGGTGGGAGGGAGAGGCCAGAGAATGGTAATTCATTCTCAGGGCCTGGGAGCCCATCTGAGCCTGTAAGGACACTGGCTTGCACCACGTCATCTGTTTTTGTGGTTCAAATGCAGGCCGCATTCCTTTTTTTCTGAGGCTTCACATCTATCCCGAGGCCGGCCGACACTTTGGCTGGCTGTGTGGAAACACCTGGCTCAGAGTGAGTCCAATTCCCAAAGTGCAAACGGAAGCGCTCGAATGCTTCTTAGGGACAGCGCATTGTTATTTTTCTTTTCCCTCTCTCATGAATCATTGTGCCTGAAATCTTCCTGGGAAGGGTTTATCTGGCTAATGATTCTGTACCCAGAATTGGGGGCTCTGGCACACCGGTGAGCGACATGCCAAGGAAGCTGAGATTCAGGGAGAACAAGCCTTATTGGGCTCACACAGCCCTGGGCTCAGGTTCCGGCTGCAGCAATGCCAGCTTCATGGCCTTGGGGAGCTCATCAGCTGAACCTCCGTTTTCTTATCCACAAGCTCCTCTATTGGGGTCAGCGTTTGGTGAGATCAGGTGTGTGACATTGCCATACACAGATGGGTTTTGAATCTGATTCAAGACCAATCAACCCTGATCCCTCACCCCACTTCTCTGGCGGCTGCTGTGACCCATGCTCATGTCCTCTATGGAAGGGGAAATCCAGGCAGGGGCCTGGCAGTGTCCAGCTTCCAGAAGGTCTCTCACATGTGTCCTAAACAAGTCTGCTTGCGCTGTGGCTAATGTCCAGGCACCCATGAGTGAAGCATTGTCTACTTGCCCTGGGTGGGGCGCCCTCGTGGGATTGCCACTTCTGCTCCAGGACCTGGTCCTGATGAGCTTCAAGAGGCATCTTTTCGGGTGCTGCTGTGTTCCCTCTGAGCCATCCCTGTTCTAAGCCAAAATGTGGAAGAACCCTTCCACAAAACTCTGCCATGCTTTGTCACAAAACCTCATGGTGTCTCTCATGGCACATCTGAATTGGGCCTTAATGTATGAGTAGAAGTTTACCAGGTGAGGGGTAAATGTAACACATATTTTACTTAGAAGCAACTCCTTCTCCCAGACTGACTTCCTTTTCACAGAGGTGTGAAATCAGCTGTGCAAACAGATGCTGGGCCCTCTGCCCTGCTCCTCTGATCTCAGTTTGGGCTGGGGCCTGGCTGCCTTGTGACAGCAGCGGCACATCGCTGCCTTTGTCCCACCGACCACAGTCACAGGACTCTGAGCTGTGAGGGCCATGTGCGGCCTCTGCTACTAGAAACAGCCCTTGGGGACCCCATGCACAGGGCTCCTGAGAACGTTAGTAAACCAGGGTTTGGCATCCCGTGAAATGCCTGCCTCGTGGGAGGATCTTAATAAATGCTTCTCAGTTGCCTCTCCCTGTCCCTGACTGGGGCATCACAATAACCTCCTCAATTGTTTCCTTATGTCCTATCTCCTCCAGGGACAATTCCCCTGTCCCCCATGCTGCCACAGGTTTTTCTATAACATTGACTTTGGAGTAAAGTCTAAGCCCCTGAATGTGGCCTTTGAGGCCGTTCACCATCTGGCTCCAGGGAATGTTCTACCTGAACTTCTCCTGCATCCTCCAAACTTCTTCACTTGTCACCCTGCTGAACCCTTTGCCCGTCCCTGGTCATGCCACGAGCTTCCAGACTTCAGGGCCTTTGCCCACTCACTCATTTCTGCTGCCTTCACTGCCCTCTCCTTACCTGGTGAACTTCTGTCTGTCCTTCAAGGCCAGGCTCAGATGCCAAATGAAGCCCGTTGGATCACTTTGGCCCATACCGTCTCCCTTGGAGAGGTCCCTGCTTCCTTCTTCGTGTGTATATAAACAGTTTGGTGCACACCCTTCTTGTAGCTCAGTGTAATGTTATAATTTTTGTGTGTTGGTCTCTGCTTGAATTCCTGAAGGGCAGCTCCTGTGACAGCACCATAGCTGAATCCTCCTGCCACAAACAGCCTGGCAGATGCTAGTGAACGAATGTTTAATATGGAAATGGGAAGTTAGACATGAATTGGGTCATCCATGTCTTAAGAGGAAGGGGGGTTGAATAATTGAGTGAAACATAAATTTTATAAGATGGAGAGAGAGTATCTGTGAGATTTCACAGCCAGAAAATTTTAATCTCCCTTCTGAACATTCTGAAAGACTTGCTAGAGTTGAAGATAAATCTTTTGACTTAAGAAAGGGACAGAAGGGAAGAGAGAGAGACGGAAAGGAAGAAAGAAAGAATACATGAGCATGAATAAGAATAAGTTTTCAGATTTAAACATATATAATGTATATGTAACATTTATTGAATACTCAGGTACTGTGTCAAGCACTTCACATGCATAATCTCATTTAATGCTCTTAGCAACACCATGAGGTAGTTAATTCAATTTCTCCAAACCCAAGGCCTGAAGATAAATAGGTGTTAGATGGGATAGGAGGGAGAAGTGGAGAGAAGGGCATTTTAAGTAAAAAAAAAAAAAAAAAAAAAAAAAAAGGCAAGTGCAAAGGCCCTGAGGCAGTAAATAACTTGGTATATTCAAGCACCAGAGAGAGGGCTGGGGGCTAGAAGATAATAAGCAGGAGCCAGGTGAGGCCATGGAGGCATAAAGAGACCACATTGTGCAGAGTCTTGTAGGTCACATTAAGGCTTGGTTTATTATCCTAAAAGCATGTTAACATTTCCATCTTTATTCTAAAAGGGATGACAGTCCATCGAAGGATTTTGAGCTAGAGGTGGAGAGTGGGGAGGATAGGTACCTGCTGGTGGTGGCATGAATTAGATTGTTAGTTTCAAAAAACAACTGATTTGAAAATATTGGAAGGGGGCCAAAAGTGGTTTAGGAGGCTGTTGCGGTTATTCAGATCAGAGATGATGGGGATTTTCACTAGGGTGGTGGTAGTGGACATGGAGAGAAATGGATGAATTTAGAAATGTTGGGACAGGAAAATGGAAAGGACTTGGTGATGGATGGGATGGAGGCGTGTAAACTGGAACAGTTTCCAGTTCAAGCAAGTAGGGGAATAGAGTTTCCTTTTCCTCACATAGGGAATATCTCGGGGGCAAGTTTCAGGGTAGAAGTGGGGGGCATCTCATGAGCTCAAGAATCTGTGGAACTTTCTGGGATAAATGCTGGCTTTGATAATTACTAAGGTCTCTAGAACTTCTAAAAGTAGGATCCGGTTTAGACTGCCAGCCTTCCTAACGGTGCTGTGTCCCTTTCCTATGGGGAGCAGGAGACTCAGCCTTGTAATGATTGTAGTTTTGCCCATAGCTCCTTGACCTCTGTAAAGACATTGAAAAGGAATCAGGATCACTAGCATCTGTGTCTGCTACACTCCTTGTTGATATTTGATGTATTTCATACCATGAAGTAGTTTCAGGATCCAAAAGGCTTAGTCCTGGAAGGTGAAATGCAAAATTAGATGGCATTTTATCCATTCATTTTCCCAGTAAGCCAATCCATGGCAACGTCCTTCATTTAGAAAGGAGAGTGTAAGTGAGTTGAAAAGGTAGAACCAGACAGTGCAATAGAAATTACGATCTGTTATTATTGTGTTCTTGCCAGGGCATACTGCATCAGGCAACTCACCTCAGTGCTAGGGAGAAGTTTAGACTAGAGACCAAGGGAAGAGAAAGGAGAGGGCTAGGGGCTGGAGTCCATCTCCATGCTATCGGTGCAGGTGTTGGGCACCTTGGCTTGGAGGTGATTCCTATGGGACTGTTGAGCATATAACCTGAGTTATGCCCAAACGGGACACAGAGGTGTGTTAGACTAAGAAATTACTAATTTAGCTGACTTCCAATAACATCTTAATGCTGAGACAGACCTTAATCCACTGGCCCCACTATCTATGGAATTTGAGGCCCAGAACTTGGTTCTCTGTAGGACCACGATAGCAATCCACTGACCAACTGACCGAGAGTAGTGAAGCTATTTATCCCAAGCTTCATGAACCCCAATAAAATATATATATCTTTCCAGAAGGTATCCAGCCTTGTAATATGAAAAATAGAGACATCTAATGAAGAACATAGAAGATGTAAGAAACATTGTACATAGGACAATGACACCTCATTCCCCTTTGAAGTAGGCACCTTGGGACTGTACACAGTTCTCCCAGTCTCCATCAGCTGCCCCTTCACATTTTACCGAATCTCACTGACGGTCTGAAATCTCTTCCATTCAAAGGGGATTTTAGTTTTGGGAAAAGCCAGAAGTCTCAGGGCACCAAATCTGGACTGTTGTGGGGCTGAGTCACCTGGGTGATTTGATGTTTCGCCAGAAAACTCTTCATGAGACATATGCATGAGTGGGCACATTGTCATGATGAAGCTGCCAATCACCGATTGCCCATAGCTGCAGCCTTCTAAATCATCCAAATAGTTTCTGTGGAGGAATGTTCAAGTTTAATGCCAAATTTGATGCAGATTCATTGCTCTACTTGCTTAGTCATTTTGAATGCAATGGCCACACAGTACACGTGCTCACTCAATGGCGTCTACCACCCCTACTGACTAGTACAGTGAAGTTGTCATTGTTCACATATGCATTCCAGTCCACTCTCCTTGGCTGCCAGGTTATGCTGATGTCACACAAACAGTTCTTGTTATATTAACAATGGCTGGACTTTTTCTGGACAGGCTGTGTGTGTGTATGAATCATTCCTTAAGCAGAGAATAGAAAAGAAAACCCCACTACACTATGCTGCCAGTGGTAAGATAATAAACATGAGATATTTTTTCTCTTTGGTAATAGGACTCTAAGACATAAACATGAGCTTGGCAGAGAGCTCCACATTATGTTAAAAGGGCAAAGAGATTTATACTGGTGTAGTAAGTGCTCACTCTGAGCCCAAACATGAATGACTGGATTCCAGCCTGAGCATTGAGATTCACTTCTATACTGGAAGACAGTTGGGGTCTGCTAAGGGAGCTGCAACTTTTTCCTCTTTGGTTAAATCTTGTGTCAATATTGCAGTCAGTGCTTATGCAAGCAATACTTTTGACTCTTATGAACTAATAATAATTATACCATGATGAAGAATCACACTTATTTGTAGAACTTTTTACTGTTTATAGAACTCTTCTACGTATATATATTTCCAAATTTAATTTTTTCACAATTCATAGGTAGGTATCATTAATCCCAGTTTATGGATGAAGTTAATGGCCCAAGGCAGAGCTGGAACTAACCCAGACTTACTTTTTCAAGTCCATGTTCGAGTATGAAATAGAGTTACAAGACCATAGCATGTATTGATACATTATTGGTGCTCAGGCTTGTAACTCGTTATAAGCCATTAGACAACTCTAACAGTTTTGTTTTGTTTTTCAGAGGCTTTTCCTAAAAGTTTGCTAGACTCAGCATTTGAGAAGGTACTTCTCTGAATTCCTTTCTTTAAAAAAAGTATATTTTATTGATTATATTGTTACAGTAGTCACAATTTTTGTCCCTTTGCTCCCTTCTGCCCAGTACCCCCTTCTCTCCAGCAATCCTACCTCCCTTAGTTCATGTCCATGGGTCATGCATATAAGTTCTTTGGCCTCACCCTTTCCTCTATTAGTCTTAACTTCCTCCTTGTCTATTTTGTACCAACCAATTATACTTCTTAGTCCTTGCACCATTTTCCCATTTCTCCCCCTCCCCACTCCCAGTTGATAACCCTCCAAATGATCCCCATACCTATGATTCTGTTCCTATTCTGGTTTGCTTAGTTGGATTTTGTTTTTATTTTTTAGATTCAGTTGTTGATAGTTGTGAGTTTGTTGTCATTTTAATGTTCATAATTTTGATCTTTTTTTTAAGTAAGTCCCTTTGACATTTCATATAATAATGACTTGGTGATGATGAGCTCCTTTAGCTTTACCTTGTCTGGGAAGCGCTTTATCTGCCCTTCCATTCTATATGATAGCTTTGCTGGATAGAGTAATCTTGGTTGTAGGTCCTTGCTTTTCATCACTTTGAATACTTCTTGCCAGTCCCTTCTTGCCTGAAAAGTTTCCTTTGAGAAATCAGCTGATAGTCTTATAGGCATCCCATTTGTAGGTAACACTCTTCTTTTCTCTTGCTGCTTTTAAGATTCTCTCTTTATCTTGAAGCTTTGGCATTTTAATGATGATGTGTTTTAGTGTGGTTCTCTTTGGGTCTAGCTTGTTTGGGACTCTCTGTGCTTCCTGGACTTGTATGTCTATTTGGTTTGCCAAATTTGGGAAGTTTCCCTTTATTATTTTCTCACATAGGTTTTCAATTTCTTGCTCTTCCTCTTCTTCTGGCACCCTTATGGTTCATATGTTAGCATGTTTAAAGTTGTCCCAGAGGTTCCTAAGCCTCTCCTCATTTTTTTCAATTCTTATTTCCTCATTCTGTACTGGTTGAGTGTTTTTTTCTTCCTTATGTTCCAAATCATTGATTTGAACCCTGGTTTCCTTCCCTTCACCATTGGTTTTGTGTGGATTTTCCTTTGTTTCATTTAGCATGGCCTTCACCTCTTCCCTGATGCATTTGCCATACTCAAGTATATCAGTCAAGCCTGTGAGAATCTTTATCACCAGTGTTTTGAACTCTACATCTGTTAGGTTGGCTATCTCCTTGTCGCTTAGTTCTCCCACTGGAATTTTGATTCATTCCCACTTTTGGGCCATACTTCTCTGACTCCTCATCTTGACAGGCTCCTGTGTTTGTTTGCCTCTTAGTCTTAAGTAGAGCTGTCGCACCTGTTACATGGTGATGGGCGGAGCCTTAGGTATTCATCAGTACAGGGCGACTGTTTCATCACGTTGTGGCGCTGTATGCAGAGGAGGGGTCAGAGAGGGAACAATGCTGCTTGCTCACCACTTGCCCCTTTTCCAGGCACTTCTCCCTCTTCTGTATAGGACTGGTGGCTCTCTAGCTATTGCCCGGGCCATTGTTGCCAGAATCAGTGGGTCTGCAGATATTCTAGGACTGTGGGGGCCCTTTAAACAAGCGGACTCTGCTGAGAGACCAGCAGGTTCTTCCTCCACTCCAACCTCCACTGGTTTGCTCAGTCAGAAGCAATGAGGCTTTATTGTCCCCAGCACTGGAACTGTGAGCTGTGCCGTCTAGTCTGGTGCTGGGAGCACTCCCCAGGCATCCCTCCCACTTTTTAAAATATGCAACTCCCCTTTCCGCTGGCCTGCTGCTGCCACCACCACACCACATCCTCTCTGTCCCGGCTCCACCCCTCCTACCTGTCTGGATGAATATTTCTTCTTTATATTTTTGTTTGTTGGACTTCCTTGCAGCTCGATTTTCTGGAACTTCTGGTTGTCTCTAGTTTTGAGGTAGTTGTATTCCTTCTTAGTTGTGGAGGGAGACGCAGTGTGTCTCTCTACACCTCAATCCTGGCTGGAAGTCTGAATTCCTTTTATGTGTTGCTGTATTTCATCTATCCTCAAAAGTATGGAGGGCCTCCTTAAGAGTTTCTCTTGAAGGTTGACAAGAATTGATAATATAATTATACTGACTTGCTTCACGTGCACCATGAAAATGAAACTCCTTCAAATAATCAGGCCCCATTCACTGACCTTTTTGAAAATTTACACACACACACACACACACACACCTGAAATCAGGCCCTTTTTGTTTCTCCTTTCCAAAAATCAATTGGCAACAATTTGCAAAGTTGCTGGGATGAGGTAATGGACAATAAGTCACGTGGTTTCAGAAACATAAATCACTCTGCCTGATGTATTGCCTTTGCATCCTGTGGCAAGCCTTCTGAGCAGTACATGCAATGTGCATAAAATATTTGGGCTTCACTGTGGCCTTGGATATTCTTCCATGTGGCATTCTCATCAGAAGGTCAAGGAAATTCATCTTGTATCCTATTACTGTCAGGTGAATGCACACATGGCTGGAGGCACCTTCTCAATAAACATTAACAGCTCTTGCCAGGGCTGGTCATTTCGGCATGAGTTAATAGGGTCAAGGTGGGGACAGCTGTGGCAGTGTGGGGGCCTCCCTGCCCTGGGTATGAATCCAGCAGGACTGGCACTAGCTAAAGTGACATTTCTTGGGAGGGTTTTCCAGAGTAATAAGCTTGAGGTTCATATGTTGTTTTTGTCTAGCAGATATAGCATTAAGATTAAAGAGTGAAGTTGAATGTATCTGGTCAGATCTGTGCTCTCTGTATTGTTTTATACCAGGTCTCTAATCACATTTTTGGTACCTGCCTAATCCCCAGAGATATTTGAGCTTGCCATCCCTACAAGAGATGTTAGCTTACTATGACCCAACCATGGCCTTGCCAGGGCCACCGATAGTAGGCATTTAAAATTTTTTCTTGCCCCTCTCCATACTAGAGGAATAATGACTATTAGGTAAAAGATTTGAAAAAAATATAGAAAAGCACAGTGATTAGTACAGGAGTAGGCAACCTATGGCCCTCAGGCCAAATCTGTCCCATTGCATGTTTTTGTGAATAAAGTTTTATTGAAACACAGCCATGTACATTCATTGCCATACTGTCTTGTGGCTACTTTTGTGCTATGAAAGCAGAAATGAGTAGTTGCAACAGAGACTGTATGGTCTGCAAAGCCTAAAATATTCAGCACACAGGTGCTTGGTAAATATTTAATAAAGGAATGAATCAATCTGTAAACCCACTACCTGGAGATAAAGATATTCTTCAGTTTTTTTCTGTGTATAAATAGCTGTATTTATATTTTGGGAGGACTAAGCCTTACATCCTATTTTTATAATTCACTTTTGTCATTTAACTATATATTATGGGCATTTTCCAAGGACCTCAATTATTTTACATGATTTTAAAACTGCATAGGAGTTTGTTGCATGGATGTGCCAGTTATGTTGTGCCCAAGTTTTCACTTTTATAAACAATATTATGATAAATATTCCTGAACATATATTTTTGTGTATGCATCTGATCCTAGAAGGGAAATTATTTCATCTCATATTGCTAATTAGTTTTTCACCTAGGTATACCTTATCTTCCCAGTACATTGAGAATTCCTTAAGGTGAGGGATCCTATTGTATTATATTTCCATCTCAGCTCCTCCTGCCCTCTAACACAGATATAGCAGGACAGCAGTAAATGCGTGAGGTGTATGTGATATTAATATAATATCCTGCTCATCCTGCTCCTTTTCTCTGATTGTCCAGATCCTACAAGACCTGCCTCAGTACTCTCTGCCTTCATGAGGCCTCAGCTGACTCTTCAGCACCCATGGTCCCTCCCTGTTCTGGTCATCTGACTTTCTATATCATTCACTGCTTAAATCATATTCTATAATTCTTTAGAACTTTCAAAGTGGTCTAATGCATGTTGCATTAGTCTCCTATGGCCTCTGTAATAAACGAACACATATCTTGTAACAAAATAATACACATTAATTCTCTCATGTTCTAGAAGTCAGAAGTCTGAAGTCAGTTTCACTGGGCTAAAATTAAGAGGTTGGCAGTGTAATGGACAAAGAAGCTGGTGACTCTCAAACCAGTAGGAAATAATTAACAGCTAAGGACAACTGTAATTGAATCTTGCATCAGGGGGTTGGTCTCTGAGTCAACAGTAAAGCAAAGGGAAAATATTAGTATACAAGTCGAGAAATGACATTTTGCTGCTCATCACAAATGTCTTTGAGATTAAAGAGGGGAAGATATTCATCCCCAAACATAGGGAAATGGGAAAATGTAGCTAGACAGCTCAGCAAACAAGTTAGGGAATCTTTAAGGGAGAGCTGGAGACAGACCTATAACCAGATTACCCTTAGTTAATCACTCAGTTAATTTAGTTAATTGCGTTAGATTGTAACTCCGGAGTATCCAGCATGGAAAAACAGAGGAGGAAGAAGAGGAGGGAGGAGGAATGGGACTGCTACTCATATTAGGATAAAACCAGTTTGCTTTGTCTGCTTCAGTGTGCATGCCCTGGCTGGCTGTGCCCAGCTCTGCAGACCTGTGAATAAACAAATGCCTCATTTGCTAAGTCCTATGTCCCGGTGTTTTTATTGTGAGCATTTCTCACAGCAGGATCTCACTTGCTCCTTCCAGAGACATTAGGGGAGAATCCAAATTATGGTGGCTGTAGGCATTCTCTGGCTTGTGGCCATACCATCAGTCTCTGGCTCTGTAGTCACATTGCCTCCTCCTCTTCTGTCTGTGCTGATCTCCTTCTTTCTCTCTCCTACATGAACGCTAGTGATTGCACTTAGGATCCACCTGGATAGTGCAGGATAATTTCCTCATCATTTCGTTTTACTGGTTAATTGGTCAATTTAAAAATATTTGTGAGGAACCGACTTGGTGGCCAGCACTGGCACTGTGCTAGCTGCCTTTCATCACAATAGGGCAGAAAAGACTTGAACATAAATAACTGCAGTCAAAATAGCTGAGCATTGGCTAAGCAGCCAGGAGATCCAAGTTATGGTACTGGGGTTGGACCAACCACCATTTCTTGATGGGTAGAATACCACTGTTGAGATATATATGTATGTATATAAATGATGATGATGATTTTAGGTGGTTCACAGAGACAAAACTAAATAGCATTGACTCACAGAGATAGACAGTTGTTTCCTTTTTAATTCTTCTTCAACCCTCCTGATTACCTTAAGGAGATAGTTGCCATTAGTTTCTACATGCCTTTTACACTCTCCATAATACTTGTCAAACTCCTTTTATCAAAAAGAAAGCAGGTCTCAAGATACAGAATCTAGGTAGAATTTAATAACATTATTTTGTGTTCAATGTATTTATTTTTACAGTTACTTTCCATTAATGGTGAGCGATTCAGGTTTTTTTCAGTTACAGCAATATTATGAATCATCTGATGTAAAAAGCAAGGTGATTTAAAGAAATATATTAAATTAATATAGAACAGATGATTTTAGAGAGGACACGTTGTGAAAATGGCTCTAAAGTTTGGGAAACGCTTAGATGTTTGCAGGCTGGCCCCAGTTCTCTGATTTCTATTTTAGTTCTTGGAGCATGGTAGGCTTGAAAACATAAAAAGCAGCAGTCTCCTCAGAGAACGCAGCTGGAAATTTAGCATTAATGAATCCTGATCTCTTCCCATTCAAATGCAACTGATCTTTCAGGGACCATTGGGCCGAGAAGCTGTGAATATTAATATTGTGTTGAAATTGATCATGGCCCATTTTAGCTCAGAGCTTCTGGTAGGAAGAAGCATGGCCTTAGTCTGACCCTTCTTTGCATTTCACCAAACATCAGGAAGGCAGAGAGGGAACTTCTGACTTCTATATGAGAGGGAATGGCTATTATTTGGACATGGCACAGATGCTGTGGGGAAACACTCTTCCCAAACCACTCTGCTTTCCTCTTTCTGTTCAAGGGAACTGGTTTAGCAATCCAGGTTGGGTACTTGGAGGCTATGGAGCTGGATCTCTGTTTTGGACCCATTTGGAAAATGGGAATCTCCTGCCTCCCATCTCTAGTCATGAATGTATATCCAATGTTAATTCCCTAGAGTGTTTGGAATAATATTATTTCCTTTTACTTAAAGATTTTCCTGGTTGACAGATAGCATCATCATTACCATTATTCGATAACTCTTATTTTTTCAAAACACTAGTCCATATACTGTACTTCCTTTTGGGAGGGAGGGAGCGGTGGTGAGAAGAAGTGGAGGGGGACATGCCAATCATGTCACCCAGCTTCTTCCCAGCAATATGTGTTTCCCCACCCCCAAAAGATGGAAGCAGGTATAATTTGCTTCAAGAAAGCCTCAGGAGTTTTGGCTATCTGTGCCAAGCCTGATTTTTGCTACACTGAGTAATTGTGAGATGCTAAAGACAGACTGTAAAAACTTGGCTGACTTGGTATGGTACATATAGCAAGCACATAGGAACCATCCCTGGCAAGAGGAACAAAATCTGGAACCCAAAGACTTCTTAATGTTTAGGTGAAATTAGGCCAAGTCACTTCACCTTTCTGCCTCAGTGTCCTCCTCTGCAAAATGGGATAACAGTGTAGCTCTCTTAAGGCTATAGCATAATATTTACTGCTTTGCTTAACAAGGAGACAATTGTGGAAGCACGCAGTGCCATAATTGTCTGCTGTTATTCCCTCCGTTTTGCAGATGAGAAAGCCAAGGCCCAGAGAGGTTACTGACTTGCTGAATGTCACACAGCTAACAAGCTTCATGGCCAGGCTCTGAACTCATCAAGTCTGAGTTCTTGGTATTGTATCACCCAGCCGCCCATTTAACAGTCCCTTGCTGGGGCTTACTCCCTTTGGTTCATGGAATCAATGCTAGACCAGGGCAGTTCCTGTCAGGGTCAGGCCAGTCAGAGTTGGAATCTTGTGATTCAAGGAGGTCCTTTCTCTTCCCTTGGGCCTTGATTTTCCCACCTGTAAAATAGTGTGACACCCATACCCTCCCTGCAGCCCTCTGGAGGTCAGAAGCAATGATGGCTGTGAATGGGATTGGTCAAGACTAATAAAGGGCAGACTGATGTCACTGGTAGGGGTCCTTGGCCTAATGAGGGAGACAATACAAAGTTTCAGAAACTGCTGGCATGTGCAAAGAGAAAGCTTGTTCCCAGATAGCAGGCTGGCTCCATCCAATGTGGAGGCAGCAGGGACAGTGGCTGGCATAGCTGGACAGGCAGTGGTTGCCGGGTTGCCTGGGAAATGGCGGGTGGCAGCTGTGTCTGGCCTGGCAGCTGGTGCCCTCCTGGGAGGGAAGAGGCGTGGAGTCTGGGAGCCCTCAGGGCACAGGGCCCCCAACAGTCTTTTCACACACTGGAGGCTGAGAGAAGGGGCGCGGATGCATAGCCTTTTGTGGAGGGCCCAGAGAAGGAATGGAACATGGGCCCAGGCTTGTGGGGCGGGTAGAGAAGGAGGAGGGGACCAGCCTGAGAGGCCAGGGGTAGGAATGCTTGCAAGTAATTCAACCTTCTTGTGAGGTTGTGGACTGAGGGCACAAGCTAGGCCTGGAAAACACCGAGAGTGCTCCGTGCTCGCTCTCGGTGGCTACAGCGGCAGTGATGGCTCATTCCTGCTATTTACTGCTTATCTACTCTGCACCAGGCATCATGCCAGGTGCTTGATATGCATACCGTCTCTCTTTTGATAAACCCACCAGGAAGATATTATTATTCCCCATATAACACATGAGAAAACAGACTCAGAGAGCTGAAGCGACTTCTACAAAGTGGAGAAAACCAGAATTGGAGCCCAGACTGGCTGTCCCCGAGAGCCCGTGAGCATGTGCCCTTCCTGCATCCCCAAAGTCTGTGAGCATGTGCCACCTCTCTGTGAGGCTGTTTGCTGAGGGTCTTCCAGGTGCCTGGCACTTACACCCATTACTGCTAGTCTGAACCTTGCAGCAAGTCCGCAGGATGAGCATAGTTACCTGACTTTTACAGATGGGAAAATAGTTCAGAGAAAATGACTTGCCTGCCCAAGACCTCACCTGGCAGAGACAATATTTCACCTCATGAGAGCAGCTGGAGTCCAAGCTCTGTGGGTCGATCTACTCTGCCACACAACTTCCCTCTCCTTCACGATAATGGGTGTTGGGCTGGTGGCAATGAGAGGGAGTCTCCGTCACTGTGCTGTTCTGAGGGCCTCACAGACCCTGTTAGGCTGCTTTTGTTGTAGGGGTTGTGCACAAATTCTTAGTAATAAAACAGGGGTGTTATCACTGACTCTCAGGACCTTGTTTTCCATTTGAGGAGATGAGAAATGGCCACGAAAAACAATAACAATAAATGACCATTACAGCTAACCTATATTAAGCCTCCAATACCGTGCTGTTCAAAATAAGTTTCTGCAGCGATGGGAATATTCTGTGCTGTCCAGTATAGTAGCCACTAGCCACATGTGCTTTTGAGCTCTTGAAATGTGGCAAGTGTGACTTAGGAATATATTTTTTATTTTAATCAACTTTACATAGCCACATGTGGCTAGGGGCTACTGTGTTGGACAGTGCAGTATTAAAATAGATGTAGCACTGTACTAAGAGCTTTCTCAAATGATCACTTATCATCTTTACAACAACAGTATGAGATAGATTATTATCATTTTCATTTTACAGAGGAAATTGAGTCCCAGGAAATGAGGAAACAGGTTTGTCTGGATGAACATGTGAAAGGGTAAGAATTTGAACCCTCCTGGGTAGGTAAACCCACAGCCTGCTACATTGTGTTAGCAAGCTGATGTTTCCCTCCACCACAGGAAGGCCGGAGGTCAAGGTCAGGATGCACTGGGATGGATATGATGACAGCCAGGACCAGTGAGAATGGCACTGAGATGACAGATGGAGTGCAGGGTGGAGATAGGAGGTGGAGCAGGACATGATCCCTGAAAGGGCAGACACTGGATCCCCAAGAAAGCACCTTGATTTGGATACTGGATAATCTTGGTTCCTGTCCGCCTCTTACTCCAGATTTGAGCCCTGGCTCTGCCACTTTCCAGTTGATCCTGGGCAAATTACTATGGCTCCTTGAGTCTCAATTGCTTCATCTATAAAATAAGAATGATAATAGTACCAGCCTCATTGGATGTGGTGATAATCAGGCATGATTGTGCATAGATGTGATGAGGCCCTGCCAGCTGTAACATACCATACAGTTCATCCTCCTTGTTAGCTCCTGAAACTCTATAGTGGGGAGGTTATACCAGCTGCCTCTGTGGAGCAGAGGCGCCAAGCACTTACGTGAGCTTGATTTTCGGGATGAATATGGACTGTGAGAGTAGGGCCTCACCATCTGAAGAGAAGTCAGAAAAGTTACCTCGTTCTCAGGACAAGGTCCGAGAATTAGAATTGGGTGGAGCCTTGGAAACTGTATTTAAAATTGTTCTTAGGGTCATGCTTTGGCCCCTCTTTCTAACCCAGGACAGCCATCTGCAGGCTGGGGACAGAGGCCTCTGGGGATAAGTTATTGGCATTCCTAACCGGTCAGACCTGTTATCCAGAGCTGCAGGCTTTGTATCAAGTTTCTGGCTTTGTCTGCCTTTCTTTTTTCTCTTTTTTATTATGGAAAATTTCAAACATTACAAAAATAGAGAGAATAGTACAGCAAACCTCTTCCCTGTATCCATCACTACAACTAAATTTCAACAATGAAGGCCAATTTTGTGTTACCTATAATCCTACCACTCCCTGGGCCCCACCCAAGGTTATTATATGTCTTCTCTTTAAGTAGTCCCTGTGACCCTTTCATAAATTTCTGGTGGGCGTCAAATTGGTGCCATTTCAGAAGAGGGCAGCTTAGCAGTCTCAAAATTCTAATACAGGTGTCTTTTGACCTGGCACTTCCACTTTACACAAAATATGTACCTGCATATGTGCAAAATGGAGCTGTGTGTGGCTATGCATTCTGGCATTGTTGATGATAGTAAAAGATTATTTTTAAAAATTCAGAAAAGAGGAATGGTTCAAAAGAGGAATTCTATAGTGCTGTAAAAAGGAATGAAGAAGTTCTTTATAAAAAGATATGAACTAAATTTCCCTATGTACTCTTAAAAGGTAAGGTACAGAATGCTGTGGGTGATATGCTATAATATGTATGAAAAGAAAGGTAATATACTTGAAATATGCCATTATTTCTGGAAAGATGCACATGAACTGGTGGTTGCCTTGCTACAGGGAGACCAGGGGGTTGGTCAACAGGGGTAGGAGAAAGACTCTTCTCTTAATACCACTTTTTACCTTTTGAATTTTGTATTAATTTTAAAAATTCCTGTATTTCCTATCTAAAAATAAAATTCTCTTTTTTCTATAAACCTAAAACTGCTCTTAAGTATAGTTTATTAATTAATTAAAAAGATATATTTATCCAAATGAGCTGAAAACTTCTGTCTACACAAAGATTTGCACAAAATATTCATAATCACCAGAAATGGGAAGCAATCAACATGTTCTTCAATAGGTGAATGGATAAACTGAGTATCATTCCAGACAATGGAATATTATTCAGTAATAAAAAGAAATGAGCTATCAAGCCATAAAAAGACATGGAGGAACCTTAAATGCTTATTACTAATTAAAAGAAGCCAGCTTAAAAAGCCTGTGTAATGTATGATTGCAACTGTATGCTATTCTGGAAAAGATAAAATTATAGAGATAGTGAAAAGATGAGTACGTAGTTGCCAGGGATTGGGGAGAGGAGGAAGGGGAAGGATGAATAGGTGGAGCGCTGGGGACTTTTTGGGGAGTGAAAACACACTGTATGATAGTATAATGATGAATACATGTCATGCATTTACTTAAACCCTAGAATGGAAAACAGTAAAGACTGAGCTCTAATGTAAACTATAGACTTTAGTTATTAATATGTATCAATATTGTTCATCAGTTGTAATAATATAGCACTCAAATGCAAGATGTTAATAATGGGGAAAATGTGCAAGAGAGAGACAAGGGGTGTATGGAAATTCTGTACATTCTGGTTAATATTTCTGTAAACTTAACACTGCTCTAAAAGCAGTCCATTAATTAAAAAGTACAATTCCTAATGACCTTGGATCTGAAGAATCTTTCTGAGCTCTCTGCCAGTGAGTGTGATCGTGAGTGGGATAGGGAATGTAAGGAAATTTGTTCTCCCATAACGTGGGTCGCCCTAGCTATTGCCATGAGTGACAGAACTGACAAAGGGTCTTTGGAGAGACTGTTGCTTGGAGAGTAAGCAGGAGCATTATGAGGGATGGACATGCAGGCTGTAGATTCTCGAGCTTTGAATGTCAGAGGAGTTTGGCCTTGACTCTGTAGACAGCAAGGAGCCGTGGAGAATTTTCTCAGGAGACTGACATGGGGAGAGCTGTGCTTCAGGAGACCTGGGTTGCAGAATTAGTTCGGCCCCTTCTCTGGGCCTCATGCTTCTGTCTGTAACCCAGGAGTCTGCAGGAGGCCATCAAGGAGGTCATCTTCAGCTCCAAGGTTCTGAGATCAAAGCCTTTCTCCTCCCCGCCCCAGCCCCCGTTCATTTCTCGATACCCATTGTTGTGCTGTGATTGGAACCACCCCCCTGGGGGGAACGTCTGCTAAATGAAGTCTGTGCCTTGGGAGCAATTCTGTTTTATTTTATTTTTTTGGCTCCTTTTGTAACCTTCAAGGAGAAAAACCAAATCTGTGCCTGCCCCGAGGAGGAGCAACTTGGAAGGGAGTTAGAAGTAAAGAGATGGGTAATCAAATCCCCTCAGGGTTCCAGGGCAGGCAGGCTGCAGTCAGTGCTCCCGCAGGGGCCCTTTCCTGTTAGAAAGACTGGCTCTGAGGCGGCCAAGCTGCTAGAGGTTCCACGCGTTACCCAGCCTGGGAGGCTCCAGCTGGTTGTGTGAGTTGGGGGAGGTTTCTCTGCTCCTTCCAAATCAGCTCCTGTCATCACAGTGTGATTTATGAGCTTTTCCTCTAAAATATGAGAACATTGGCTCCTGATCATGTCCTGGAATGGAGAGAGGCAGTGGCTGCAGCATTTCTAATAAATATTGTGTCTTCAGACCACCATCTTGTTACAAAAAGGATACAAGAGGTTGAATACAGATGGATTAAGGCTTTTTTTTTTTTTTTTTAATAACACGGCCTCAGTCTAGTGTGGTGTCAGGAGGGCCATTGTTCCCATCTGAAGGCTCTGGGCTTGATTTCTAGCTTAATTGCCATACACCAGCTGTTAAGACCAGAGGCTACTTACCTCTGAGCCTCCACATCTTCATCTATGGGGAAAAAGTGGGGGGACACTAGTAGCTCCCACCTTATAGGGATGCTGTGCAGATTATGTGAGATAAATATCTGAAGAACTCAGCACCAGACCTGGAACAAATGATGTGCTCCAGAAGTACTAGGGATTATTAGGATTTTTATGACTCTCAAATAGTGGATGGTCTGAAAAAGTAATTTGAAAAATATTTGGAAAGCATTTTTATAATTATGAGTTGATATGGCAGGTTTTATACTTGGAATGATGGCATCTGAATCCAATTCAACAAGTAGGCCATGTCATAGGTGTACCTACATAATTTGTTACAGTTTCTAGAACGAAGTGTGACCTTGGACAAGTTTCTGATTTTGGTTTACACAGAGCCTTGGTTTCTTCATCTGCACAAATGGATAATAACAATATCCACATCTTGTGTGTGCTGTGTGTGAGTTTATGTGATATGTGTTGTGTGTGGTATGTGTTATATGATGCAGGTGTGTGGTATGCACTGTGTATATGTGAGTGTGTGACATGCATGTGTGAATGTGTGGTGTGTATGGTGGGTGTATGCTGTATGTGTAGTATGTGTGAATGATGTGTGGTGTGTGTATGGTATGTATGTGTGTGGTATGTAGGGTGTGTTTGGGGTATATGGGTATGTGTGGTGTGTTTTTATGGTATGTATATATGTGAGTGTGTGTGGTGTGTGTGTGTGTGTGTGTATGTTTGTGTTGGGAGAGACTCCCATAATTACAACACTTAATGTCCTTGAGTAAAAGCACTTGGTAAAGGTAAATAGTATGATAATTGGCTATACAGATATTTATATCCTGATGACTCATATGTGCTGAGAGAGTCCACCCTCAGAGCTTAAATTTCATTTGAGGAGCTAAGGCAGATAAGACACACATACATAAAAGAATTAAAGAACAGCATGAGGTGGTCTGAGAGTAACTGTAAGTTCCATGAGAGTTCAGAGGAGGGTCACAAAGGCTGAGCAGTCCAGACTTCCTGGGGGGAGTGGTGCTTGACATGGGCTCTACAGCAGTGGTTTTGGTTTTAAAACTTTTTTTGCTTGCCTACCCTCTAAATGAACTTCAGGATAAAAAAAGTCTCCTTTGCCTCACACATTTTAACTTGACATCTGAAATGTTTCATTATAAGTTTAAGTAGTTTCAAAGGATATAATTTCTGCTATGTTGTAAATATTGACCTTGTGGAATAACATTACACTACTCTTTCAAATGTATCAAATGGAAAGTAACATAACAGTTTTTAATTTTGCCATTTTATTGAAGTATCATCTATATACAATAGAATGAACAGATCTTGAGCATGCAGCTCAATTAATTTTTACCAGTGTACTGACTACCCAGATGCAGGTGGGGTATATATTCAGCATTCCAGAAGGCTCCTTTGTGCCCCCTCTCTTTCAATATCCCTCCAAAGATGACCATTTATTCTACCTCCATCATCATCATATCAATATATACCACCATAAACTAGTTTTGCATGGTTTCCTTTGTCCTGGCTTCTTTCAATCAGCATGCAGTCTGTGAGATTCAAGCATGTTGCTGCAGGTAGCAGTAGTTCATATTTCATTGTTTTATAGTATTCCATTAAATGAATATTTCACATTTAAAAAATCTTGCTTACTCTTAATGGAAATTTTGGGTTGTTTCTAGCATTTGGCTATAAAGCTTCTGTGGGTTTTTCTTCTCTGTATATATTTTATGAATATAAACACTGATTTCTTTTGGGTATGCATCCATGAGTGTAATTGACAGATCAAAGGATAAATATTATAACATGAGGTCTGTCCAGAAAGTATCCAGCCACATAATATGAAAAATAGAGACATTTTTTGAAGAACATACAAGATACAAGAAACATTGTACATAGGACAATGACACCTCAGTCCTCTTCAAAGTAGGCACCTTGGGACCTCACACAGTTCTCCCAATCACCATCAGCTGCCCTGTTGTATTTCCCTGAATCTCATCAATGTTCTGAAATATCTTCCCTTTCAAGGGAGATTTTAGTTTTGGGAAAAGCCAGAGGTTGCAGGGTGCCAAATCTGGACTGTAGTGGGGCTGAGTCACCTGGGTGATTTGATGTTTTACCAAAAAACTCTTCATGAGACATGATGAAGCTGCCAGGCATCAGTTGCCCATAGCTGCAGCCTTATGAGTTAGCCAAATAGCTTCCGTGGAGGAATGTTCAAGCTTAATGCAAAATTTGATGCAGATTCATTGTTCTACATGCTCAATGCATTTTGAATGCAACAATCACACAGTACACAGGCTCACTCAATGGCATCTACTGCTCCCACTGACTAGTGCAGTGGAGTCATCATTGTTCATGCATGTGCATTCCAGTCTACTCTCCTTTGCTGCCAGGTTACATCAATGTCACGCAAACTGTTCTCGTTATATTAACAATGGCTGGACTTTTTCTAGACAGACCTCCATTAATATCCACTACCATTCTTCAAAAATTACCTGCACAAGTCAGAAATTCTACATTGTTTCTTTCTTTACCTTCTTGAACTCATAATTCCTGTCTACTTCCTTAACAGAATTTTATTTAACTATATTTTTATGCTTGGAAAACTTTTTACTGATTACTCTATCATACTGCTTTTTACCCAAAATATGTATGTGAATGGAAATGGATATTTAAAAAATTTCCTTTGACCATAAAACTCTATTTTTCTCTTGGATTGATTTATCACACAACTTACCAAAATAATATCAATATTTTATACCTTGATAAATAACCACTGAGCATAAAAAACTAGTATGGGAAATACTTCTCAAAATGAGGTGGATGGGGTGGTTGATGGCAGTGCTTCTCATATATTAGGTGTGTAAAGACCGTTTGGATATCCTGATAAAATTCAGATTCTGATTCAGACGATCTGGGTTGGAGCCTGAGATTCTACATTTCCAATAAACCCATCAGCAATGCCCATGCTGTAGAGCCGTGCATCGCATTTTGAGTAGCAAGGGTTTATGGCCCCTAGATTGACCAACGTTCTCCATTGTCCATTTTTTGGGGGATACCCACATATCTTGACAGTTAGGGACACTGAACCATAGTCAGATTCTGGATGAGGGAGAAGTTGGTCCTTCTTCTGCAAAGAGGCAGAAGGACTGTGAAGAGGGAGGTGGAAAAAGAGAGGGGTCATGTCATAGACTGAGACACATTCTCAGGCAGACAGGAGAGTGGGAATGGAAATACCATCTCTAGCTAATAAATCTTCCTGCCTGTCTACCCCTTGGGAAGTCTCCATGTACCCCACCATAAGGCTGCCCCCTTTGAAGAGCACTTCTCTAAATGATGCTAAGACAGTGCTGGCCACCATTTCAGACAGGGTGCCCATTAATGCAGGTGGGATTAGGTATTTCAAGGAGTGGTTTGGATGGTTTTACAGAGTATTGGGGATAAATTCTGAGAGGGTAAGTTTGGGGCGGGGTGGTAGATGACCTCAAATTCCATGCTAGGCAGTTGGACTGAACACTCAGGCAGAAGGAGCCACGGGGTGAGTTGAGCAGGACACTGGTGTGAGCAGAGTGCTGTGGGGAGACTGATTTGTTGAGCAGCTTGTGGGATGGCTGGGAAAGAGTTAGAGCAGGGACAACACAATGAGCTTGATAATAGGTTGGCAGTAGTTATTGGGATTTGCTGGCTGTGATTTTTATCTCCATCACCCATTCACCCCCAGCTTTTGAACTTTTGCCCTGGTTGCACAGACCTAGTTTGCTCCATCAGTATTTCCTGAAGTGTGGGCTACATTCCTGTAGTGGGACTTGAGATGTTTATGCATGGAGCTCAAGATAATTCAGAGAGGAACATGGAGATGGCCTTAAATAACACTCAGACCCAGGAGTGAATGGCATCCCCTCTCAGCCCCTTCTCAGTCCTGACAACATCTCTCTTTAAACACCACTCACATTCCCATTTTCCTTTTGTTGATTAAACAGTGAGTAGCTTAGGCTTAGGGCCTTTGATAAGCAAGTCTCTAGAGAGAATTTTACAAAATTTTTGTTTTCATTGAATTGAAAGTGGTCCTACTTGCCCCCTTACTGTAGTGACATAAGACTGTACATTTAAAATAAGTATATTGCAGTAAGAAAAGTGAGCCACTTTACCAGATGAAACAGAAGAAATAATGCTGGAGGCACGTGGGTGTGGCAGAAATTGTGGTGCCGATACGCAGTGGTTCAGCTTTGGGAAGCATTGGGTTAGACTATGTGGCAAAAACGGGCAAGGTTCTGGGTGGTGGTTGGGGGGAGGCACTGGGTCAGCTGGGCGGGTCCCACTGCTGTCCCCACCACCAGCCTGACCTCCTGTTCCTCACCTTCGCCTCTGCCTGCAGAGATCCGTACGCAACTGGTGGAGCAGTTCAAATGCTTGGAGCAGCAATCCGAGTCTCGGCTGCAGCTGCTACAGGACCTCCAGGAGTTTTTCCGCCGGAAAGCTGAGATTGAGCTTGAGTACTCTCGCAGCCTGGAGAAGCTGGCTGAGCGGTTCTCCTCCAAGATCCGCAGCTCCCGGGAGCACCAGTTCAAGTAAGAAGAGAGAAGGGGTCTGGGCGAGGGGAGGCAGTGCCGGGGTGGGCGGGCTCTTGGATGCAAAGCTGAAAGGAGGCAAAAGGAATCATTGGAGAGAGACGGCTGCCTCTGAGGCCCGGGGCCTGCAGGGCGGTTCACCTCCAAGCCTCAGTCTTCCTTAGGAGAAAGAGAAGACAGAACTACCGGTAGTTTCTCCGCGTAAGGATGCTGTAGGGAATAAATGAGTAATGAGAGAAGACTGCTGGTCCCAGACAGTAAGTGCTCAATAAATTGTTGCTGCTGTCATTCTTATTCTCCCAGGCACTGTGCTAGCCAGCCTCCATTTAGGCGAAGGTGACACCCCGCCTCCTTTCAGGGCATCCTGGCCCTGTCCAGTCCTCTTGTACTTCAGGGTCAGCCAGCCCACTTCCGAATTCCTTCAGCAGAAGGACCCCGGAATTTTTCCTCCGTGGACCTGGTGCTCAAAGCATTTCTCCTCCTGACTCCCCTGGAGGGCCTGTGCTGCGCTCTCTCGCTGCCTTATTACTTATTTGCATCACTCACACTCTCTGTGTGCTCATTCCTCACACCCCAACTGCTGAGTTCCTGGAGGCACCGTCCCCTCAGGTATGTGGGGACTCTGAGGCCACCAGCTATAAAACCTGTGCTCAAAGCACTGGCTGCTGTGGCTCAGTGGATTGAGCGTCGGCCTGCGAGCCAAGTGTCGCTGGTTTGACTCCCAGTCAAGGTACATAACTAGGTTGCACGTCAAGTCCCCAGTTGGGGGTGCGAGTGAGAGGCAACCACACAGTGATGTTTCTCTCCCTCTCTTTCTCCTTTCTCCTCTCTCTCTAAAAATAAAACAAATAAATTTAAAAAACAAAAAACAAAAATAACCTTCTCTGCTCAGAAGTCTCCTAAGTGTAGGCAGGAGCTACAACCTCACTGGGACACATTCACCCCGCTGGGCTCTTTTCCTCTGCCACATCCCCAGGTGTTTCCCTCTTCTCAGAGCATCTCTCCCATAAATGGCCCTCAGCCCCAGGCGACCAGAGACTCGCTTCAACCCTCCTGACCTGAGCCTTTTTCCTCTGTGTCCAATCTCTTTCCTCCCTTTCAACATAGTTATAATTTGTGGTAAAATAGGCATAATATAAAATTTACCATCTTAACATTTTAAGTGTACTGTTTAGTCATGTTACACACATTCACACTGTCATGCAGCCATCAGCACCATCTACCTCCAGAACTTCCCAAACTGAAACACTGGACCGATTAAACACAAACTCCGTCCAGCCCCTGGCCACCACCGTTCTGCTTTCTGTCTCTCTGAATCTGACTGTTCTAGGGACCTCATGTAAGTGAAATCACACAGTATTTGTCCTCTATGACATATTTCCTTTCTTTTAAAGGCTGAATAATGTTCCATTTATGCACAGACCACATTTTGTTTATTCATTCATCTATCGATGGGCTGCCTTCCTCTGTAACTTTGCATTCCACTCTGGCCAGGGACATGCTTCCTTTAAACTCCTCTAATCGTCCTCCTCAGTCTGGGCCACTGCATTTGAACACTCACTTTGTGCTTTCTTCTCTTGACACTTGGGAATAAGAAATTGCTTCATTAAAGGGCAAAAATTCATTACTCTGTTGCAAATACCATGATTGTTTTTCTACTGAGCCTCATCTCTTTAAACTTTCACTGCAGAAGGAATCTCCCATTAATAACTTCCTCCCAGGCACTGTCTAGGTCCTTCCACATAGGTAATCTCATTTTTCTGATACATTTTTTGGAGACATTTTGTGGGATTATTTTTTTTCAAGTAGAAAAGTGAAATGCTCATTGTATACACTTTAGAAAATACAGAAAAGTAGGAGAAAGAAGATCTCACAGTCCTGCTACTCAGAAGCAACTGCTGCTCACATTTTGGTGCCTTTTCTGTCTTTTGATAATAGCAACAATAATTTATTGAGGGTATTAACTGAGCACTTACTTTGTGCCAGGTGGGTTTAACTACCCCATCTTAAAGATGAAGACAGTGAAATTCTGAGAAAGCAGCTTGTCTGAACATGTCTGTGGACCAGTCATTGGAGACAGATTTGAACTATCACTCTGGTTCTGCCTCCTCAGCCTGAGATAAGCAACGGCCTGGATGCAGCCCAGGAATCTGAACATTCTCCTAAAACCACAGAAGCAGACACATGCTCAGAAACCCAAGACTCAGGCTGAATTGTCACTTGAGCCATCCAGGGCTGTGTGGTTAGGCTGGAGCATCAGCTCCTGCCCCCCTCCTTCCTCTTGGTTTGGAATCCGCTCCCTTCCCATTCTCAGTGTGAACATGGAAGAGAGGGAAAAGGCGGGGGTCCCCTGTTCCCCTTGCATTGCCTGTAATGAGCTCAGCCAACCCTTCATGGGTTCATTAACCAAAGCCACCAGACGGAACAGGAGCCCCAGCTGGCAGTCGGGCCTAGCAAGCTGCTTGACACAGTATGAAAGTCTAATTAGGGAGTGGGCCAGGTCGGTGCAGCTGGTGCGGGCCCTCTGCACAATGCTAATGTGACGGCAGAGCCCCCAGTGGCTTTTGGAAGTAGGAGTCTCTAGGGGATGTCTGGACTTGCCCTTTGACCCCAGGGCCAACCAGCAGTGACCCTTGGCTGCCTCTTCTTTGGAGCTCAGCCCACAGGATCTTCATCCTGGCTGTCCGGAGAAGCCTTGTCCTGCTGTCTTACAGATATTTCATTTAAGAGTCTCTATCTGTCTTCTAGGTAGCCTCTTAGGGCCTTGAGGGCAGGGTCCAGGGTCTTGTCATTTTATTCCCACTGCATTCAGCCCAGTGCTGGGCAGAGATGGGATGTTTGCCAATGAGTGGGAGAAAGGGAGGCAGAGGATTTACTAAGTCTATAAAGTTCACTCTGGCTGAGATTTGGTTCAGAGAGGAAATGGATTTGGTCAAGATCACACAGCAAATTAGTGGCAGAACTGGGATGGGAACCATCTTAGTGTATTTGGCTGCTCTAACAAAGCATCATAGACTGGGTTGCTTATAAACAGAAACCTATTTCTCACAGTTCTGGAGGTCAGAAGTTCGAGATCAGGGCCCTTTTTCAGCTTGTAGACTGCTAATTCTCCTTGTAATCTGATGTGGCAGAGAGCAGAGAGAGGAAGCAAGCTCTAGTGACTCTTACAAGGGTACTAATCCCATTTATGGGGTCTCCACCCTCATGACTTCATCTAATCCTAATTACCTACAAGAGGCCCCACCCCCTAATACCATCAGGTTGAGGGTACAGTTTTAACATGACTTGGGGGGACACATATTCAGTCCATAACAGAAGCTCAGGTCTCTTGACTCTAAGTCCAATATTCCTCCTTTTGCTATGGGCCCCAGCTGCTCTCTACCCACCTAAACAAAAAAAATTACAGTTGCCCAGGAGGTGCTGTGTCCACGGCTAGACTTACTTGGTCTGTCTTCTGTGAGGCACACGATTCAACAAAAGGCTCAAATGATGGCTCTGATGGTTTACCTGGGGCAGGCTGAATATTGAGAGAAAAAATACCATCACATGTTTCTTTTCTACCATCACATATTTCTGATCTAATCACACCCTTTTCAAAGCACTCTGCCATCTTTTCTCTGTTGTAATCCTTATAAGCCAGGGACATAGAGAGAAGCCAGTGTTTTTATCTCAAGCTAACTGAGCGCCAGACAAGCCGAGTGGCTTATTTTACAAAGATCCCACAGCGAGCTGTTGAGTGGGAAAACCCAGGGTTCCTGAATTCCAGCCCAGGCTCCTGTCTCCAGGAAGCCATGTCAGCCGTTTATTTAGTTGAAATGCATGTAATGAGGACCTCTTATTTTCTTGACCTGTGCTGAAGACACAAAGATTAAAGAGACATAGTCCCTGCTCTCAGATATTCTCTTTGGAGAGATGGAACACATAGCTTGGGGAATGGCCATGATTGGGATGGCTGGGGCAGCCACCCAGCCCCTCTGGCTCCGCTCTTTGAGCCCTGCACCTGCTTGCTCTCCAGGTCAGGGTTTAGATGTCACATTCTCCAGAAAGCTGTCTTGAGTTTGACCTAGTGGTTCCTCTGTGTGCCTGTAATATTCTGTACCTGTTGATTTGCTTAGTCATCTAATATTTATTGAGCCCCTGCCATATGCCAGACCCTGGTTTCAAGTGGTGAACAAGATAGACTTGGTTCCTGCCGCGGTGGAATTTAGCAACTAGTGGAGAAGAGAAATGAAGAATCAAACATCAACAACAACAGAAAGACAACATGCCATCAAATGATTGCTAGGATGGAAGTAAATATAATACACTGTGTTCTGGTTATCTATTCTGCGTATCAGCAATTCCCCCAAAACTTAATGTAGCTCATGATTTAGTGGGTCAGGTATTTGGACAGGGCTCAGCTAGGTGATTTTTCTGCTTTATGTGACGTCAACTGGGATCATTTGGCGATATTCAGATGGCGGCTGGGCTGGGCTGGAAGGTCCAAGGCAGCTTCACCCATATCCTTGGCGCTTTGGTGGGGACGGCTGGACGGCAGGGCTCGGCTGAGCTGCCTCTTTCTCCAGGCTAGAGCCTCTCTGTCCGGTGTTTTAGCCAGATGTTGGACTTCAGGCATGGTCTCTCAGGGCTCTGAGAGAGCACTGGGGATGCTGCAGTCCTCTTCAAGGTGAGGCCGGGAAAGGGGGTAGCATCACTGTCAGCCCTGGCTCAGCGTCAAGAGGACGGGAAACAAAGCCCTCCTCTAGCTGAGGACTACCCAAGGATTTGCAGCTCTCTTTAATCCTCCACACTGAACTAGAGTGGCAGTCAGGGAAGGCTTCTGGAGGCAGTGGCATTTAAGTAGAGACCTGAGGGGATAAGAAGGAACAGCCATGGGACAGTGTGAGGCAAAGAGAGGCCTGTGGGGCTGGAGATGGTGATGAGGGCAGAGTGGGAGTCACTGAGGCATCATAAGTAGGGAGTAGCATGATCCTATTTTTTTAATTTTTTTTTTTTATTTTTAAAAGACCATCCTGGACTGAGGAGACCAGTGGGGTGGGTGGCAGTTATTGCTCTCCAGGCATCTGGCAGTGATCACCTGAGTGACAGAGTAGCTGAGGAGAAGTAGACAGATGTTAGGAAATCTTTCAGAAGAAGAATTGGAGAAAAGAAGACTCAAGGAAGTCTCCCATTTCTCAATTGAGCACTGGAAGGACTTGGGGGAGGTGAGGCAAAAGCTGCCACCCCATTTTATAATTGCCTTTTTTCTTCTCTGGCCCCCACCTTTATTTTATTTATTTATTTATTATTGTTGTTCTATTACAATTGCCCCATTTTCCCCTCATTGCTCTCCCCTGCCCCACTGACCTCCCCCCTCTCCCACAGTCAGTCACCACCCTGTTGTCCATGTCCGTGGGTCATTTACACTAGTTCCTTCACTAGACCCTTCCCCTTCTTTCCCCCTTTCTGTCTCCCTTTTTACGACCACTGGGCTATGAGCTTTGAAGTGTCAGGAAGGGTAACTGTTGACCCAGGTTTGGCACATGGTTGGCACTCACTAAATGTTTGTAAATCAATAAAGGTCATGTGATAATTAGAGTTGCTCTGGGGTCGGGGTGGTGGGAGGCAGGGAGAAGGACATGTATCTTCTGGCTGCCGCAGGAGCTTAGTGAGTTCATTTGGGCTGAGGGCCACCTGTCCTATGCCTGGAGCCCGGCTCAGTGTTGCTGAGAGGACAGTCTATGGATTCCCTGACTGGGGCATTGGGACCGCAGAGGCTGGAGCACTTGTTCAGAAAGTGTGGTCAGCACCAGCAGCATTGGCATCATGTAGGGCTTGTCAGAAATGCAAAACCTGCCCTGCCCCCCACCCCAGAACTGCTGAATGGGAAACTCTGTGGGTGGGGCCAAGCAATCTGTATTTTAATGAGTTCTCCAGGGTATTCTGATGACCATTCATGTTTAAGAGTCGCCCAGTATGATTTTCTAGATGATATTATTTATAAGTCACTTTCAAGCTGTGATGGCCTTCCTGATCCCTCCTCCTCCCCTGCATAAAATCCATATTCAACTGCCCTTCCCAGCGGAATCTGTCCTGAGCTTGGCTTATCCTTTTCAAGGCCTGGAGCTGGGAGCCCTTCCCTAGCAGGAGTGTGGTGTGGAAGGACACACAGTGGGGCTAAAACTTGCCTCTTGGTGAAGGTGGATATTCGCCATCAAGTTGGATAGTTCTAGAAAGCCAGAGGTTTCCTGGGACTAAGGCTTTTTCTTTCTCCAGAACAGTGTTTTCTAAAACACTGGTACTTCAAGATGTCCAGAAGAGGGAGGGAGGAAGGGAAAGTGGTGGGAGGAGAGGGAGGGAGGAATGAGTGGAGTTGGGAACAGCTGCCCACTCTTTACATTAGTATATGGAAGGCTCTGAAAAGTTTTGCAATAAATAAACCTGTTGACCTCTTTCTGAATGCTGTTTGACCACAGAAGTCTCCCTCCCCCATAGTATTGATTAATATTTCCCCAAACTATCACTCCTTGTTTGAAAAGATCTATTCTGGACAAAGGCTGGATTCCCTCTGGGATACTAGCACTGCATGCAAACCGTGCTCTGGAGCTGAGGTGGCAGAGTCCCTTCTATTCTGACTCCTTAGTTTTGATACCACTCAGCTTCCAGGGGACATACCTGATAAAAATGCTCTCTCTAGAAGTGTAGGTTGCTGCTATTTGGACAGTTGGGAAAAAAGAAAAAGGCTACAGGGAATTCCATTCAAATGTATTTAAAATAAGGGAAGTCAGAATTTGGAAAGAGCTGAGAGGTGCTTGGCTAGTTAAAGAATAACAATATTCTATGCAAAGAAGGTTTGGAGCATCTCTCAGCTTCACAGAGCAGCTGGGAGGGAGGATTTCAGTGAGCAACTAATTTGAGTGCCAAGAAAGTGCTTTTGCAGGGGGATAAAGCATCACAGACCTTTTTCACAGAGGTAGCATTTCCCTAAGTATGTTATAATTTAGATTTAGCCCTTCAGGTGAATACTAAGCAGAGAAGCACTTTTGTAGCTGGTAAATTGAACCTATAAATGTGCAAAGGATTCTGGATGAAAAGGTTTGCTCAGAAGAAGGTGGGGAAAATGGGGCAGGCTCTCCAGGTAGGGCTTGTGTCTTCATTCATAGCTATTACTATTACTATGATGACTATCACACAAGTAACAGCGTTCCAGTAATACTTTCCAGAGCTGCTATTCTCCCAGTATGGTGTGCAGTACAGATCTTTGCTGATTGCTCAGTGTCTGTGCTGTGCAAGTGTTTAATCTTTCAAACACCTCCCCATCCACATTACCACATGCCAATGACTCTACTAGATGTTTTTCATGCATTGTCTCATTTAACCTTCATGGTCAATATTGTAAGCAGGTTCTAGTTCTGTCTTTCTAGCTGAAAAACATTGAGTAATTTATCCAGGGGGCCATAGCTAGAGTAGATTAAGTAACAGAGTGAAGATTCTGATCTTGGGTCATCTGGATTCAAAATGCAAAACTGCTTCTAGCTGCATGACTTTGGGTATGTCCCCTCACCTCTCTGAGCCGGTTTAGTGTTTCCTGAGAGTCACCTATCAGTCCAGAATACATCATTCTTGTGTGGGCATCAGGGGTTCCCTCCTTTCCTACTGGTCAGCCCTGTTCATCCACCAGGGCCAACTCAGGTTTTGCCTCCTCTGGGAGCCCCTGCTGTTGATCCCAGCCAGACCCATGGTAATCTATGTGTCACTCCTATGGGGCACAGGGTAGATTATCAAGGAATGTTCCAGTTCATAGGTCTGGTTTCCCCACTTCAGTCTGCCAGCTTCTTGAAGAGAACCATCTCTAGTTTATCTCTCTCTCTCTCTCTCTCTCTCGATCATATAATAGAAACTTATCAAAGTCTTTTTTTAACTTTAAAAAAGTTATTTAAATCATTTTTTATTTTTCCATTACAGTTGACGTACAATATTACGTTAGTTTCAGGTGTACACCCCATTATATAATTTACTAAGTAATATAATAAATTTTGTACCCATCTGACACCATACATAGTTATTAAAATATTAACTATATTCCCTGTGTTGTACTTTACATCCCTATGGGTGTTCTGTAACTGCCAATTTGTGCTTCTTATTCCCTCACCTTTTTCACCCGTCTCCCCACCCCTCCCACTTGACACCATCAAAATGTTCTCTGTATCTGTGAGTCTGTTTCTGTTCTACTTGTTTGTTTATTTTGTTTTTTAGATTCAATTGTTGATAGATATATATTTATTGCCATTTTATTGTTCATATTTTTATCTTTCTTTTTCTTCTTTTTCATCTTCTTAAAATAGATCCTTTAACATTTCATCTAATACTGGTTTGGTCGTAATGAAGTCTTTAGCTTGTTCTTGTCTGGGAAGCTTCGATTCTAAATGATAGCTTCATTGGCTAGAATAATCTTGGGTATAGGTCCTTGCTTTTCATCACTGAATATTTCTTGCTAATCTCTCTGGCCTACAAAGTTTCTGTTGAGAAATCAGCTGACTGTCTTATAGAAGCTCCCTTGTAGGTAACTAACTGCTTTTCTCTTGCTGCTTTTAAGATTCTATCTTTGCCTTTAACCTTTGGCATTTTAGTTATGATATGTCTTGCTGTAGCTCTCTATGGGTTTTTCTTGATTGGGACTCTGTGCTTCCTGGACTTGTATGTCTACTTCCTTCACCAAGTTAGGGAAGTTTTCTGTCATTGTTTTTTTCAAATAGGTTTTCAATTTCTTGCTCTTTTTCTTCTTTTGGCATCCTCATGACGTGAACATTGGTATGCTTGAAGTAGTCCCAGAGGCTCCTTATACTATCCTCATTTTTTTGGATTTTTTTTTTCTTTTTGCTGTTCTGATTGGCATTTCTTTTGCTTTCTTATATTCCAAATCGCTGTTTTAATTCTTGGCTTTATCTGCTCTACTGTTGATACCCAGTAAATTATTCTTCATTTCAGTTAGTATATTTTTCATTTCTGACTGGTTCTTTTTTTATGGTTTCAATGTCCTTTTTTATGCTGTTGGAGTTCTCACTAAGTTCATTGAGCATACTTATAATTAGTGTTTGAACTCTGCATCTAGTAGATTGCTTGTCTCCATTTTGTTTAGTTCTTTTTCTGGAGTTTTGATCTGTTCTTCCTTTGAGCCATGTTTCTTTGTCTCCTCATTTTGGCAGCCTGCCTGTGTTTGCTTCTATGTATTAGGTAGAGTTGCTATGTCTCCTGGGCTTGGTAGAGTGGCCTACTGTAGTAGGTGTTCTGTAGGGTTCAGTGGTATAGCCTCCCCTACCACCCAAGCTGGGCACCCCAGTTACCCACCTTTCCCTGTGTGGGCTATGTACACCCTCCTGTTGTAGTTGAGCCTTGAGTGCTGTTAGCACATCAGTGGGAAGGGTATTTACCTCCAGGCCAATCAGCAGTATAGGGGCTCACTCCACAGAGCAAGATTTCCTTCAGCGGGGCTCTGGTGCACACTGAGTCCACCCCTTGAGTGTGTAGCTTGCGGAGGTGGTTGGGTGGTGCTCTGATGTGGTCTGAAGCTGTCCAGCAACTGTGCTGGCTCTGGGACCTCCTAGGAGTTGCAGGCCAAGGTCAGCCACTGTCTGTATTCTGCCCAGGGCCATCTGGCATGAGATACAAAGTGAAGTGCAGATGGCTGCTACTTGCACTGGGCTTGGAGGTGCTCAGGCAAAGCCAAGCTGTGAACCAAGGCCAATTGCTGCTAGTGCTGAGCCTAGGGCCACTTAGCAAGAGGTATAGGGTACACTGAGGCCAGATGCTACTTGCTTGAGAGATTTTGGGAAAGTCTGAAACATGAGTCAAGACAGACCATTCATATGGAAAAGCCACTGGAAACAGCTTGGGTGGGCCTACAAATTGGGTGGGGTCTCAGGGAATCACCAGGGAATGGCTTAATGGTGTTAGCCAGGTTGATGGAGAATCAGAAATGGTGTCTGCCTGCCAGCTCTGTGTGTGTAGTGGGGAAGGTCTCAGAAAGGAACAATGGCCTCTGCCAGCACTTCTCTCTGTGAGAAAGCTGCCCCTCTAGCTGTTGCCCTGATGCCAGACAATTCAGTTTCTCCCCATATTTCTCTGATGCCGTTTGAGCTGCTGCCCCAGTACTGAAGCTCAGAGCAAGGGAGTCCAAGTAAGGGGAGCACTTGGGACTCTAGGGGCCTCCGTTTCTTTCAGCCACAATGCCCGCTGGTTTTTATAGACAGAAGTTATGGGTACTTCTCTTTCTGGCACTGGAGCCCCAGGCTGTGGGGCCTGCTGTGAGGCCGTGACCCCTCACTCCTCAGGGTGGACCTCTGCAGCCAAGATACGCCTCCTTACTTTTATCTGCCACACATGGGTGTGGGACCAGCCTGTTTTGGGTCTCCACCCCTCCTACCGGTCTTGATGTGGTTTCTTCTTTAAATTCTAGTTGTAGAACTTCCATTCAGCCAGATTTCAGGTTATTCTAAATGATGGTTGTTCTGTAGTTTAGTTGCAATTTTGATGTCTCTATCAAAGTTATTTGAATGAATAACTGAAAAGACCAAATCACAACAAAATGCTTTCTTCAAATACATGAAGGAAATCCTTATTTTGTGCAGCTGCAGAAGGAGAGAAGTGAGGTCCAAAATAGCATTTTCAAAGTAGCCGACTTCAACTTAACCTTGAGAACATTCCAGTAGCCAGAGCTGTCCAGAGCTGTCTAGCACACAAAAGGCTGCCTTGGAAGGTGTGAGTTCCTAATCTGTGGAGGTGTATACTCAAAAGCTGGGTATTTTAGGGGTGCATTTCTGTAATGTGATGGATGGTCAAACTGGATCAATGCTCCTCCAAATGAGGAGAGGGATCATTGATCGCACATGAACCATAAATATTGAATTATCTTTTCAAGTCTCTTTCCATCTTCAGGTTGCCTCAAGGAGAAAGTCCTAGTTTGGTACTAATGCCTCTCTAATCTCCCTTCTTACAAACTGAGAAAGACCTCAGGCATCAGCATCTGCTTAGGGCTGGTGATACTGTTTTGTTTTCCTTAAACTTACTTTTTTAGTTACCTTTTATTTATGCCAAGTGATGCTCGTTTTTTAAATGTTATTTTAACCTAAACTAGGGACAGTCCTTTATAAATAAATTCAGTTAAGTAAAAGAGAACAATCTACAGGGAGGTATTAAGTATGGTGGTGTGCAGGAATGGCAAGAGTCCTGAAGCCAGCATGACACCCCTGGGGCCCCTTCCAGCTCCTCCTGGAATGTGAACATCTTTCATTGTCACCCTCTGCATCCTTTAACTTCCACTTTCCATTGCTGGGAGGGATTTTAAGGCAGGAGGCTCTGCCTAAAGAGTGGTCTTTGCAATGGCTACAGACCCTTTTGCTCCTTTCAGTTTTTCCTTCTGGTCCTTTCCCAGATGCCACCCAAGTTCCCTGGGATCCTCAGAGACGATAGTCAGCAAGATCCAAAATATTAACCAGGACGTGATTTATTTATGTATGAGATGCTTGCTACATATGATACAAGCATATCATTTAAATTTTATTCTAAAATGAAAAGTAGATGTTGTAATAAAGATTTTAACAAGCTGTAATAAGCAAGGGTTTAATTTTGACTCGATTCCATTAGACAAATAGGATAATAATGACCTTGGATGATTATACAGTACCTAACACAGTGAAGTGCCTCCCGAGCCTTTAGCTGCTTAAATTCTCTCAAGAATCCTGTTGGGTTTGGGAGGAGAGAAGGTGTTATCACACCCACCTGATAGGCAAGAGACCTGATGCCCAGCCAGGGTGAGTCTGGCTTAAGATCCTCAGCTAAACAGTGAAAAACAGGGCAGAGGAGCCATGGGTCAGGGACCTTCCTCTGCCTAGCACTGTACACACTGCGTGGTGCACCCCTTTTGCAGGTAGACAAACCAAGGCAAAAGGGGCTTTGGAGGGAAAGAGGAGATGAGGTTGGGCAGGCACTGCCTGGAGGCAGGGCTTTTCATTCTGGTACCAAGAATACATTCAGCAAATCCAAGGGAGTCAGAGGTAATACCCCAGACCCAGTGTGCCATCAGTTTGAGATGTGAGGAACAAATGAGTAAGCAAATAATTCTGCCCCCAGGTGGAGGGGGAGTCACAGGACCATTTGCATGGAGCCTTGCAGTACATGTAAGAGTTTGTAGGGGGAGAAGGTAGTAATGGGAGGAAGAAAACCAACTTTTGTAGAGAACCTACCATGGCTGTATATTTACATACATACTCCAGCCGTTGGATTTCCCCAACATCCTAGTGAGCTGCTGGTGGTAATAATAATTATTATTGTATGCTGGGTTTGATGCTAATAGCATCCTATAAATTACTTCATTTAATCCTTAAAGTGTCACTGTGAGGTAAGTGTTATCAACACATTTTGTAGATAAAGAAAGAAAAGTTTAGCTCTGGCTGTTATGGCTCAGTGGATTGAGTGCTGGCCTGCGAACCAAAGGGTCGCCAGTTTGATTTCCAGTGAGCACACATGCCTGGGTTGCAGGCCAGGTCCCCAGTTGGGGGGCTCACGAGAAGCAACCAAATATGCATGTTTCCCTCCCTCTCTTTCTCCTTCCCTTCCCCTCTCTAAAAATAAATAAATAAAATCTTAAAAACAAAAGAAAAAGAAAAGAAAGAAGAGGTTTAATTAACTTCTCAAGTTCAGCTAGCTGAGGAGGGGCAGAACTGGTATTTGAGCTCCGGCATTGACTCTATAGCACCCCAGCACGGTAAGCAGAACCTGCTTCAGCCAGGTGACCTAATGGATGTAGTCCTTCCCCTTCTGAATTACTCTGTCACAGGGCTCACATCAGCCAAAGGCAGCTTCTCAGTCAGGGCTCCCCGACACGGAAGCCTCATGCCTGCTGTCTGCCATGAGGTCCCTCCAAGGCAGAGCCCCATATCAAACTCTTCCCCCTTACCTGGCTGCTCTGCTTCACTGAGCATAACATAGAAGACATCTGTTACTCTCCCCTGCCGCATCTCTCCCCCCTTCCTTTGATCTCTGGAGACTCATCCCTGAGCAATGGTAAACCTGTGACTGGCAACGCATCATTTTAGCCACAGAGCTTTAATCTAGTGCGTTGCAATCCCAGGCCTTTTGGTGGAACAGCTGGGGAAAAGTTCTCTTTCTATGGGGGTTACTAGCACTCAGGGTGTTTTTGGTCTGGAGAGGGCCCACCTGAAAGTGAAGTCAACAGAGAGAGGAAAGCAGAGCCAAGAGTTGGAGAGTAAGACTAGGTCCTGATGACATCCTTTGTGCCCCTTGATCCAGCTGTGCCTGAGGCCAACCACCTCCTATTTCTTTGTGTTTTTTGATTAAAATTTTTGACTCTTAAAATTTTTTCTCCTTCCATTACTATCATTTTTGCTTAAATCAATCTGAAGTATTTCTGTCACTTCAACTCAAGGTGTTCTGACTAATAGCCATAATTCTTGGTTGGTGTTAGTTTTATCTACCAGATTGTGAGCCTTCTCGAGGCGTATTCAGTCATATTTTTAATCCCCCGTGGCTAACACAGTGCCTAGCATAAAGCAGATACTCAAAAAACATTATCACAGCTATCAACAACTGAATCTAAAAAATAAAAACAAAATCCAACTAAGCAAACCAGAATGGGAACAGAATCATAGATGTGGGGATCATTTGTGTTACAGAGGGAAAGGGGGTTCTTTCACATGGTGCCTTGGTGTAAAACCCATCAACTAGTTTTGAGGAAAACAGGTCTTTATTTACAGTATTCCAACCTGGGGAAGGCCGTGAGCACTTCAGCTCAGAGCACTGTTCTCCCACGGGACCCAGCACTTCCCTTGCTCCCCAAAACGCTAGAAGCCAAAAGCATGCCCAGAAGTTCCCCACTCCTTATCTGTCAGCTGTCTCCTTCAGGATCTGGGGTACAATGTCTTCAGCCTCCGTTTAACAGTCCAGGAAAACATGTGCCATGTTGCACTGGATCACGCACAGTCCTCTCTCTCTTTCAAAGCCACATGGAGTTCCTTCTCCTTTACAAAACTGCATGGAGTTCCTTCTCTGCCCTGCTTGCAAACCGTGTGGATCTCCTCTCCTCCTCTCTCTAAAATGGCTGCCACCTTATTTTTAAATCCCTGACTGCATCCTATGCTTCAGTGGGCATGGTAACCAGTTCTAACCATTCACAGAACCTTGTGCAGGCTCTGTATGCGCCTTCCTCACCATTTCATAGTCAAATTCCTTCCCATCTCCTTGGGGCCTTGGAAGAACCAAATCCATTTGCATAACTAAGACACTAGCTACTAGCCATAGTCATGCAAAGGTATCTTAAAAGCTATTCTCTTTTCCCCATCCCCCAACCCTCAGGCTTTGGGGATTTTGGGAGACCCCCCCCCCCCCACTCTGTAATATTTGGAAGGTTATCAGCTGGGAGGGGGAACTGTATACAGTTCTCGTATACAGCAGTACACAGCCCAGGTGCTCTTTCTGTCCTTCAAGGACGGGCTCCTGCAACCTCTCTCCTCTGCCCTTAGGCCACACGTGCCTTCTCTTAGTTCTAGATGGTGCCCCTCACACTTACTGCTGGGAATGCTCTCCCTTATTCCAGAGTTGTGTTGAGACCTATGCATCCTTCTGGTCCCAGCTCATCCTCTGGGCACTTTCCATCTATTCTGCTGACTGTGTGTGTGCCCAGCCTTGCCTGGCACCAGTGACACAGTGGTGAAGCAGGCAGATGTAAGCTAGAGAGGGGTCAAAGACCAGAAACAAAAAGTAAATGAATAGGACAAAGTTCAGGTGTGGTAATGCTGTCATGACAATAAAATAGGGTGGTGTGCTAGAAACTGGGGGTCACTGGGGGTCAGGGAAGGCCCCAACTAGAAACATCTCAACTAAGGTCTCAGTGACAAGAAGGACCAGCATGGTGAACTGACACCCAACTCCACTTTACCTGGGAGACTCTCATGGCACCATCCATTTTTCCTTCAAGGACCCTACCACTGTTGCAATTTCCTACCTACTTATGTGACTATTTGATTGACACCTGAGGCCCCCACTGGATAGTAATAAGCTCCATGCATCAGGGAGCATGGCTTTTTTTGCTTACCACTGCCTGGTACAAAAGATGGCACCCGGTTAATATTTGCAGAATTAATGGTTCATTCTCCAAGAGAGGGCAATGAATTCCATTTCCTGCTGGAGGCAGCTTAGGTAGCAAGAGTTTAACCACACCTTTTTGGACCTGAAACTACATGAGGGAATACTTTTCAGAGGCAGCTTTACTGGCAAACACCCAAGCAAACCCAGTGTAAGGCCCAAGAATGTTCTGGAAGGCAACAGGAAGCCAGAGGCAGGGACTTGGCATCTAGAGGACCGTGTCAGCTGCAGGAGCTCGCCTCCCTCCCCGAGGGAGCACAATCCCATGGCAGTAGATTTGGATTCATCTGCAACCTGGGACTCTGCAGGCCTAGAAATGGGTTCTGTTTGCTAAGCGGAATTTTCCGTCCCCCCCGCTGAGAAGGCAGAGAAGCTGGCTCACTGCTAATTTCATTTTCCTAACTCACCAGCTTGGCAAGGCCTCCCTGCTCTAGCTGCAGTCTCCTGGAGCCTCCGACCCAGCTCCCCTAGCCAAAGAAAGAAAGCTGTGACTCACCAGAAATTTTCATTGCTATTTTCTGGCAAAATATATATATATATGAAAGTTCTCGCATTATGCCTTAGCTCGGCAGCTTCCACCTGCTGCATAGATGCTCGGGTGCTAGATTGGAAAAGTAGAAAGGCTGCTCAAGATGTGCCTCAGAAGAGAAGGCGCAGGTCCAGGTTCGTTTCTATATGCTCCAAAAGTGCAATTGCAGCAGGCAAAAATGGCTCTCAGGTCCCAGGGCTTTCAAAAAGACAAGTGACCCCTGAAAAGGGAAGAACAAAACTAAAGATCCCCAAAGGCCAGTGTCCAGCTATGCCATCTGTGGCTTAGGTGCTTATTGCTGTGGTCCCCGAACAATCCAGATGGCCAACAAGATGGTGATCAATGTGCTGGTCTTGCAGGTGCAAGCCCCTGCCGTCACCCCCTCCTCCACCTTGCTTCCTGGCCTCCAGCCACACTCACCTTTATTGGGTTCCTTAAATTGAGTGAGTTCTCTGCCCTCCAATGAGCCTTTGCCCATTCTGTTCCCTCTGCCTGGGACTGTCCCCTCTGCCTGGGACTGTCCCCCGAGTCCACTCTCCTGACCTCTTCACCTTGCTCCCTCCAACTCTTCCTTTAGAGCCCAGCCAAAAGACCCCTTCCTCAGGGACACTTCAGTGACCTCTGAAGTCAGGCCAGGCCAGGCCCCCTTGGTAAGGGCTCTCATGGCACCATGCTCTCCTCTCTAGCAATCTCCACAGTTGTCACTTCACACACATTTTCTGAATGCTCTGAGGCTAATCATCCCCTTACTGGACTGTGAGCCATGTGTTGGTGTCCATGTTTGTCTCTAGCCCAGGTATTTCCACCTGGATGTTCTATAAGCCCTTTAGATGCGTCATGTTCAACTGCCCCTCCGCCGACCAGCTCATCCTCATCTCAGCAAATGCCATCTGTGCTCTCCCAGGGGCCCACCCTGGAAAACTTGGGAGTGGCTCTAACACCGTCTTCTCCCTCCCAGTCCAACCGGAACCGCATTCAATCTCCAAGTCCAGCAAGTCTACTACCTAACTACTTCATGGACCCCTCACCTTCTCTCTTGGCCCCTGCGAGCCCATCCTCCTCATGGTAACTAGAATGAAAACTTGAAAATTCAATTTTACCCTTTCACTCCCCTGTTCCAAACCCTGCAATGGCTCCCTGCCAACCTCAGGACAAAGCTCACACTCTCTACTGGGACTTCTAGGCCCTTAGCTATGTGGCTTCTGTCTAATTCTCCAACCTCGTTTATCACCCCATCCCCAACCCAGAACGCCATGCTGAGGGCCCCCTCAGCTATGTTCAGCTTGCCAGCATGCTCTCTGGCCGCTGTCTGGGCCTTTGCTCATTATATTTATCCACCCTGAAAACTATTGAGCCTTTAGTTCTCAGTCTGTAATATGCTTCCTCCAGGAAGCCACCCCTGTCACCCCATCACCACCTCCTTTGTTCCACAGCCTCCTTCTCATCACCACATTTATGAAGTGTATCATCGTCTCGTTTCCTTGTGTGTCTCCCTCACTCATGTGGAAGGTTTCTGGGGGTCAGGTCTTGCCTGCTCTGGTCTCTGCTGCACCCACAACATCCAGCTGTGCCTGGCACATATACACAGACAGGACGCAGGAGCGAAAGCCCAAATGAACCAAGACCTTCATCTTCCCAGCAGCTGCTCACTTTGACAAGTCCTTGGTTGCTTTCAGGCAACTTTCTCCTCCTCACCTCCACTCTTTCTGCCTCCCCTGGTAATTCCATCCAAGGCTGCATTGCCTCTTGCCCACGGCTTCTCATAGGGAACATGCTGTCCTTTCTGCTCTTTCTGGTATCCAATCTCCCTGACCAGGTGCCCTAATTAATGGTTCCCAAGCCATCCCAGCACTTCCGCACCCTTTTAACATCTTTTTCATCCCTCCACCCCCAAAACTCACCTTCTGGCTGTGACTTGCATACATTTTGCACATTTAATTCCCCTATGCTCTTCAATTCTTACATCCCAGGCTGAGCTAAGCCCCTGAAGTAATTTAGGTAACAGCTTCATTATCTCATCTTTCCTTTACTCTAATCTTCCCATTTCTGTCACCACCTAGGAAGCAGTGAAAAATGGGTTGTGAAAAGTATTTTCTGCCTAAACCTGTTTCTTCCCTTGCAGTTCTTATCTTGGTTCACATCATCGGCATCCACCCAGTCGCCTGAGATCTGAACTTCAGAATCACCATCTACTCCTTCCTGCCTCCTACTCTGTTTCCAGGGTGTCTTCAAGATGATCTGCTCTCCTGTTGAGTTCCTGAGTCCAGCCTTTTCTGGCCACCACCCAGGCCCTCATTATCTTTATTCTCCTGGACTAAGCTCACCTCCTGACCGATCCTCTTGTCTCCAGCCCTATGCCTGTGCCCACACCCATCTACCCATCCACCATCTACTCATTTATTCACCCATCCATCCACCCATTTACCCATCCCTCCTATCTGCCCATCCATGTACCCATCAATCCACTCACCCACCAACGCATCTATTCACCACCCATCATCCATCCACCCATCTGTCATCCTTCCGTCTTCCAATCTGATCTTTCTAAGACACACATTGGTCACCTCATACCTCTGCTTAAATAACTCCCATGACACCTACATTAGAATCTTCTAGAGAATGTTTTAAAAATACAAATACCAAGGCTTACCCCCAGAGATTCTGACTTAATTGGCTTGAATAGGTCCGGGGTCTTGGTGTTTTTAAAAGCTTCCCAGCAACTGAGGCTGAGAACCATGTGGCCTAGGAGATGAAGGCCCAGCTCATTGGCCTGTCATTCAAAGCTCCCCCCCACCCCCCCAGCCAAGCGCTTAACCTGTCTCCACAGCATCATATCCTATCTATCCTCCCCTACCACATTTAGAATTCTTGCTCTACTGAGCTACTTCTCTATCTTTGTAGCCACAGTTCCCTCTGCCTATAATTCTGTCTTTCTTGGCCCCTCTATTTGGAAAACTGCTCATTCTTCTTTTATGGGCCTCTCTTCCATAGCATCTCCTATGTGTCAGGCACATTACTCGGCACTGGATGTGATCACTAAAACAGAAACAATCCCTCCTCTGAAAGAACTTACAGGTGATTGGGGGGGTGGGGGGTGGAAGCTCCTTAAGACAAATGTTCACAAACTTGAACATACATCGGGACCACCTGGAGGGCTGGTGAAAACACAGATGCTGAGCCCACCCCCAGGTTTTCTTACTAAGTGGTCTGCAGTGGCCCTGCGTTCCCATACATTCCCAAGTGATGCTGCTGCTGCTGCTGCTGCTGCTCAGGGATCACCCTTTGAGGATCTGTGCCTTAGAGTGTGGTCACAGGCATGATCTCTGGGGAGGTATTATTTAAACTGAGACTTAGAGGAAGAGAAAGAGGTAGTCATGACCAGAGCAGGGGCTAACGGGTTCCAGGTGGAGGGAACAGCAAGGGAGAAGGCCCAGGTGGGAAAGAGCTCTGCATGAAAGCCAGAGAGCACAGGAGGGGCGGCGCCTTCTCCAACTTCTCACATATGACAAGGCTTTGTCACCTTCCACTGTAATCTTCCTCTTCCGCTTCAGCCACCTGATAAGGAGCCCCTCCAAGGCAGATCTGTGTCATGTTCCTCCAGAACCCACCTGAGACCTGGCAGGAAGTAAATGCTGAGGGATTTGGGTTGGGTGGTTGAATTTTAGTGTTCTGGCTTTTTCTCTAGGCTTTATATAAGCAAAGGAGAAATTTTCATTTTTGTTAGAGAGTTTCTAATATATCTATCCTCTCTATAACCAAATTCCCTTCTCCCAAATTCCTGCTATCTACACAGATTTTTAGTTCATTTCATGACAGAAAGAAAATTCCTCTAAGTCAAGTGGCAGAGGCTCCACCTACCCTTCCCAAGCCCAGGGGTTGGGCAGGGTGAGGGTATGGGGGTACTGTGGGAGCCCAGAGGCCCTCAGGGTTGCACCCTCCAGCACTTGCACTTGGCTTTGAGAGGATGATGCGGTCATAACAAGTCAGCTGACTTCTCTTCCTCAAAAATGCTGATAGTGGGAAGAAGCTCAGAGCGTGATCGTGGTCAGCCCTTATGGGTGGCCCACACTTAGGGCACAGGTGGAGCAAGGCAGGCCTGGGGGACCCTAAGCTGACCACCCTCAAGGGTGAAGGGTGTGCCTCTCCCCCAACATCCTGCCTTTCCAACATTTCCTTCCCACCATGGAAAGCAGAGTAAAGGAAGAGTTAGGGTCAGAGGGCAAGTTGGTAACATGGGGCTGTGGATTTGACTTTGTCCTTCCCTCTTTCTTCCTGGAGAATAAGAAATACATAACCTTTACTGAGGCTAACAGAGGGGTCTTTCAGAGAGCTGCTCCCCCATTTTGCTTTAAAAAAAAGGTATTCATTTTTAGAGAGAGGGGAAGGGAGGGAGAAAGAGAGGGAAACATCAGTGTGTGGTTGCCTCTCATACACCCCCAACTGGGGACCTGGCCCGCAACTCAGGCAAGTGTTTTCTGACTGGGAATCGAACCAGCGACCCTTTGGTTTGCAGGCTGTCACTCAATCCGCTGAGCCACACCAGCCAGGGCCCGTTTCATTTTTTTTGGCTGCATCCCATTTCCCAAACCTTGGGAAACGATAGTATATAGATAGATCTGTGGTTCTCAGACTTGAGTGTGAATTGGCATCCCCTGGAGGATTTGTTAAAATCCACAGTGCTGGGCCTACCCTCAGAGCTTCTGACTCAGCAGATCTAGAGTGGGCTGGGGAATTTTCACGTCTAACAGGACCCCAGGGGCTATTGCTCTTGCTGGTCTGAGGACCACACTTTGAGAAACCTATTTTAGCATAATGCTCAGCCAGAAGATGCTAAGAAGCTATCCATCGTTACAGAACAAAGATTTACTTGCCTCATGTGTACTTTGCTCAAAGCAGCTTTCCTTAATCCCGCCTCGCAAAGGTAGAACCTGAAACTCTCCAGGCCCACAGTCCTGGGGGAGGACAAAGGGGTTAAGAGCCTGAGGGGACCCCAGTTTCTTGGAGAGGCAGGAAAGGAAAAGGGAAGCATTCATATTTTGTTCTTTCCACTGCAAAGTTCTAGAACTCATACAAGTACTTCAAACACACCTGGGTTAATATTTCTTAGCCCTGGGGAAGGTGGTTTCTTCCCAGAAGGGAAAGGAGCATGTAGCAAATGCAATATGCACTGGGGGATAGATGGGACAAGACTGAGTCAAAGACCTGAGTTTGGGCCCCAGCACCGCTCTGGGATCTTGGGAGGGTCACTTCAGCTTTCATAGACTCTGTTTCCCCAACTGTGAATATGTTACAATAAAACTCAACTTGAAAGGGCCCCATGAGGGTCAAAAGAGCCATGGTGAGTGACACTGTGGAATTCTGTCTGACGGTTCCAATGAAGCCAACCCAAGCTGTCTTGGTTTCCACAGGAAGGACCAGTACCTCCTTTCCCCAGTGAACTGCTGGTATCTAGTTCTGCATCAGACCAGGCGGGAGAGCCGAGACCATGCCACCCTCAATGACATCTTCATGAACAATGTCATCGTCCGCCTCTCACAGATCAGTGAGGATGTCATCAGACTCTTCAAAAAGGTGGGAAAACGGGCCACCTGACCTGCCTGGGTCTCTGTCCCAGGCTGGCCATGGCAACACTGTGCCAGCCAGGGTGGCATGTGGTTTGGGGACTTGAAACCAGGAAGGCAGATGTGTTGAAGGGTACAAGGTGCCGAGGGCTGGACTTGCATTCCAGATCCTGAGTTTGAATCCTGGATATGGTTGGTGGCTCAGCCACTTTAGCCACCACCACAAAAATAAAGGCCTTTTCATGGTAAAGTAAGTACAGTAGTTCACGTTTGTTGTAGGAAATTTGGAAAAATGGACATGAGTAGACAAAAATTAAAATCACCTGAAATGTTATCACTCAGTAGTCACAGGTATTTCTTTATAATGTACATATACAAATACATTTTCTATGAGTGCTCTTATTATTCGTATTTATACATTTTTCAGTATACATATGTACTTTCCCCAGTGAGATCAGACTGCAGATATTTTATTCTCTGCTTATGTCACCTAAAAATTATGTAACACTTTATTGCAGAATTTTTCCATGTCAATAAATATATAACATTTTCAAATGATTAATAATATTTCATTATATTATTTACTCTAATTTATTTAACCAGTGTCTTATTGTTGAACACTTAGGTTATTCCATTCTTTTACAAACAATGCTTCTGTGAGCAATGTTGCACAATATATACACCTTTGTCACATTCATTGCTATTTCCTAGGATCGGTTTCTACAACAGGAATTTGGAGGTCAAAAGTTTGCTTATTTTCATCTTTCAACGAAGTGCTCAGTTGCTTTCAGAAAGGTGTTACCCTATAAAGACCCAGAAGCCCAGTGGAAGGAGCAGTCCTGGTTTATGCCCCTGAGGTCTCAGTATCCCAAGCCCCTTGCACAGTGTGGAGCCAACACTGGGTGTTGCATGAAAGTCCGAAGAACTGAGCTCACTTCTGTAAACTTCAGTTTTCTCATTTGTAAAGTGGGCGAGCCGTTCTGTCTTCCTGAGCCTCATCCTCTTTGTCTTGCAAATAGAGTTAAGATCAACTACTTCCCAGGAACAATGTGAGTGTTAAAGAAAACAGTGAATGTGAAGGAGGAAGGTGTTGAGAAGTGCTTCAGGGTGTGGTCTTTGGGTCCAAAATCTTGAAACTCCTGGGGTCTTAATCCTGGTTCCACCAGTTTTCCGTCAATTTTTAGACTTGTTCCTTATACTGTTTGTGCCTCCGTTTCCTCATTTGTGAGGTGGGGATAGAAATACCCGCTGGGCAGTTGGGAGGATTAAGATGGTTTTTAATCCCAAATAAAGCATTGAAAACAGCGCCTGGAGCTAAGTGCCCAGGAAAACTGGCTATGGTTATACCAACATAAGAGACTCACTACTAAAATAATCCAGCTCATCTATTCTTGCCAGGTGCCAATTTTAAGGATTAGGTGACCTGGGACTGCCAGAAGCACAGGAGGAGGACAAGTTGATAGGAAATGTAATAGTCTTGTCATGGTCTGCATTAGGATTGTCCAGTCTGAGGATGACTTCTATAGCAAAACTGTAATCACAGGCTAGTTCCCTCTTTCCACACAGTGTGCTCTGGTGTCCTCCTGGGGCCGTGTTAATGAAACATAGTCTGAGTTTAATATTTGCATAAGCAAACATAATTAGGAAGGTAAATACAGTGCAATAAAAAAAATATTACATAGCGCTTTGCAAAGCCACACTGAAGTGATTCAGGTCACTTGGTCCCATCACGAGCCTCTGCCTGCTGCCACTGTCGCATCTTTTTTCCTGGGTGGAAGTGACTCAAAGAGAAAGGGTCACCTGGGCCTTCAGGAAATGAAGGGTTTTTTTTCTGAGCTGAGGCCAGGACAAGCGAGATGAATCTTTTCAGTTCTCATTTAGGCTGACAGCAGCCTCACTTGTGATGAGGTTAACAGGGTGGAAAATAATGAAAAAATGTCTACAGCTGAGCGCCTAGCTGCCTTGTTACCAGACTGTGCCTGTGGAACAAAGGAAATGACCCAGCCCCTGTGGGCCCGGAGAGAGAGGGGGACAGGGCCCCACCGGCTGATTTAGCCCAGCATGGCCCCTTTGTGTCACATCAGTTATAGATAATCTTGGCACTGAGGCTGCACTCCTTACCTGATAATAGTTCCTGCAGGCCTCAGAATGACTGCAGGGGCCACTGTCGGGTCAGACTGGGGAATGGGCTCATCACTCACCCACTTTATAGATGAGGAGATAAAGCCTGAGCAGCTGCAAGGAGACCCCAGACTTAGTGACTTTGAGCATATGGTCATCACTGGCAGGAGGCAATGGGGCTGGGCTTTTGGGATCTCTCAGAACTGCCTCTCACTGACCATGTGACCCTGGGCAAGTCTCTCTGAGCATTAGTTTTCCCAACTGGGAATGGAGATGGTGACAATGTCTTAATCAGGGGCCTGTTTTGAAGAATAGATGTAGGCCAAGTGTCCAGCACAGGCTTGGCTTTCAGTAGGTGCTCATTGAATGGTGGCTCGCCCCCCTCCATTCCTGAGAGAGATAACACCTGGGGTGGGAGTGTAGCGTTCCTTCATGCAGGTCACAGCATGCTCTAGCAATGCGTCTGCAGGAGGTGGGCGTGGCTTCCAGGGCTCGGCCTGGGGCAACTGCCTTGACTGCCAGCTCACAGATGCAAAATGCTATTTGACTTAATAACTACTTTTTCAAGAGTCTCCATTTTCCCTTTTATAGTGGAATTTATTTATTTGACTAGAGGAAGCACTTGAAATTCCAGAAACCATTCGAGGATTTGTCTGGTCAAATGGGCTTATGCATGCAGGTGGCCCTTGCTTTAAGTGTGAGGTTCACCATAACAGAATGGACCTGGACGAAGCCTTAGAGGTCACTGTAGGGATCAGGACTCTTATGGTTGCAAACAACAGAAACCCAGCTCAACCTGCTTGAGGAAAGAAAGGGAACTTACCAGCTCTCTAGAGCCAAGCCTGGCTTCAAGCATAGGGAACTTCCAGGGCACAAGGAATTCAGTTTCTTTGCAGCTCTGCTCCAATTCCCCACCCCCCTTTTTAGGGGGGACACTGAAGGGCTCTTTTATTGTCAGTTTTCATGTGATGACCAGATGGCCCCTGGCAGCTCCAGGCTTATATCCTACCTGCTTCAAGTTCAGTGGAAAGGAATAACTCCCTTTTCCCAGAATTGAGTCTTAGGGGCTCAATTGACCCGGTGTGAGTCATTTGAGCACTTCTTCCTGGGGAATACGGTGTGGACTGACCAGGCCTGAGAAACACACCCACCCTTGAAGCCAAGTATACACTCAACTTCACCTGATGCATGGGACTGCAAATGAGGGGTGGTTGCCCAAGAAAAATGAAGGTGCAGTAAATCAACAGGTGCCTACTAGGCTTTACGTTCCAGTCCTTTTATCATCTTCCATAAGAGTGATCATTCTCCCTCTGCTAGATCTCGCTCAATAAAGGGAACCTCTCAGGAAGGTTCATTCCAGTTGGGGAGAACCATGATTATTAAAAAAATTCTCCCCAATGTAGAGATGAAACCTTAACAATGTTTCCACTCAGAGGGCCTGGTCATACCCTTAAGGGCCACATAGTTCAAATTTACATGGAAATCTGTCAGTTGCTTGAAGACAGGAATCATGATCACCCACCCAGGTCTTTCTCACCTATGGGTAACATTCCCGGTTCCTTCACTTGTTCCTCTGTGATTTGGCTTTGTGTTTCCTCGCCACCTGGGATACTCTCCCTGGGTCACTCCCTGGGTCTTCTCTGGCCTACAGAAGTTAATATTCGGGACCATTCCAAATACTCTAGGGAGGTCTTACCAGCTAAGAGGAGAGCAGGGCTATGTTGACTCTTGTTTTCTAAAAATGAAATCTATGAAGGCATTTTGCCTTTTCATGGGATAGTCTCATCACATGGTTTATTCACTCTGAACTCTCAGCTCAAATCCTCAGGTGTTCTTGTACCAACTGTTTTTTAATCTATCCTATGAATTCTGCACTTAGGGTATTTTTTTTTTTAATTTTTGCTCTTTTAAAACTTCATTATATAAGATTCTAGTCAAATGGGATCAGTGTCCTTATTTAAGTGATTTTTCAAGCAGCAATGGGGTAAGTTTTTCAAGAGATCCTGATTCCTCCCCTGTGGGAAAAGCCTATTTTATAACTTTTCTATGCCTTCCTACTTGGTGTTACCTTCTTCTATGTGTCAATTCTTTGGTCATATGTTTGATTCTCCTGTACCTTCTTACTGGAGAGCTGGAAAGTGGGGCAAAGAGTTAAGAATGAAATACAGTTTAGGTGACTCTTGAGTTGGGTGTTGAAGGATGAATAGGAGTCTGCCAAGGGTGGAAGGGAAGTTGGGAATTCAGTGTTAGGAGAAAGGCAAAAGCACAGAGGGTACAGTATATCATGATGGTGACCAAGGCAACTCACAATGTAGATGGAAAAATGGTGGTCCACAGCTGAATTTGGTTCTCAAGGGTAATCTGCTTAGCCCTCACTATGTTAAGAAAATTAGAGAGCCAATAAAGAAAAGCTTCAGGGCAGAGACTTCCTGTCAAGATGGCAGCATAAGTAAACATGATTCACCTCTTCACACAACCACATCAAAATTAAAACTAAATTATAAAACAACCATGACTCAGAACCATCAGAAATTGAGTTAAATGGAAGTCTGACAACTATGGAATTAAAGAAACTACATCCACCCAGACTGGTAGGAGGGGCACAGACAAGACACAGAACAGGCTGGTCCCACATTCACGTGTGGTGGATAAAAATTCAGGAGGGATATCTCAGAGCAAGGCGTCCCAGCCCCACAACACTACCTAATGCATAGAAACAAACACAGGGAGGCTGTCAAAATGAGGAGACAAAGAAACATGGCACAAATGAATAAATGGATCAAAACCCCAGAAAAAGAACTAAACAAAAGGGAGATGATGAATCTATCAGATGCAGAGTTCAAAATACTGGTTATAAGAATGCTCAAGGAACAAGAAATAAAGAACAATTTACAGGGAAACAACAGTAAAGTGGATGAAGCTGAGACTCAAATCAATAATTTGGAACATAAGGAAGCAAAAAACAAGCAATCAGAACAAGAAGAAGAAAAAATAATCCGAAAAATAAAAAAATGAGGATAGTGTAAGGAGCCTCTAGGACAACATCAAGTGTTCCAACATTCGCATCATAGTGGTGGCAGAGGAGAAGAGAAAGAGCAAGAAATTGGAAATCTATTTGAAAAAATAACGAAAGAAAACTTTTCTAACTTGGTGAAGGAAATAGGCATGGGAATCCAGGAAGTACAGAAAGTCCGAAATAAGATAGAAGCAAAGAAGCCCACTCCAAGACTTAATTAAATACCGAAGGTTTAAGATAAAGAGAGAATCTTAAAAGCAGCAAGAGGAAAGTTAAGTTACCTACAGGGGAGTTCCCATAAGACTGTTAGTTGATTTCTCAAAAGAAACTTTGCAGGCAAGAAGGGACTGGCAAGAAATATTCAAAGTGATGAAAAGTAAGGACCTGTAACCAAGATTACTCTATCTAGCAATACTATCATTTAGAATGGAAGAGCAGATAAAGAGCTTCCCAGACAAGGAAAAGCTAAAGGAATTCATCATCACATTATAGGAAATGTTAAAGGAACTTATTTAAGAAAAGGAAGCTCAAAACTAGGAACAATAAAATTTCAATCAATACATATCTATCAACAATTGAATCTAAAAAAACAAACTAAGCAAAGAAGAAGAACAGATACAGAATCGTGATTGCCAGATGGGAAGGGAGTGTCAGGGAATGGGTGAAGAGATGAGAGGAATAAGAAGTACAAATAGGTAGTTACAGAATAGCCATGGGGATGTACAGTATAAGAAATGGAGTAGCCAAAGAACCTACGAATGACCTAGGAACATGAACGATGGTGTGGGAATTGCCTGAGGAAGTGAGGGGTGCTGGGTGGAGGTAGGCAAAGGCGGGAAATTGGGACAACTAATAGCATAATCAATAAAATATAATTTAAAAAGAAAATTAAATCAACATTTAAAAATTCTGGGATTTCACATAAAAATCATGATTTTGTGTTTCTCTTAAAAAAAATCAGAAGTACTGTAAATACCGGATCCATGAAGGTTCATACTTGGCAGTACTTGGCTAAAACTGAGTACCTGCTGGCCCCTTTAGTCAGGGCACACTCTCTTCATTGCCTATGGTCCCTGTTACTGTGCGGTGTATCCCGCCTATGTGGCTCCTCTATTTTGCCTCCCTGGACCTTTATGCATTAGAGTTTGTAGCCTCATCTTTAAACATCACCTACCAGTGGTTGGTGTGTAAATTCTAGCCTCAGCATCCCCTGGAGGGCTTGTGAAACATGGATTGCTGGGCTGCATTCCCACAGTTTCTGACTCAGTAGGTCTGAGCGAAGCCTGAGAATCTGCATTTCTAACAAGCTAATGCTGCTGGTCTGGGAGACCACACATGGAGAATGACCTGCCTAGTCTAACCTCCTTGTTTTCTAAGTATGGAAACCGAGCCCCCATCCCCCTCTGTTAAGCACAGAATCTGGCCCCAAACATAGGTTTTTGACTCCAGGTCTGGTACTGAACCCACTACCCCCTGTGGTGCACCAGTGGGAGGTCCCATCTGCATCCTGCTTGCTTTCCCATCCCACCCCAACCATTTCTGAGACTGGGCACTGAAATCCATTTCCTTTCCAGCCTCAGCTTCCTTAACAATAGCCACCCATTATTCTATTCTCTGATGCCTGCAGAATTTAATTACTTGCCAGGCAGTGAAGTGAATTTGATTGTTGGAAGCTACAGTGTTCTAGAGGAAGCGCTAATGAGGAAAGACTCTTAGCAGAGAAGAGAGAGCATTCGAGGGGCTTGTGTTTGAAAGCAGCCATTCACTGTGTGGCAATAAGGGCTTGGTCTTCAGTGAGCTTTTTCGTTCCCGCCTCAATGATGTCTGTCGCATTTCATAAATAAATCGGGGCTTTTGTGTGCAATAATTGCTTTGCTTTGTAACCAAGATCAAAAGCACCAAATGGCCTTGGATTCAAAGCCAAGTTTATTTTTTATTATTGGGTTGAAGGAGAGAGTGAGGGTTTGCATATTGGAGGGTCCAGCTATGAGGCTGCATGGAGAGAGAGAAAGAGAGAGCAAAGTGGGCAGGCTGCCAAGGCATGAGGAACTTTCAGCCAGCCTCTACCATCTCCCAGGGAGATGAAGTCGTGAACGCTCACACTTCTAGTACAGCTTGCTGTGCTGGTCACCATCAGGCATTCCCAACACATTCAATAAACATATATTAGTACTATCATTACAGTAGGTAAACAGTGATTATAAATAACAAACAATTAGTAAGCACTTACTGTGTGCCGGGCTCTGGGCTAAGCATTCTATAGACATTTATTTCTTAAAGCTTAGGAGTAAGATGCTGTCAGCACTTAATTTTACAGATGAAAAAACCGATGCTGATCTAGGTGGAGCTGGATTGGAATCTAGATTTGTCTGACTCTAGAGCCCACTTGTAAAGGCCAGTGCTAAAGAAGACAGAGAAATGAGTCCCTCCTGCAAGGAGGTCACAGTATAGAATGGAAGTGAAGACAGATGTGCAGCAGTGATTCAAATACTGCAGAGAGGGAAGTTGGTTCAGAGAGAGAAGGACCTCCAATTTGTGTGTGAGGTGGGGGAGTTTGGGGAAGGTTTTACATTGGGGAAGCAGCATTTAAAGTGAGCCCTGAAGGATTAGCATCTGTATCAGTAGGTTCCTCAGAAATCCAATTCTGAGACAGTGATTATGATGCAGAGGTATATTAGCTAGTGCTCTTGGGGTGCCCACCTGTAAAGGAAAGGTAGTCAGTCAGTGGAGCAGGTGGACCCTGGTACAGTTGCAACAAAGGCCTCATCTGACTCCTTGGGGAGCTCTGAAGCTGGGGTTGTCCTGGGTTGTGGTGAGGAGGCTGGGTGGGCCTTTATACCTTCAAGTTGTTCCCAGAGGGGGCATGGCCTTGGGCAGATGCCTGTTTATCTGAGGTAGTTCCCAACAAGGCTGACAGCTAGGGGTGTCTGCTGGCAGCATTTCTCACAGATAGGGGAACAAGTCCACAAGTCAGTCAGTCCTAAAGGAAATCTAGTTGGTGGTGCATCACTGTGTCTGCAGATATACTCAAAAGATTCAGGAAAAGGGAGAGACATGATCCCAGACCAAAGGAAAGGCCCATTGGCAGAAAGTCTGGGTCATGTATCTTGAACAGGTAGACCCATGTTATAGTCTGTGCAGTGGTTAGGGTTATAGAGAGACTCTCTGGCTCAATTCCTGGTCTTCCATTTTCAGGCCATGTGAGCTCAGCCTAATCCCTCAATCCTCTGAGTTTCTTCATTTTCAAAATGGAGCTAATGATAACCTCCTTCATGGGATTGTTGTGAGGATTTTAAAAATATATATAAAATTCCTACCTGGTACACAGTAAGCAATCAATAAACTTAGCTATTATTGGGACTTTGAGAAGGAATTTAGTGAGAATTAAGATTGAAGAGATTAAAAATTAAGATTGGGATAAAGGAACATTTTATTCAGGGTACACAGGTTAAATAAAGTGTCAGAAATAAAAAATGTGCTCAGGAAACTACTCACTGATTAGTTCTAAATGATGGAGGCCTTATCTCTTCTTTGATAACCTCCTATTTTTTTTTTCTTGCCTTATTATATTCGTTAGGACCTCATCTGGTACAGTGTGAAGGGAAATGGGAGAGAAATGGTACTCTTGATTTTTAAAAGGCATGCTTCTAACCTTTTACAATTTAAGACACAAACTCTTAGTGAATTAGGAATAAATAGGAACTTCCTTAGCCTGACAAAGGCTATTTACCAAAAATAGCAAATATCATACTTAACTGCTAAAGAGAGTTAGCAAAATGGCTGGTTACAAGATCAATATACAAAAATTAATAACGTTCCTGTGTGACCACCAATTATAAAATGCAATTTAAAAATGCATACATTATAAAACAAGAATGATTGAAAATTAATGTCATTAATGCTACAAATTAACTACATCCTAGAAGATTTGATAAGTAATGCTTTTATTGTCATTCAGATATAAATGTTTCATAATTTGCATTACAATTTCTTTTTTGTCTTATGAATTATTCAGACAGGTTTATTTTAGTTTCATAGATTTTTTTGAAAGCTTTTACTTGCCTTTAATTTCTAACTTTATTACGCTATAATTTAAAAAATAAGGTCTGTAGGTTGTTTTGTTATTATTATTATTAATATTATTATTATTATTATTTTGGCATTTGTTGGAGCATTTGTCTTATCAGACTATCAAGATTTCCCTAAAGTGATAATCAGTAAAATAGGTGGTGCTAGAGCAGTGCTAGGTAAACTGACCCACAGGACAGCGCAGAGCTCGGAAACAGCCCTACGCATCGGAAGACAGTATACAGCAAAGGTGCATTACAGATCAGGGGAAGGTAGAGTATTTCATAAATGGGGTTGATTACATTGGTTGGTCATCCTTGTCTTGTTATTTCATAAAGGATTTTATGCACACTCACACCACGCCTGTATTTTTTTCATATGGAAAAAATATAAGACCTTAACTTTAGTTCACAAAAATCTGATCTAGATGGATTAAAGTGCTAAAGATAAAAAGCAAAACTTCAAAACTTTTGAAAGAAAATATGAAAGATTATATTTAAAATCTTGGGGGTAGAAAAAGAAACATAGGCACACATGCTCCTGACTGGTGGTGCACCTGACTCTGCAGACTTGTGAATAAATGCCTCGCTTTGCTGCTCAAAAAAAGAAAGAAAGAAAAAAAAAAAAGAAACATAAAAAGAATGTAGTATTTCTGCTAAAAAAAAAATAAGAAAAATATTAATAAATTTTATTATATAAAACTAATACAATCTTACTACAATAATAAATGCAGATGAGACAATATATTTGGCATGTACAAAATTAATAAAAGGCTAATACTGAGAATATAGAATCAGTTCTCTCAAATTAATAAGAAAGGGACAAACAACTCAATAGAAACATAGGTAAAATATATAAATGGGTCACAGAAAACTATTTTTAAATAGTTAAAAATATACGGATAGATGTTCATAATTACTGGTAATAAGGAGAGTTTAAAATAAAAGGAGGTACAGTTTGAGTCCCATTGGTTTGGTAAAGCAATCCTACATGCTGGCAAGAATGTGGAGCAGTAGGGGCTCTCAGATCCTCCTAATAAACCTGTAAGTTTGTCCAGCCCCTTTGAGAATAGTTGGGCAGTGTCTAGTAACAATGAAGTGAAGGAAGAGGTACATATCCTATGATCCAACAATTTCACTCCTAAGTGTAGCTTAAAGATATTCGAGTTTATCTGCATACACACAGGCCTTGTACAAGGATATTTGCTGCAGAAGTGTTTGTAATAAAGAAACAAAGAGAAATCACCTAAATGTCCATCATGAGGGAATAGTTAAGTAAGTGATGTTTCATCATACAATGGAACTAGATCTACATGTATAAATGTGGGTAAAACTTGAAAGATAATGTTGGGCAAAAAAAAGAAAAAACAAAAACAAAAACAAAGATCACTATGATATTTTAATAGAATTTAAAACATAAATTACTAGTTCATATTGTTAGATGCCTGTCTGACACAGAGCTATCCACATGTGGACTGTGTAAGAATACAGCTTCAGAATAGTAATTGAGGTATGAGGGAGGAAGAAGGGTGACAAAGAACACTTCAGCTGTAACTATTTTGCTTTCTAAGAGTAATTTTGAAGCAAAACTGGGAAAATCTTAATAGTTCTAATTTGAGTGGCAGGTTCTTGGATGTTTGTTATTGTTCCCTTGACTCTTCTGCATGTTTCAATATTGGAGATATTTAATACTTAGATATTTAAATACTGGGGAACTGAAATTATAAAGGGAGGGGAGGCGAAGACAGATCAAAGAGGCCCTTGGGTGTCAGAATGAGAATCTGGGCTTTATTTTCTATACATTGGAGAACCATTGCAGGTTCTTGAATAGGGAGTGACATGATCAGAGCCAAGTTTAAGGATGATTAACTTGGTGTATCTGATGGCTTTGAAAAGAGATGCTGGACTCAGAGAGTAGTTACATTTTATTAATCGTCGTCGTCGTCGTCGTCGTCGGCAGCCGTCCGTCTCGAGAGACGATGGTGTAGCTTCTTAAGAGTCTATCTGCACCGCCGAGAATGGCTGTGCAGTCCAACTCGGGAGTGACACGGTATCTGTCTCCTCCCGTGTTGAATCGACATCTTGCGATGACGCTGGAGTGTCCCCTCCAGTGAAGCTGAAGCTACAGAGCCTGGGCAGGGTGATATGGAGGGTCTGCTGTTGCCCATGCAGCAGACCCCCCCTCTCTTCGCAGCTGAAGGGTCCAAGGGAAAGACGGAGTCAATACAGCTTGGCTTCAGGTGCGCCGCAGGAGTTGCCGGTGTTGACTACAACGTCAAACCGCCTTAGGGACTCCGGCTCCGGATTTTCTGTCGGGGTTTACTCCCTTAGCCTTTCCCTGAAGAGGTATGCCGCAAGGCAGCGGAGGTTTTTTGGAGTCAGAGTTTTCCTTCTCTGATGTGCCCTGACTGGAAGATCGAACCAGCGACACTTAGCTCGCAGGCCAACGCTCAATCCACTGAGCCAAACCAGCCAGGGTACATTTTATTAATACATATACACTAATGTATAGATTAGTGAGGAAGATAGTACAAGACTGGAACAGGGAGGTTGATATGGGAATATAGAGAAAGGAAAGGATAGATGAATGGTGATTAGATGAGTGGATGAATGAGTGGATAGGTGGGTACATGGGTGGGTGGGTGGATGGATGGATAGATGAGTAGATAGGTAGATGCGTGAGTGGGTGAGTGAGTGGGAAGGTGGTAGATAGATGGGTGGATACATGGCTACAGACATTTTTGAAATGCCAGTGCAATCCTCATTATATCCTATTCACAAACAATGCAAATGAAATTAAAGATCATATTATAAAATGACAAGGAGTTTAAAGAGATGTCTCAGGTCAGTGATTCAACAATGTGATCAATAATGCTTTAATCCAACAAGTAAGCCAGACAACATCCATATTCACCTTGAAGATAATATAGAGGGGAGAAAACAGCTCAGAACTGAGTGGCTTCAGGTTTTTGTAGACATTGATTTTTAGGAAGACAGCTTTGTCATGTTCCCCAGGACGTACAGACAACCAGCCATCCCATGTACCTTTCACTCCTTATCTGTAAGAGATTCATGGCAAAAACCAAACCAAAACAAAACAAAAAAACCCCACCAAAACAACGACAACAACAACAAAAACCATAGGCTGACATCAGGACATAGTCAAGCAAGATTCTCCTGAGTATGAGCTGCTTCAGCAGAGACTGAGCCCAGAAGTCCACACCATCTTCTTCAGCCTTGGCCTGGAAGGAAGAAGGAGGGGCCAGAATTTGGTCACATTCAGGAAATTCTGCAAAATGGCACCGAGCACTCTGTCATTTGATATTTATGACAATCTAAAGCAGACCCTTGTAAATATCAGTATGCTTTTAATGCTAAGGCAGAAGAGTATACATGTCTTATAGTTATCTTGGAGTATTTGGGAAAAAAATTCTAAAGGCGTGTAGAGTGTTGGCTCTCCCGATGGGGGCAACAGAGTGGAAGGTTGAGAGAATCATATTTACCAGCTCTATGATCTTGGGCAAGTTACTCACCCGTCCTGAGCCCTGGTGTCCTGACCTTTGAAGTGGGGTTCATGATAGTGCCTCCCATGAAGGGGCTGATATTAGGTTTACATGAGGTATTATCAGTAAAGCAGTTATCATTGTGCCTGGCAAATGCTAGGATATCAAGAAACAATAGCTATTATTGTTGTTATTAAGTATTAAGATATGTATTATTATTCGTACTAGTACCAAGCATTATTATTAACAATGATAAGAAGGGAGAGGAGCAAGAACAGGGAAAGGAAGATGGTGGGAGGACAGGGGAGGAGTAGCAAGGGTCCAGATGGAAAGTGGGGCAGAGTGATGCTGGGAGGCAAGGAGTGGTGACGTGACAGAGTGTAGGCAGTTATTGCCAAGCTAGGACGCAGCCAGGAGAAACAGTCAGCCAGAGCTGTCCAAGCTGCCATGCTCAGGATAGGCCGACCTTTCAGGACGGACTGGAGAAGCCCCATTCCTCTGAGACACGCCTTTAAAGCCTTTGCTTCGGAAATGAAAACACAATTGCTTTGGGAGATGGCCAGTGCTTACATACACCAGATACTTAAATAGGGAACATCTGTGGGTCTCCAGTTCTGTTATTTGTTGAGAAAACAAGCTGGAGTGCAAAAAAGTGGTAGGATTTAGAACTGCAAGAGTGAGAAGTTTTTGTTTTTATTTAGTTTTGCTAGTTTGTTTGCTTCCCATTGTTTGTTTAGAACCCCAGAACTGGGAAAACCGTGGAATGTCCTCAAAGGTCACCCTATATGAGGATGTCTAGTGAGAAAAGAGAGACAGGCCTTGCTGTAGCAGGGTCTGGTGAGATGGAAGAGAGGCCTGGAGGCCCCACATGGGTAACTGGAGATAGAAGAAGGCTCCACCTTACTTCTTGAATTAAAATTTTCTAAACGATTGTTTCAAATGGTCCCCTTTGGAGAAGTGAACAGGGAGTCTTGTCATTAAAACAAAACACTTTTGCTCTGACTGGTGTGGCTCAGTTGGTTGGGCATCGTCTCACAAAGAGAGAAAGATTGCTGGGTGGGTTTCCAGTCAGGCACATGCCAGGGTTGTGGGTTCAGTCCTTGGTCAGGGCACATACAGGAGGCAACTGATCGCTGTTTCTCTACCTCTCTTTCTCCCTCTCTTCCCCTCTCTCTAAAAATTAATAAATGAAATCTTAAAAAAGAAAAAATAACATTTTACGACAGCAGTATTTTCTAGACATGAACAGTGACTTTAGCCACAGGAATTATTCACTTTTAAGTTCATTTGAGGGAGACAGAGACATGCCCTTTACTAATAAAACTTTTCAAATACAGCTCATAAAGCCCTCGGACCTATAGTAATAGTTTTGAGGGTTTTTCCTTAAAGACGTGATTAACCCTGTACTGAAAACTAAAGTGACACATTGCAAGATTTTCATGGTGAAGAAATTTGTTTCTCTCAGGAATCGTTGTGTCCGCTGGTCCCACTTGACGTCACTGTGGGTTTTGCGCACAGGCATTCATAGAGCTCCTTCTGTATGCAAGTCTTCATGAACTGCACTCTGGGAAGCCAGGGCCCCAGCCTTTAAGGAGCTTATGCGCCCTCTGCGTGGTTGGAACTTGGTCCTTTTGCAGGAAGTGTGTGAAAGCTGGTGCATGGTGGAGGGTTTTCAGAAGGCTGTCTCACTTTTATGGTCATTTTGGTACGTATTTTCACACTGATATAAGCACATATTACACCAGTGTTCTTTCCAATAAGAAAAAATGAAAATTTGCTGGATCCCATAAGCTGGAAAAGTCCAGAGGTAAATCTTATGTAGGTACATCTAGACCCAGGACTCTAATGCTGCTGTCAAGGCCCTGATACCCCTTTTGTTGTTGGGCAGCCCAAGATCCCTGACACCGTAGCATAGTGACTTCAGAGGAGAGATGTATGAGGATGTGGTTATTAGAAAGCTCTCAGGGAAGAATCTTATTGGCTCAGCCTGGAACACGTTTTCATCTCTGACCCAATCACTAGACACAAGGAGCCAGCGCACTCTGGTCACACTGGGTCCCATGCCCAATGGACCATCTTCTGTGATCAGGCAAGCAAGGATCAGTCTCATCATATCTCATGGCATGTTACCAGAAGGAGGAAGGGAGAAGTCAGAGGTGGCCATTATGGCTGATTAATTCCTAACAGGGCAGGCAAAGGACAACTAGACATGGGGCAAGGGGCAAGGATGAAGATTTCTGCACAGGTGGTGAGAAAGTTAATTGGGCAGGTAGGCAGTATCCAGAGGGCATGTCTTCTTTCACACCTTCCTTGTGGCCTGAACTCATCTCTATTACAGCATTTCAAGGGCTTATTTCACCTGTGTGCCTGCATAGTATGCTAGGCCCTGATAAAGCAAACCACAGAAAGGCATTCCAAGGGCCAGCTTCAGAGTCAGACCAACTAAAAGCTGAATCCTGGCTCTGCCACTTCCTATCTGTGCAACCTGGGGCTAATTGCTCAACTAATTATTCTCTTCCTACCTCCTGCCTTCTGAGCCTCCGGCTATCATCTGTCAAGTGGGCATAATATTAACACCTACCTTAAAGGTTTAAATAAGATAATGTATGGAAGTGACTTAGGACAGTATTCAGCAAATGGGAAGTACTCCATAGATGCTGGCTGCAATCGATAGAACTGGAGCCTGTGTTCTCATTCAGCTTTGTGTCTTTGGTGCCTAGTTGAAGCTGGTATCTAGTAGGTTTCAGTAAATGCTTGTGTAAACTGAATCAAAAACTGGTCAGGAATGGGCCACAGAGGTACAAGAGGAGGATGAGTTCAGGGAGCAGTGGGATTCTATGCAGGCTATGCTGTTGGGGTCCATGGGGGAACCTGGAGGCTTGGTCTCAAAAAGTGGACTCTTCAGTGGTTCTCAAAGCTCGGATACGAGGGGACGCTGGTTCAAAAGGCATTCTCACAGGTTCTGATTTGGCAGGTGTGTGATGGCTGTCCTTAACGGTGCCAAAGGATTCAGACAGTCATCCCCTGTGACACCCTACTGGTTTCTGGGTCATAAACTCAAATCTCCTTATGGGCCAGATGAGTGATGTGGACGAGTGGAGGGAGATGCTAGGCACTGTGGAGAGCACAAACCCTATCCAAAAGAGCCGTCATGCTGGATGTGGAGGCCCAGTACTGCTGGATATTGTAGTTTTTCAGAAGAAGCTAAAAATCTGCACATATAAGGGGAATTTCCTGATTTTTAAAAACTGGGGAAAGAATTAGATTATCTGAAAACACCCAATAGCCAACTAAAACATGTCTGCAGGCCAGAGAAACTGCCACTTGGAGCTCTTGGTCTAGGGCAATGGTTCTCACCCAGAGTGATTTTGTCCCCCAGGGGCCATTTGGCCATGTCTGAAGATAACTCTTTTTGTCACAACTTGGGGTGGGGCTGGCGAATGCTACTGGCATCTAGTGGTTAGAGTCCAGGGATGACGCTAGACATCTTACGGTGCCCAGGACAGCCCCCACCCCCATTAAAGCATTAGTTGTGGGCCACCTGCCACCTGGTTTTACAGACTTACTGGGGTCATGCAAACAGCACTGAACCCTTCCAACCTCAAAGAACCACAGTTGCATGGCTGAGCCCTCCTTAGTCCAATGTAATCATTTTGTATAGTCCACACACTTCCCGTGCATGAAGGAAGCAGCCTGACACCCCTGACCTCTGCAGGCATGAAAGTCATGTGAGAAATGCGAACAAAGAGTGCTAATATGTTGCCACTTGGTCCCCAAGGACTGGGTGTGATGGTCTGCTGGAGATTATCAGAGTTTTGGCCTCCTGTTCCTGGTGGAATGTTTGGTTTGGGTTCCTCATTCAGTAGTTTCTGGAACTGTAGTTGAGAATATTTCCCTTCCAACCAACCCCAACGATAACAAAATAAAATTCCTTTGAGTCCTGTGCAGTTTAGTAACTATTTGCTGAGTACTCGCTCTGTGGCCAGCCCCATGCTTGGTGCTGAGGAGATGAGCAGAGACTCGGGCAGGTTCCATTTGGTGATTTACTGTGCCATTGAGGAAACACACGAGCCAGACCTCCAGATCCTCCCTGTCCAGTCCACCCTCTGTACACATCCCATCTTCATCTTCCTGAAGAAGCACAGCTCTGATCATCATACTTTCCTGCTCAGGAGCCTTTAGGGGTTTCCAGTTCCACTCTGAATGAAGCCTGTGCTCCAGGAGCCTGTGTGACCACGCCCAGCCTCCATTTCAAGTGCACCTTTGCTCTTCGGTTGCTATGCTGCTCTCTTTGCAAACCAAGCTTTGCCTATCCCAGTCTCTGCCTTTGCTCAGGATGTGCCCTCTTCCTAGAATACCGTGTCTGTCTACTCGCGCACGCTGAGGTGGTTCTCTGGTGGTCTCTGCATCCTCTTCATCACTTCATCCCACACCCCCTCATTTTTTACTCTTTTGTGGCCCTTCCTACCTCCTGATTTAGAATTGTTTGGTTCTTGACTCTTAATCCTGCCAAACCGGGAGGTCCTTAAGGGACAACTTAATAAAAAATTCAAATTGAACTTCCTTTTTTGGGCAACCTCCTAGCCTGGTCCCTGGCATCAAGGGATAGCAGTTCAGCCTGTACTACTATTTCCCAAGCTCTTCACTGATGCCAGGTGCGGCCATATGTGTTATCTCTTTTCATCTTCATAGGGACTCCATGACACCCGCGACATCACCCCACTTTTACAGATAAGGAAACTAAGGCTTAGAGGAACTGTCACTTCATTTGTTTATAGACTTATTCAATAAATGCGTACCCGCTATGCTACAGTCTCTGTGGCATTGCAGGGAGGGCAGGAGAAGCAAGATATTGCTGATTGGGTGCCCTGGGGAGCCAACTTTGACATCTGTATTTAGCATCTAGCAAAGTAACTAGGAATCGTTCTTGGGATCCACATCTGGGGAGGGGAGGGGAGGGGAGAAAGCGTGGTGAAGTCGAGCCATGACACCTCACTGGAAGTCATAGCCAGCCCGACGGTTGCTCTACAGGTGGAGCAGCATTTCAGCACCATCCAGGTTGAGACAGGAAGGCAGGCCCCTATCCCCCACACAGATCCATCTTTGGATGAGTCGTCAGTCTTTTGGAGGTAGGTCACCTTCTCCTCTGAGGCTGTCCCTGGAGGGTGCTCTTGGCTAGGGGTGGTCGGCTGCCAGCCTTCCTGGCAACTGGGGGAGCTGAGAATCTACCACCAGAGAGAAAGATGTTTTCCTCTCGTGGGGTTTACGTACAAGTGGGGGAAACAAATGGCAAATGAATAAGTAAACAAGCACTCTCATTACACTTCCCTTTATAGGTGTAAAGAAGGACAGTAATAGGTGTTATTTTGCAGATGGAGTAACTGATGTCCTGAAAGGGTAAATGGTTTAAACCTCTGTCTCCAGTTCCTGTCTCTGTGGCTCTGAAATTCAGCCCTGTCTGCGCTCTGATCAGGCCAGTCAGTGCTAGTTGCCCAGAGCCTTTGAAGTCCAGCTGAAGAGCTAGATCTTGATCCTGTAGGCTGTTAGGAAACTTTGGAAGGACACAGTGAAATACATTTCTAGGAAATTACACGGGCACAGGCATGCAGAATCGGGGCATGAGTCGGGGACTTGGTGAGGAGCAGCTCCGGTAGTCTGGGTCCTGCAGTGACGACACGCTTGTTCTGGGGCTGGGAGTGGGTGATCTGTCTTTTAGGACACTTTTGGCTCCAAGTGACAACCGCAGCTTACAGCTGCTTAACCAATAAAGCCACAGAAGTGGAAGTTCACTGGGAGACAGGCTTTGGGTTCAGTTCAACCAATTTCTCAGGAAGTCATTAAGGAGCCAGGATTTTTTTTTTTTTTTTTTTGTTCTGCCATCCAAGGCTGCTTCCTTGTATGTTCCTAAGATGTCTGCTGGCAGCAGCTGTGGCTCAAAGAAAAGCTAAAACTTTCCTCTTAACCGTGCAAGTCCTTTTCTTCCGTTCAGTTAAGTCTCATATCTCTGGGCTAACAACACATCAGAATCTATCATCTCAAGTTGGGGTGGGGTCAATGTCCTTGGAAGAAGTTAGCTGGAGGGTTGAATGCAGAGCCAAATTCACAGCTCGATTAGGAAGCAGGAAGGGCAAGAAAGATGGCTGCTGGGGAGGGAACCAGCATCACCTGCTGCTGAGAACACAGGACGGGGCAGTTAGAAGGCAGGACAGCGACAGAGTGGACTGAGGAAGAGGGATTTTTTTTTGAAGTGTCAAAAATAGTTCCACATTTTCCACTTGCCATGCCTGGGAAGATATTAGCCCATTGACCAAATTCAAGGAGATGGAAGAAAGTTCAGGAGTTTGTTTTTGGGTAATTTGAGTTTGATGTCATGAGGGGACATTCAGACCATACTCCTTACAGCAGCTGAAAATATAGGTCTCTGAGCCTGAGCTCATAGTTGTGCAAGATGGAGCCCAGGGAGAGGGCCATGGAGATGACGGCATGGCTGCCGATCAGCGGGAAGTGGGAGTGGAGTCAGTAGTGCGTGGGGAGCTGGCTAGGGCAGGGGTTGAGAGGGCAAGGCTGGTGGGAATTTTGAAGGCAGGACTCTTCCCAGCAGAACTGCTTCTAGAATTTACCTGACAGGGGTCTCTGCCCATGTTCACAGTGATAGAGTAGAAGGATGTTCACCAGATCATTGTTTGAGATATTAGGAGACTGGAGACAACCTAAATGCCTATCACTAGGCAGCTGGTTAATTAATTATGCTACATCTGGTATACAGAACCCCAAGCAGCTGTCAAAAAAAATGGAGGATACAAGAGCTATGTGGGCTGTGAAGGAAAAATCTCTCAGGTGTATTGTCAGGTAGAAAAAGCAAGCTGCAAGGGTATACATAGAATACTCCCATTTGTGTTTAAAAAAGAACGTATGCTATCCAAATGCATGCTTGTATATCCATAAACTGTTTCTGGAAGGTATTAGAAGAAACTTTGAATAGCAGCTGACTTTGGGCAGGGGTCTGGGAGGCTGGGAGACTTCATGTTTACCTTGCTGGCTGTTAGGGTTCCTTTAACCATGTGCATTTAGTACCTTCAAATAAGTGAGCTCATAAAAATAAATACAGAAGAAACTGGGTCTTGGGTGTCAGAGATGTAGGTGAGACTGAGCGCTTACAGAAGTAAGTCACTGTGGGTGTCAGAGAGTCCAGTCATCGGTGGGGTGAGCATCAAGGGGAGGGGTCACAGGAGAAATGGAGGCACAGACTGAGAATCAGGGAGAATAGAAGGAAATGGGGGTAGCTAATTGGGTTCATTGAACACCCCTGTAGATGCATGGGGGTGGAACTGAAGGTTCCCTGTGAGCTCTGCACAGGAAGTTCTGCTGAGACTCCACTGTGCTTTTGGATTTGGTCCCTTTTCTTTACTCACCGGTGGTGGAGTGAGGTCTAAGCAGATCTCTGGACTCATCCCAGAGCTTTTGCTGTCTGTTAAGAGATCTGGTGTATGCAAGGGCTGCCTTCAGTCAAGTGATTCTTGTCAATTCCAGACCCCGAAGCTGATAGAAAGGCTCTGGGCAAGGAGAAGGAGCCTAGTACTAAGCCTTTCCCGGCTACCGCTGAGTCCAGGGGCTGCTGACTACACTCCAGTTCCCCTTAGAAAGTCCATGCACGTGAGGATATAAAAGCCTCCATAAAGTTCTGCAGTAAGAAAACCTGTCGCACTTTGTTTAACTAGCTTTTCCCAAATGTATTTGGTCACATTTTTTAGTGTGGCACCCTTAGAGCATGCTTTGGGAAGTGTTTCTTTAATTTTTTATCTTATAGATGTGGTAACCAAGTCTTCAAGGCCACATGGCCAGTTGGTGGCATAGTGGAGGTGAGAACCTCAGTCTCCTGTGGGTGTTCCAGAGGGCTGTCTGTTTACCTGTGCTGCTCATGATAAATTGAGATGCTAAGTCAGTATTTCTCAAACTGTGTTCTGTGAAACCCCACTCTCATGAGATGTTAATAAGCATTGAACTAGGGACACATATTTTGGTTACATAAATGTAGGACACACAGAATTAAAGAAAGCTGAACAGGTTTATTGGCTGTGGGGTTTCTCAGAATCTTGAATATGGTGATGTCTCTGTGAATTACCAAGTAGGGCTCCCCAACTTATACAGCCAGGGGAGACTTTATTTCATGGACACAAGTTTAGGAATTCAAGTCTAATCATGAGGTTTATGTTGATTTCTGCTGCCCTCCCCTCCCCACCCCACCCCAAGCATTCCTGCCTTTACTGTGTTGAAAAGGAAATTTAATGCAACTATCCACCTTCTCCCTCTCTGACATCTGCTCTTTCGTATTCCAGAGCAAGGAGATTGGCCTGCAGATGCACGAGGAGCTCCTGAAGGTCACCAATGAGCTCTACACAGTAAGTCCTGCTCAGCCTCTGCTGCCATTGGAGATGGGGCCTCCTTTCTGCAGTGCTCAGGGCTGGAGGGAAGCTAACCAGAAGTCTTAGAGGATCCTGGGCCTCTTTGCTGTGCCGTGTGCCTGAGTGACAGTGGGTCATTATGGTGGGATGTAATGATTTGCAACTCCAGCTTCTCATTCTGTATGTCTAGGGTGGGACCCTGGGCATGTTTACTCTATAAAAGTTCCAGCTGTGGGAATGTGTTACCTACCAAAGCAGAAGACACAAAGTTCAGTTGGTGGGACCATGGACACAGAAGCTCCCGAGGAAGGAGTGTGGGTTTGGAGTCAGGTAGGACAGGCTGAACCCGAGCCTGCTCCTTGCTGACTGTGGGATCTTAGGCATGCACGTAGCTTGTGTGTGCTCAGTATTCTCATCTACAATATGGAGCGCCGGTCGGGGACCACAGGAGGTGATGGGGGTGAGCATGCCTTGCCATCTGCAGGACATAATTTCAAAACACCACAATTTGGCCAAGAACTGACCTTGCTCCCTGCTTGGAGATAAAAATCTAACTGGACTGGGGATGAGGGTTAAAATCCAAGAAGGTGAGTGAATGGAGAACAGTGGTTATGGTGCTGGAATTACTTGGTGGGTGGTGCAGCAAGACTTCAGACCAGATTTGTCTGTAATCAGTTTGCTGTGCTGCGATTCTACGTTACCTCTCCTGCTGAGAATTCTTTCTCTTCCTTTATTCTCCTCTGCTTCTTAAATTCCCACCCATTCAAAGTGGCAAACTCAAAACTCACCCTTGATCACAAAAGCTCACCTGGAGACATCACTTTTCTGAACTCTTAATTAATCTCTTGTACATGCACACACTCTCCCTCTCATTTCTTCACTCACCAAATGTGTATTGATTGCCGACTGCAGCCCCCACAGGCTCATGGTCTCTCCCAGGCTACACACCCAGCACATACTATGCTCTGCCTTGGGCTGCTGCATCATCCTTTCACACGCTTCACTCTTGTCTCCCTGCCCTCCCTCCCTTCTCTGCTTCAATAAGCACCCTGGGAACACCAGGGATGTGTAAGACACTTCAAAGACCATTTCCTGAAATGTTCACAGCCTGCCGCTGTGTCTCTTGCAGCGCTGGGTCCACAGCAGGAAGCTCCACCTGCTTGAATTTAACTGAATTTCTGGTAACTCCTGAAGACTCAGTGTGCAGTCAACAAATGACCTGGGGAGGGGGTTGATGTTGGCACCCCAGGGCTCTCACTCTTCTGCAGCAAGCGGCACCTCCAAAGTACCAGATCAAAGGCAACAGAACAGTACCTCCTCGCCTTTGTTTTATTCCCTCCCTCCCTTTTCCTCCCTCTTTCCTTTCCTCCTGCCTTCTTCCCATCTGTCTGTCCACCCACTCTCTGAGAGAGAGTCAGCCTCTCTCCCTCTTTTGGTTTTGTTTTCCTCTGTGCTGCTTTCGTGATCAGGCAGGCTTGTTCCAGGTGGTCACACAGACTATCTCCCCGCCCAGCCCCACTGCGCGCTCAATTCCTATCGGCTTAGCGCCCTCTAGTGGAAGGAGGACATGCCCTTCCCAGGGTTTCCAGTCAAACTCAAGGCTGTCTCTCTTTGACTTGGCAGGAATCATGAGATCCGGTCCACGTGGCCCCATGAACATATTACTAATAGGCCAGGCCTGGATCTCACACCCACTCCCAGGATTGGAGAGCAGTGTCAGTTTCCCATCAACCACATGGACTGAGAATGGGGAGGGGAATTTGGGGGCGTTCCTCAAAGAAAATCAGGAAGCTGTTCTAGAGGGAGAACTAGATGATCCTAGTCAGAGAAAAACAACAGATGTCCACTCAAGAGTAGCTGGGGGAGAATAAAGAATTAGCTCCATTGGCTAGTGCTCAAACAAGCCCCTGCTCCTCAAACCTGTTTGGCTCCTGCTCCTTCTGGGCTTAATGCTCACATGCTCCCTTTGTCTGGAATTTTCTAACCCCCAATCCCCCTCCATGCCCTGTTCACCCAGCTAACTGCTACTCTTCTTCAAGGTTCAGTTTAGATGTCACTTCCCCCAGGAAGCCTTTCTTTAGTGCCCTGTACTTCCCTCATCATAGCACTTATCACACCACGTGATAATCACCTATATAATCATTGATAATCACCTATATAATCGTGTCCCTACTAGAAGGTGTATTCTGTGAGGGCAGAAACCCTCTCTGTCTTCCACATTGTGGTATTTCTTAGAATAGTACCTAGCACATAATAACCTATTCAATAAAAATGTGATGACTGAAGGGTTAGCTATGCCCCAGCCCAACTCTGTTTACCAGATTGAAAGCAGTAGAACTGTACTTCCCTTATTTTATTCCTCTCCTTCCCTCCCTCTGTCCCTTCCATCCATCCACCCGTCCACCACTCACCTACCCATTCACCCATTCACCCATCTATTTATTCATTCATGCAAACATATATTGATACTTACTGGTTACAAATATCCACTTTAATACAAGGAATATAATCATAAACAAGGTCCTGGCCTTCATGAACTTGAACTTTAGTTGTGATGAGACTGTTTTTAAAGATGCAAAATAAATAAATAAGTTAGTGTTGATAAGTTCTGTGGAGAATGTGTAGGCCACACAGAGTGTGGGTGGTCAGACTGAAATTTAGGGACTTCTTTTTTCCTTCCTGGATGTCCTTGGCATGCCCAACGTCTCACCTACATACCACTCTTTTTATTTATTTATTTATTTACTTTCTATTGTTTTTCAATTACAGTTGTCCCATTTTTTCCCCATTACTCCCCGCCACCTAGCCCACCCCTTCTCTCACAGCCATTCCCCACCCCGTTGTCCATGTCCATGTGTCATTTATACATGTTCTTTGAATAGACCCTTCCCCTACTTATCCCCCTTCCCCCTGATAACTGTTATTCTGTTCCTTGTTCAATTTTGTTCATTTGTTTGTGTTGTTCATTAGTCTCCTGTATCAGGTAATATTATATGGTATTTTTCTTTCATTGCCTGGCTTATTTCACTAAGCATAATTCTCTCTAGTTCTATCCATGTTGTCGCAAATGGCAGGAGTTCCTTCTTTCTTTCTGCTGCATAGTATTCCACTGTGTAAATGCATCACAGTTTTTTAATCCACTCATCTACAGCTGGGCACTTAGGCTGTTTCCAGCACTTGGCTATTGTAAACAGCACTGCTATGAATATAGGGGTGCATAAGTTCTTTTGAATTGGGGTTTCAGGATTCTTTGGGTATAATCCTAGTACTGGAATCCCTGGTTCAAAAGGTAGTTCCATTTTTAGTTTTTTGAAGTAATTCCATACTGTTTTCCATAGTGGCTGCACCAGTCTGCATTCCCACCAACAGTGCACTAGGGTTTCCATTTCTCCACATCCTCGCCACCACTTATTGCTTGTTGAATTATTGATGATGGCTGTTCTGCCTGGTGTAAAGTGGTATCTCATTGTGGTTTTTATTTGCATCTCTCTGATGGCTAGTGATGTTGAGCATTCTTTCATGTGCCTATGGACCTTCTGTGTATCCTTCTTGGAGAAGTGTTTGTTCAGGTCCTTTGCACATTTTTTAATTGGACTGTCTGTCTTCTTGGTGTTGAGATGTATAAGTTCTTTATATATTTTAGAGATCAATCCTTTGTCTGAGGTATCATTGGAAAATATGTTTTCCCATATGGTTGGTTTGCTTTTCATCTTGCTAATGTTTTCTTTTGCTGAGCAGAAACTCTTTAGTTTGATGTAGTCCCATTTGTTTATTCTTTCCTTTATTTCTCTTGCCTTAGGAGATATATCAGTGAAAATATTGCTACATGGGATATCTGAAATTTTCTTGCCTATGTTTTCCTCTAGGACTTTTATGGTGTCACAGCTTATATTTAAGTCTTTGATCCATGTTGAGTTTATTCTGGTGTATGGTGTAAGTTGGTGGTCTAGTTTCATTTTTTTGCATGTCCCTGTCCAGTTCTCCCAGCACCATTTGTTGAAGAGACTCTCCTCACTCCATTTTATGCTCCTTCCCCCTTTGTCAAATATTAGTTGGCCATATAGACCTGGGTTTATTTCTGCGCTCTCTATTCTGTCCCATTGATCTATATTATGTTCTTATGCCAGTACCAGACTGTCTTGATCACAGTGGCTTTCACATACCACTCTTGAATGGCTTAGGGATGGCTGGCCCTGGGGTAGAGAAAGTGCATATGGACTGTATTGCTGAAAACCTGTTTTCTAACAACTGATCCTTATCCTGGCTCAGCATGCTATTTTATTGATATTGTCAACTTCCAAATTGCCTTTGCCTTTTTTTGCATTTAAACAAGCGTCTGAAGGGCTGTGCAGATAATACTTTCCTGTTTTCATGAGCTGAGGATTTGGAAAGGTGTAAAAGACAGAGCGTATACAGCAGAAGACAGTGTGATTACCAGAAAAGACAATGTCCACAGCTAAGAAGGCCTGGATGTCTGACTTGCTGTGTGACTTTGGACAATATACTTGCTGTTTCTGGGCTTTAGTTTCCTTCAATGGTGGGTTAATACACCAAGATTTCTAGAGGGCTTTCCAAGCACCTATGAAACTAATCTGGGTCCAAGAACAGTAGTCTCAACTTCCATATTCCTATGTGTGCTAGACTTGTTCTAAGGGACCCACCTGGTAGGGTCTGGAGGACTAGAGAGGGAACCCCTTCTGGCAGGAAGCCATGTAGGTGCCTCTGAGGGGCCCTTTAGTGATCCTGGGTTGGAGACAGGGCCTCCTGCATTCATCCCTGTTCCCTTCTCAGCCCAACTGTGCTGTCAGCCAGTCACTTTACAGTTGCAATTTATGGAGCACCTTCCTATCTACCTCCCATCTGGTCTTCACCAGGCAGCACAGAGAGGGCAAGCCTCTGCCATGGTCACCCAGCAAGTAGTGGGAGTGGTGGGTCTCAAAACCAGGTCTCCTGGGCCCCTGTGGGGAAGAGGATCCTTTTGTCCCTATTTTGTGCTTTCCTCAGATATAAAGTAGAAATCACATGGTGTCCACCTCATAGGGTGTTTTAAAATTTAGAGAGAGAGGAAGGGAGAGGGAGAAACATCGATCAGTTGCCTCCTGTATGTGCCCTGAGCAGTGATCAAACCCACAGCCTAGGTATGTGCCCTGACCAGGAATTGAACCCTCAACCTTTTGGTGTACGGGACCATGCTCCAATCAACTGAACCATACTGGCCAGAGCCTCACAGGATTTATGTGTGTGTGTCAGAAATAAATGAGTTACTACATGTAAAGACCTGGCAGGTAGTAAGTGCTCTATAAATGTTAGCTGCTATTGTCATTGTCGTTATTGTTATCATAGTGCCTCCCAGGATGGGGATAAGGATGAACTGAAATTCCCCTTGGGGCCAATGAAAACAGAGGCTTGCAAACTCTGGAGTGATAGATAAGTTTAAATATTATTTAACATATCCTGGACTGGCAATATTGAGCAGACTGTTCTAGGCTATTGAAATAAGGACCTTTCATTCTGACTCCTATGTTTTAGTTAATTAAATAAAACAAATGTATTTACCTAGAGAATTCTAAGTATGTCATTAGGCTCATTTCAGAGAGGTCCCCAGGTAAATTCTTTTGTGGCAGATGTTGGACATAAGTAACCTTGGGTGATCCAGTTCACTGATATTCTTGGGATCAGGAATTAACCAATTGAATCACATACCATGCGGCTCCAGCGTCGTCCAGACTGTGTTCTCCAAACATGGGCTTTTTGGAATGCAGTTCAGAGACTGCACAGGGAAGTTTGGCTTGTTGAAGAGCAGGGAGAGTGCTCTGTGGTTCAAGAAGAGCAGAAAACTGGGCAAAGGAAAACGTGAGAACACCCTGCTGGGATGCTGGCCTTGAGTGAGTAGATGGATGTGTGCATGGATGATTGGACAGGAACATGTAACTGCAAATAGAAATGCTCTCTCTTCTCTGAACGACCTAACACAGATGATGGATTTCGTGCTTAGATAAGCAGAGCTCCACAACTCAAGTAGGAAAAATGGATGTAGCACGAATGATTTCGAACCCGGAAAGGGTGGGGTCTGGAAATGAACTTCACCAGCATCGTGGTGGACCAGTGGAGTCTGTAACGTGGAGGGATATTTAGAGAAAATCTTTAAGAAGGGGAAAGGCAGGGGCCCTGGAGACAGACTTGAGCAGGCATTCCCGACTCTTACCTGCATTACGTTCCTGGAGCCATGGCATAAAGGAGATGGTTGAAAATAGGCAACTGCTTTGGTTATCTATAAGCCTGCAGTCCTTCCTTTTGGCCACTAGATGTCAAGAACGCATAGGTCCAGCAGGCTTTCTGGTCCCTTGAGTTTGGAAATACAGTAGCCCCTCTCTATATTACGGTTCACTTATCACGTCCTCATCGTATTGTGGGACTTCTAAAAATATCATATTTAATTATTAACCGTGGGTTTTTTGCTATATTGCGGGATTTTGCGGCACTGTATATGTATGTGGTTTAAGTTATGTAGGTTTAAGAGTGTAGAATATGTTTAAGAACATAAGGAGTGTTTATAAAAGTATGGAAAAGGTTAATAAGGGAGTGGGAAAGGTTAATAAGGGACTGGGAACAGTTTATAAGTGTGTGGGAGGGTTTACAAAGCCTTAAAATATATATAAATACTAAAATAAATGTAAGGTTTCTACTTCACTGATTTTCACCTATCACGGGGGTGGGGGTGGGGGCTAGAAGGTAATACCTGCGATAAGTGAGGGAATATTGTATGCTCAGTGTAACTGGCATAAGGAGTGGATGAAATCAGCAAGAAGGGGCTCTCTAGAGATTTTAGGGCAACTGAAAATAAGTAAAAAATAGGGTAGAATGCAGAGGAGAGGTCTTTTCACCAAGATCCACAAAGAAAAATTGATACCGTTTTTTATTCATTTATTGTTTTGAAATTTTAGGTTTTCAGGTTGAAAGGAGGGAGAAGCATGGTAGAGAATAATTTTTTTCACAATAGTTGATGTTCTCTAGGGTTTGCAAACATTTTTTGCAGTCAAATAAGCTCAAGGTTCTCAAACCCTCAGCCCAAACAGGGAGGATGATGATAATGGTGATGATAACGGTAGCACGGCTCTTACTGCATGGCAGGTATTGTTCTCAGAATTTTATAAAAATTACCTCGTTAAGTCCTCACAACAAACCTATGAGGTAGGTGCCATTACCCTCATTTTACAGATGAAGAAGGAGGGGTCAGAGGGGTTACCACTTGCCCAAAGTCACACAGCTTGTGAGTAGCAGCATCAGGATGCAGCCCAGACATTTGGGCCTCGAGTCCATATTCTTGCCTACCAAACTCTACAGTAGATGCTGCCGTTGTTGACTCCTAGCTTCTGGCAAAGGGAACTTGCTGAACCACAGATCAATGCTGTGATTTAATGAAAAGAGTCACAGAAGAAATCCTCATTCTGATTAACTTACTTCACAAGACTTCAAATGAGAATGAATAAGGTTATAATGTTGGCCAGTATTTCCTTCCAAGTCCCTGACTTTAAAGATTTGGTTAGGAGGAGCACATCCCATCCCCAGGTGGGAGCCTCTGCCCCATTAGCTGCTATAATTATCCAAACAACAGGAGAGAATGAACAAGGCCCAGGAGTCATGGATTCCAGAATTTCTTGTGTTTCTTAGCATAGAAACTTGATCATAAATTTGACCTTGCAAAGGAAAAGTGTACTTTTAGTTGGGGATGAGGAAACAGTATATTACTCCAAGGCTGCTCAAAATATTCAACTGCTGATAAAATTGTAATAAATTAAGGTAACAATATTATATGTTAGAAAAATGGTGAATTAAAATTCAAAGATCAGATTTCAAATTTGGCTAAATATACACTTACCATATGACTCTCCACTCCACTTTTAGGTATTTACCTAAGAGAAATAAAAACATATTTCACACAAAGAATTGTACATGAATATTTATAGCAACTTTACAAAACTGTAAACAATCCATGTAACTATCAACATAGAATAAATAAATCATGGTTAAGTCATACAACGGAATATTACTCAGCAATAAAAAAGAACTTCTGATACCTGCACCAACATGGGAGAATCTCAAAAAAATTATGCTGAATGAAAAGAGGGCAGACCCAAAAGAGTTTATATTCTATAGTTCCATATAAATGAAGTTCTACATTGACAAAAACAAATCAGTGATTGCCTGGGTCTGGGGTAAGGGTGGGGATCAACTGCAGAGAGGCATGAGGGATCTTTCTGGTGTGATGGAAGTGCTCTATATCTTGACTGTGGGTTTGGCCACATGGATGTAAAGTCTGGGGACTATGCTAATAATACTGTATGATCTTGGAGAAGCCACTTTACCCTTGTGGGCCTCAGTTTCCCTACTTATAAAAGTTGGTGGTCAGATTAGATGACATCGAGGATTTCCTGACTCAAAAATTCTGTTGTTATAACAATATGCATCTTTTATTATGAATGCAGAGTAGCAGGGTATAATATGCTTTACAGTCATTTCATAGTCAAGGATGAGTTTAGTTCAGAGAGCATAGAATATGCATTCAGTTACCCAGTAGTACTCTTTTGGCGCCAGAACCATCTGTAGGCCAATTTTACTTAGGCAAAGACCAGAGGAAATAATTTGGATGTGAGTAAGAAGGATATTCCCATGGAAGCTCCATGAGTATTGGAGGAGGGGCTTTCCCAATGACCCCAGAACAGACTAGAGAGGGCAACTCAGAAAGAGCCAGCTTTCCCATATCATCTGAGACCTTAGATGCTTGGGGACTTTGGTTGTTCTTTAAAATTTTCTCTTTACTTGTCCATCCCTGGCATTTAGTAAGGACTTAATGATGGTGGTGATGGTGATGATGATGATGATGATGATGATGATGATGATGAAGCTGCTACTGATGATCATCATCATTTCCAGTCCTCAGAGAGTTTGTGCAGCAGTAAAGAGCTGCAGGAGCTCAGTGTGTCATGGGAAGAGGGAGGGCTGAGTGCACTGTGGCGCAGAACTAACAGCCTGCTGATTCCCACACATGTGTCTTCAGGTCATGAAAACCTACCACATGTACCACGCGGAGAGCATCAGTGCGGAGAGCAAGCTGAAGGAGGCTGAGAAGCAGGAGGAGAAGCAGTTCAACAAGGCGGGAGAGCTCAGCATGAACCTGCTTCGGCACGAGGATCGGCCCCAGCGCCGCAGCTCTGTGAAGAAGATTGAGAAGATGAAGGAGAAGGCGAGTGAGGGCCATGGGGGAAGAAGGGGAGGGCCATGCCCCCTGACAGCCTTGGCCACCCCCTCTGCACCCTCGGGGCTGTGAGGGTAGAATAATGCTGCTGGCATCTGATCCTTTTGCCAGGGTCAGCAAGTGGGGAGAGGTACTCAGCTGACAAGAGAGCTGAACTGTGAGGAGACTCACGCCCCTGGAGCATAATCTCAGATATGCAGGAGTCACCAGGCATTAGTGGTGGCAAGAGCTTGCCCTTGGGGTCAGTTAGGTGGCTAGGGGCCTTTTGGGACTGAGTGTATCCTAACAAGAGGGAACAGCACTAGGCTACCAACCAGCACCTGGCAACTTGGAAAGAACCATTCTGAAATTGCCATTGCTGAAGCAAAGACGGGTGTTTTAGAATCACTGTGTTTCAATGCTGGAAGCATTAGTAGGACATGGTGATACGAATGCTGGTTTTGGAGTCAGATAGACTGTTTTGAAAATGCCACATTTATAACACCTCTCTGGACTTCAGTTTTAAAATATAACAGTGATAGCAAATAAATCTACCCTCCATGTCAACTCTGATCCATTGTTAGTGGCTGCCTGGAGTTCTGTGTTGAGGACTGTGAGCCCTCTCCAGGTTTTAGCTAAAAATAGAGCTGTGATCAATTAATAATGTCTACCACGGCCAGAATTTAGAGGGGCAGTGCACAGGTTGATTTCTTGTCATCATAGACTAGGTGACTTCTAAGGTTCATTCCTCCTTAAAAGGCCATGATTTCTTGTTGAAGTCTCTTCATTCATTCATTCATTCATTCATTCCATGGAATCAGCAAACATTTCCTGAGCTCTTTCTGTATGTCAGACATTGTACCAGATGTTTATTTGGGCTTCAATGAGATAAATTCTATTATGCTATGACTCTACAGCTCTTGAAAATTATAGGAGATTGAGTGGGAACAAGATACAACAGGACCTTGGTAGGCTAAAAAAGTAACCAGAGGCAAATAAAATAAGATTTCAGGGTAATTGCCAAATGCAAAGAAAAACAGGCTCTACAATAATCAGGCAGAGACTCAATTAAAAAATGAGCAAAAGATTTGAATAAACATTTCTCCAAAGAATATGTATGAGTAGCCAATAAGCACATGAAAAGATGCTCAGCATCATTAGTCATTAAAGAAATGGAAATCAAAACCACAGGGAGACGCCACTTCATACCCATTAGGATGGCTAAAATAAATAAGGCAGGCAGTGACCAAATATTGATAAGGCTGTGGAGAAAGTGGAACCCTCTCACACTGCCGGAGGGAATATAACGATTCAGCCACTTTAAAGAATATTTTGACAATCCCACAAAATGTTAAACGTAGACTAAGTTACCATATGATTCAACAATTCTACTCCTAGATATCTACTCAAGAGAAATTTAAACATATGAGGTCTATCCAGAAGGTATCCAGCCACGTAATATGACAAATAGAGACAGGGTCAGCAGGGTCATCATGGCCCTGTGTGCAATGTTTCTTGCATCTTGTATCTTCTTCAATAAATGTCTCTATTTGGGACCTCACACAGTTCTCCTAATCACCCTCAGCTGTCTCATCGTATTTTCCTGAATCTCATCAATGGTCTGAAATCTCTTTCCTTTCAAAGGGGATTTTTATTTTGAGAAAAGCCAGAAGTTGCAGGGCACCAAACTTGGCTGTATTGTGGCTGAATCACCTGAGTGATTTGATGTTTTACCAAAAAACTCTTCATGAGACGTGATGCATGACTGGGCGCATTGTCATGATGAAGCTGCCAATCACCAGTTGTCCATAGCTGCGGCCTTCTTAGTCATCCAAATAGTTTCCATGGAGGAATGTTCAAATTTAATGCAAATATTGATGCAGGTTTGTTGCTCTACCCGCTCAGTCATTTTTTTAAAATGTTTTATTGATTATGCTGTTACAGTTGTCCCAATTTCTTTTCCCTCTGTTCCCCTCCACCCAGTGACACCCCCCTCCAGTGGTCCCCCCCCCCTTAGTCCATGCCCATTGGTTGTGCACATAGTTCTTCTCAACATCTTCATATCTGCTCCACTCTCTCCTATTACGTTTCTTAATTCCTGCACCATCTCCCTCATTTTCCCCCTCCCCCCTACCCACTGACCTCCCCCCAATATGTTCCCCATACCTACAATTCTTTTTCCACTCTCGTTGCCTACTTAGTTTGCCTTTATTTCGATTCCCTAGCTTCTGTTGTTGGTTGTTGTGATACAGTTTTCATTTTCATGTTCATAGTTTTGATCCTCCTTCTCCTAAACAAGTCCCTTTAACATCTCATATAACAGTGGTTTGGATCTAATGAACTCCTTCGGTTTTACTTCGTCCTAGAAGCACTTTCTCTGCCCTTCTATTCTGAATGGCAGCTTCGCTGGATAGAGTAATCGTGGCTGTAGGTTTTTGCTTTTCATTTTTTGAGTATTTCTTGCCAGTCCCTTCTTGCCTGCAGAGTCACCTTTGAGAAATCAGCTGATAGTCTAATTGGGACCCCTTTGTACATAATTCTCTTGTTCTTTCTTGCTGCTTTTAAGATTCTCTCTTTATCCTTAATTTTTGACATTTTGATTATAATGTGTCTTGGTATGGTCCTCCCTGGGTCCAGTTTATTTGGAACTCTCTGCTTCCTAGACCTGTAAATCTATTTCCTTCCTCAAGTTAGGGAAGTTCTGCTTAATTATTTTTTCACATAATTTTTCAATTTCTAGTTCTTCTTCTTCACCTTCTGGCAGCCCTATGATTCAGATGTTGGCCTGCTTATAGCTGTCCCAGAGGTTTCTGAGCCTCTCCTCATTTTCCTCACTTTTCATTTCCTCTCTCTGCACTGGTTGACTGTTTGTTCCTTCTCTATGTTCTGATTTGTTGATTTGATCCCTGGTTTTCTTTCCCTCACCACTAGTTTGGTATGTGTTTTTGTTCATTTCAGCAGGACTAGCCTTCGTTCCTTCCCCGTCTTGTTTAAGATCTGCTGTTAGGTCTGTAAGCATTCTTATAACGAAAGCTCTGAACTGAGCCTCAGAAAGATTATGTATCTGCTGGTCCGATAAATCATGTATTTTCTGTCTGGACAGCTGCGTGATTGGGATCTCTATCATGATCACTGCCATCCTGACAGTTTGTGTTTACAGTACCTTTGTTTCCTGGGTGTGGCTGTCACACCTTCTACGATATATGGTGCGTAGCCCTGTGCACTCATCACTACCGCGTGACCCTTCTCACCACACTGTGGCACTTTGTGTGTGGATGGGGGTCCAAGATGGATTCCTGTCGTTCACTCTCTGCTGAGAGACCGGGAGCCTCCTCCTCCATCCCCATGCCCTCCAGGCCTCACAGTCCGAGGCAATGGGGATCTGCCTTCCCCAGCATTGGAATCATGAGCTGACAGGTTTGGTCTGCAGCTAGGGGTGCTCCCAGGTGCTTCTCACCTCCCCTTAAATACAGGTATCTGTGCTTACTGTAAGTCCTGCTGCCCATCGCTGCAGCTGCCACTGCCAGCACAACTTGACCTCTCCTCTCCAGCTTTGCCTCTCCTATCTGTCCAGACGAGCACCACTTGTTTACAACTTTATACATTGGCCTTCAATGTAGCTTTATTTTCTGGAAGTTTAGGTTATTTCTGGTTTTGCGGTAGTTGTATTCCTCCTTAGTTGTGGAGGGAGACGGAGCATGTCAGTCTAGGCCTCCATCTTGGCTGGAAGTCCTCCCACTCAGTCATTTTTAATGCGATGGCCACACAGTACACATGCTCACTCAACTACCACCCCCACTGACTAGTACAGTGAAGTCGTCATGGTTCACACATACACATTCCAGTCCACTCTCCTTTGCTGCCAGGTTACATCAATGTTGTGCAAACTATTCTCATTATATTAACAATGGCTGGACTTCTTCTGGACATACCCTGTATATAGATATAAAAACTTGCATGTGAATATTCATAGAAACATTATTCATAATAGCCCCCAAATGGAAACAACCCAAATATCTGTCAACTGATGAACAGATGAATAAAATGTGGCCTATCCATGTCATGGAATATTACTTAGTCATAAAAAGCAATGAAGTACTGATTTATGCTACAATAGATGAATTTTAGAAACAATATACTAAATGAAAGAAGCCAGTCACAAAAGGCCACATATTGTAGGGTTCTATTTATGTGAAATGCCCAGAACAGACACATTCATAGAAACAGAAATAGACTAGTGATTGCCAGGGGTTGTGGTGGAGGAGAATAGGGAGTGACCACTAATTGGTGGAGGGTTTCTTTTGAGGTGATGAAAATATTCTAAATTTAGATAATGGTGATGGTTGCATAACTCTGTGAATATACTTAAAAAAAATAATCAAGGAGTTACAGAACTACAACATAGGAGGATATATAGAAGGGTAGAGAGTATACTGTCTGGGAGTTCAGAGACTAATTTTTTGTTCCGAGTTGTGTGCTAATTAGCCATTTGGCTCCTGGACACACTACTTCTCCCTCACTGTTTTCATTTATTCACCTATAAACTAAGATACCTTTAATATCCTCGCCAGGTGTACAATTCTATGATTCTATGAAGAACTGAAAATGGTCTCAGGGTCAGAGTAGCCCCCTGCAAATTGGTCAGGAGTATCAAAATTCTCTGTGGGGATTGGGAGCATAGCTTGTGCAGGGTGTAACTGCCAGAAGTCTTTTTCTGGAATTTTGCAGAATAAGTGGATACTGGAGAAAGGTCCGAGGAGATCTCTGGGGACACCTCTACTAAAAAGCTGGGAAAACTCAGTCTAGAATAAGGAAGGTTTAAGAGTGTCTAGATAAAGGAGAAAACCCTGTTTCTTTAAGGAGGGCTGCCTTTTTACACAGTAGTGGGACTCATTCGTCTGAATGGGGTGAGGGCACAGTGCTCCAACCCATGCACTCTTTACTCCTTCCTGCCCAGCTGTCCCACAACAGAAGCAGCTTCCCAGTCTGGCTCATAGCCAAGAATGGCCCCTCGGGCTGCCCCACTCTGCCTCTTCCACTACTCACATCCAGGCAACCAGTGAAAATCATTCAATGACTGCCTTGTGCAGAGATTGTTCTGGGTGCTGCAGGTCCAGCAGTGAACAAGGCAGGTCAAGTCCCTGGCTTCATAGAGCCTACTTTCTAGTGGGGGACACTGAAATTCAGCAAGTACACAAAGCAGTAAAAAATGTAATTTTGGGTGGTAAAAAAGTGCTTTTGAAGAAAAATAGAGCAATCAAGATGTCCTTCAGTGAGTGAATGGATAAATAAGCTGTGGTAAATCCAGACAATGAAATATTGACTAAATATTTAAGATCCAAAAAGAAATGACCTAGCAAGCCATGAAAAGACATGGAGGGACCTTAAAATGCATATGATTAAGTGAAAGAATCCAGTTTGAAAAGGCTACATACTATATGCCTCCAACTATATGACATTCTAGAAAAGGCAAAACTATGGAGACAGTAGAAAGATGAGAGGTTGCCAAGGGTTGGAGGGAGGGAAGAGCCAAAAGGCAGAGCACAGCAGGCGTTCAGGGCAGGGAAACTACTTTGTATGATACTATAATGATATCTAAACCCATAGAATGTACGACACCAAGAGTGAACCCTAAGCTAAACTATGGACTTTGGGTGATAATTATTAATGAAAGTACCATTCTGGTGGGGAATGATGATATTGGGGGAGGTTGTGCATAATGTGGGAGCAGAAGCATATGGGAAGTCTCTGTACCTTCCTCTTGATTTTGCTATAGACCTAAAACTACTCTACAACATAAAATCTTAAACAATTAAATAAAAATGAAAATCACGAAAGTTCGAACAAATTTTAAATATATGGAAAAATAGAACAGGGCAAAGGGATAGAGAGTGGAGGGAGGGATAGTGGAGATTCTGGCAACACATTTTAGACAAGGCTGCCATAGAGTCCCATCTGACCATGTCACCTTGGGTAGGGACCTGAATGACATGAAGGACCAGGCCACATAGAGACTTGGAAGGATGGTCTGCCAGGAAGGAGGAACAATTGGTCTGAAGGCCTAGAGGCAGGAATGAATGTGACCTCTTCAAGGATGAGCAGAGGAGGCTGGTGATGAGGGAGAGCATGGAGGAAGAGGGGCTTGAGAGGCCATTGTCACAGTTTGGGCAGCCACTAGGGGTGTTGAGCAGGGGCCTCAGGAGGTCTTACTGACAGCTTTGGTAGAGGCCAGTAACAGGCTGCTACGTATTGAATGGTGCTGTTACTGGGTGCATGTGAGCAATGTAAGATGAGCTTTTTTTAAAAAAAAAAAATCCTCACCAGAGGATGTGTTCTTCATTTTAGAGAGAGGGGAGGAGGAGAGAGAGAGAGAGAAGCAAAGAGAGAGAGAGAGAAACATTGATAAGTTCCCTCCTGTACTCATCTCAACTGGGAAACAAACCTGCAACCTTTTAGTGTACAGGACAATGCTCCAACCAACTGAGCCACCTGGCCAGGGCTAGTGAGTTTTTTGAGTACAGGGCCCAGATCTTACTCACTTGGCATATGGAGTAAGATATTCTAGAGGGGTTGGTGGATTGAATTTCCTGCAATGACTAAGGAAAATCCCAAATCTCTGCCATCAATGGCTCAGCTCTCACATTTCTCTTTCTTTCTTCCAGAGGCAGGCAAAGTATTCTGAGAACAAGCTGAAGTGCACAAAGGCCCGAAATGACTACTTGCTGAATCTGGCTGCCACCAACGCAGCTATAAGCAAATACTACATCCATGATGTCTCCGACCTAATCGACGTGAGCACCTGGAGTCTGGGACTGAAAGGGCCCCACACCTGGCTGGCGCCAATCATCAGCTGAAGGAGGGGCTGGCCTCTGTCCTTAGCTGACCTTCCATGGTGGAGGGGAAGGGCACTGAGCATGTGGGGCCTGGGAGATGATCTTCTACATGCATGGGTGGGAGTTGGCCTGTGGTAGACCCTGCACAATTGGGTCAGACAGTCATATATTCCCAAGTATCCTCCTCTACACCAGACCCTTGACTGGGTTTAGGGGCACTGGAGTAATTGTCCACAGTTCATGCCCTAGGGGCTTCCCAGAGTAGTTCAGCACCCCCAGATCTAGTCTTCCAGACACACACACACACACACACACACACACACACACGGAAGAAAATAGTGAGTGAGACAGAATTACTGCTGATCCTTGAAAATTGTGGGGGTTAAGTGTGCCGATCTCCCCTTCAGTGGAAAATTCACATGGAACTTTTAACTCCCTCAAACCTTAACTACAGTCGTCCCTCACTAATGGCAGGAGCTCAATTCCCTGATATAAAATGGTGTAGGACAGGGCTATAGTCGGCCCTCTGCCTACATGGATTCCCAACCGTGGATCAAAAATACCATCTTCAATCCACAGTTAGTGTAACCCGAGGATGTGAAAGCTGGGATACAGAGAGCCGGCTGCACGTTTATTGCAAAAATCCATGTATAAGTGGACCAGCACAGTTTAAACCCAAGTTATCATTGAAGAAACCAGGCAGTTTAAGCAAAAGGAGAACAGAACGCTGACACCCAAGTACCAGCTGCACAGGACAGGCTGGAGGGACAACTGTGCTTGGGGAAAGAACATTGTGAGCGGTGTCCTCAGGGAGAGCCTCTGTTATCTGTGTTGGAACTGGGACTGCTTCCCGTGTCTTCCCTCCCTATAGCTGGGGATTTGGTCCAGTAAGTGCTCTGTAAGGATTCCATAGCGGCGAATGGATCCTTTTCCTCTGGCTTTGGTGTATCCCATCAAGAAGGCTGCAGGAGGGACCCATTATCACCATCCCCAGGAGAGGGATCTGCTGGGCACTGCCTGTGCTTTCCAATGTATGAGGCTAGATCTTCCCTCTTTATTACAACTTTTCTTTTCATTCTTCCCAGTCCTTTAATTTTTTTGTTGACCAAATTTTTATTGAGCAGCTACTAGCTCTAGGTCTTGAAGTGCTACAGTAGACAGGAGCCAGTGGTTCTGCCCTCATGGAGCTTACTCTCCATAATCCTGACACACTAACAGGCAATTGCAATGCCATGTGACAGGTGTCACAGTGAAAGAGGTGGAGGGAGATGTGGACCCCTAGGGGAGGCACATCTGATGTAAACTCTGAAGGGGGAGAACATCAAGGAAGACTTCCTGGAGGAAGTGTCCTCTAAGCTGAAACCTCAAGGAAGGATTTTTAGGCAGGAGGAGAGAGGAAGAGTATGCCAGACAGAGGGAATGCATGTGTGGAGGCCTAGAGATGAGAAAGAGTGTGGTGAATTTGGGAAGCTGAGAAAAGTCCTGCTGTTCCCTTAATTGCAATCCCCAAGTCTCCCTGAAGACTTTGGCGTGACTTGTGTGGTAGGATTCCAAAATGCACAAGGGGCCCCAGGATGAAAGATTTTGACTATGGAATGAGAGGTAATTGTAAGTCATCATGATGGGGTGGGAAATGCTAGTGGTCCCCGCCTTCATGTCACAGCCCTCACCTGCACCCTTCTGTTGTGTGTCTGTTTCCAAGTGCTGTGATTTGGGCTTTCATGCCAGCCTGGCCCGCACCTTCCGGACCTACCTCTCTGCTGAGTACAACCTGGAGACCTCTCGCCATGAGGGGCTGGATGTCATCGAGAATGCAGTAGACAACCTGGATTCCCGAAGTGACAAGCACACTGTCATGGACATGTATAACCAGGTCTTCTGTCCTCCACTCAAGTTTGAGTTCCAGCCCCACATGGGGGATGAGGTATGTTTCTCCGAGGAGCCCATGCTTGAGGCTCCTTCTGTCTGTGCTCCTGTGTGTTCCCAGAATATTGGTGGGAGGGGACCATTAGCCCCCGTTCCATGTGCAAGGTGTTTATCTCAGAGGTCTGGGGTCAAGTTATTGGTTCAGGGGCTTCCCCAGCCAAGGTGTTTACCACTAATACCTTAACCTTGCTGGCTCAACTTCACCACCTGCAGAATTGCAGGATTTTAGTGCTCTGTAAAATCCCTCCCCTACTATCTCCAGAAGAGCCCTACAGAGTCCCATGCCTCCATTCATTCTCCTGTTAGATCACAGGAGGCTAGGCCTCATCACAGCCACTCTGGCCAGCACCCCACCAGGGCACCCACCGCCTGTCCTCCAATACAGGAAGCATACCACCAACTGCGCATCCTTCAGTGCGTGTGCTGCTGAGATCCTCGCTATCTTCTGAGGGGAAAACTGGGATAAGGCACTTGTCACTGGCCCTGAAGCAGCATGCTAGTTACCCAAATTTCACAAAATTCCTTATGCAGATAGTTCCTTGAGCTTTTCTATATCACTCCTTCCTCTGTCTAGGGCTCAGTCCTTCGGCTTGGGACTGATGGAGGATAGCCACCAGACTGTCTGCCTCCCCGTCTCTATTATGTCTACTGTAGGGATCTGTGCGCAGAACTTTCTCCCAGTGACCCCTGTCCCTCCACCTAGATGTATCCCAGCCACACACATGGGAATTCAGGGGACCCAGACCAATGGTGTACAAGACCCCACCAGCCTCTGGAGCCTGTGGAGCTCAGGAAGAGGCAAGGAGGCTCCTTAGCAGATGGCATTTGCTGGACCCTCCAGATGGTGCTACCCCCTTTATTTGCAAAAATGAGGCCTGTGCAGGGCTTTCTGTAGCGCCTGCCCCATCCCTCTGCCCTCGTGTCTAGCCCTTTTGGCCCATCATCTGGACCTGAAAATTCTGACCTCATGGATACCACTGGTGACTGTGAAGTTTGGGTAGCCTAGTTAGTGGTAAATAACTAGTAAATAACAGAGCCCTACTGTCCCTTATGATCTCAGCTGAGTCATCCGGGCAGCCCAGCCCACAGGTGGTGACAGAGTGCTGGGTAGGATAGATGTAGGGAGAACAGTATTTCTCTCCAGTCTTCCCCTTCTCCACCTCTCACCCAATCAAGCTGCTGGGGAGGAAGTTCCATGAGTGGAGGGCAGAGCGCCTTCCTGCTGGAGAATAGAAGCACTGGCTGGTTGTTACCCATTTATTGTTCTTTTCATTGGCTTCTCTTAGGTGGTGGTTGCTTTCTCACCGCAGCTTCCTGCCTGGAAATTAACTAACTATTCTCACGTAATGAGATTATGTCAGAGGTCAGAGCGCTTAGTAAATGCTCAAGAATACACAATGTAGAAGACCATCACAGAGGCCAATGTTATAATTCAAGCGGGTGGCCCCTCATTCCAGTCTAGTGTTACCAGGTATAAGCTGTGTTACCTTTGGGAGGTCATTTGAGGTCTCCAAGCCTGTTTTCTAAGCCCTTGATAGGAATATTTGTGATAGCTCTGGCCCTAACTCCACACAGGTGAGGAGGGCACTGGGTGACTGCAGGTGGGGGCTGTTATTTCCACAGGTGTGCCAAGTCAGCGCTCAGCAGCCGGTCCAGACAGAATTACTCATGCGGTACCACCAGCTGCAGTCCAGACTGGCCACTCTCAAGATAGAGAATGAGGAGGTGAGTGAGCCCCGCTGCCCTACAAGGGGTTTCCTTACAAAGGCCTAGCTTGCCTTGGGGAGTCCACACTTGCCAAAGAACACATAAGAAACTAGGGTTCATTTGTGAGATAAGTTATTACACAACCATTAAAACCATGTGCACCAAGAAACCTTAATGGTAAGGGGGAATGCTCACAAAATACTAAGTTAAAGAAACAAAAAGAGAAAGTAAAACTGTGTGTTCAGGATTATCATAATCAGGGTAAACTAGAGTATGTGCATATGTATCTATGTGTATTCACAGGCATAGGGAAAAGACTGGAAGGAAGTACTTCAAAATGTCAATAGTGGTTATGTCTCAGCTGTGATTTCTGTCTTCTTTGTGCCTTTCTCTCTTTTTTTGTGATGTGTTTGTTATTTTTATCATCAGAAATAATAATAAATATTTTGATTTATACAATTAAATAAGAAATAAACCCAGGCACACTAAATGTGTCATGGATTCTGAGTCCCAAGGAACTTCTGATTTACCATGGCCAGCATACCTCCCATTCAGCTGGTGACACAGGATTGCCACTGGGAGGGTACAAATGGAATTTGCAGCTGTGGTGTTTCCGTTTTGATGTGGACTCATGAGGCCAGGTGGGAAACCTTCTATTTCAGCCTGGACGCCTCCATGCAGGGAGAATGTCAACTAACTGGAGGACTAGGATGTGGGGAGTGTCACCCAAGATCACTGAAAAGTGCATTCAAAGTTAGAGATGGGGGGCCATGGTTCTGTCTTCATATCTCAAGAGGACTGTCCTGGGGAGAGAGGCTGGTTCACTCTGTCTGCACAAAGGACAGCGCTCAGGCAAATGTGAGGCAGATCATCTCTCAGGATAATGACGAATGAAAGCACTTCCTGGCGGGAGGTTATGTGGAGACAAATTATGTATTTGTTTCAAACCTGAGATGAGAGAGATGGATAAACTGTTTTCTTTATTTATTTGTGTCCTACATATTTCCCCAAAACATTTTTAATTGTTTACAAGGAAAAATATATGGATAATAATGTTAATGGAAATTGGGGCCTCAGAAAGAATGAAGCAAGTGTTCCTCTGTATAGGCTGCTCTTGATTTTGAACCTGAGCTTCTATCAGGCTATGTTAGAAAGAACTGATTCATTCATTTATTCATTCAACAGTTATTTAAGGAATACTTACTCAAGTATTTCTTAAGCACATACTATGTGCTAAACGTTGTGCTAAATGCAGAGTAAAGTAAGTGAGCAAGACAATGCAGTGGCTCCTTTCATGGAGTTTATATTCTAGTGAGAAAATACAGATAATAATTGAAAAACAAAAGCAAACAAACCAATAAATGAATGAGTGTACAAAGTATTAGACAGAGATAGGCACTAAGTTAAAAGTTGTAGTCAGCGGGTGCCCGATGTCACCAGGAGGTGACATTTAAGTTGAGACCTGATTGACAAGAAAGAGACTTTGAGCAGCAGTAATTTAACGATGAATGTAGGCACAGTTTGTCCTGGAACTGCTTTTGGAATGACGCTCCATCAGAGGATAGGGTTTGCCATTTAGGCTCAAGTCAGCGACAGGATATTGAGAGGTGGGGGATCATGTGCCCTGCATGTGTAGCCTGCTAGGGGTCCTGTTCAAGCCCAAGAGAGAAGTTGGAATCCTAGAGAAATGACCAGGCTGTGATGTCTTAGCACCCATCTTCCTCGAGGTTCTCTTTCCTGTCAGGCCTTTGATAGGACTCAGGTGGCAGATAGCTGGAGAGTTCATTCATTGAGGATGACTGCTCAACTTATCCAGACTTTGTCCCCTCCCTGAAGAGAACCAAGGGTATTTCTAGTGTTGTTCCTCCTCAAGGGACCTGCCTCCTGTTGAAGGAGCTAGTTTGGGGCTATATAAAACCAGATCAAGAGAAACAAACCTAGTAACCCGAGTTCCTTGTTCGTCACAATATTCTCCAAGGCTCTCTCTGGATGAAGCAATTCAATAAAACAACTTTAGACTGGGCAACCTGAGTTCTCACCGCACCCAACTAAATGGCCTTAGTTTGTACATCAATATAATTGAAATGATTACCTTGTCCTGCCTGCTTCCTACAGGCTTTGTGTGGAAGAAGTAAAGTAACGGTTGGGAAAAGGACTTGAAGGTGTCAAAGGCATTCCGAGGCTAAAGGATTTTTGTTGATGTGTTTTCCCAGGTGAGAAAAACCCTGGATGCCACCATGCAGACCTTACAAGACATGCTGACCGTGGAGGACTTTGATGTCTCTGATGCCTTCCAACATAGTCGGTCTACGGAGTCTGTCAAGTCGGCTGCCTCTGAGACCTACATGAGCAAGATTAACATTGCCAAAAGGAGAGCCAACCAGCAGGAAACGGAAATGTTTTACTTTACAGTAAGTGGACTCAGAACCTGCTGTCTGCTGACCCACTGGCATTGACTTTTGGGGAGCAGCCCAAGCTAGTGGGAACCAGCGAAACCACATGGGTCAGTTAGACCTACAGTTCTTCCAGCATGCTTCTAAAATTAAGTGACCTGGCTTGGCTTTGTGAAATGCAGAAATTGAATTACCAGTGATAGTGTTGGCAGTGATCTTGAATTGACAGTTATTGCAACTTCCCTGTTCCAGGAAAAAAACAGAGTGTCTTCAGTAGTGTAAGAGGAAAATGATAATGGAGCCAGGTGCAAGCCCCATATAATAACCCTAAAGTTTAGTGGGTGGTTGTCATGTTGCAGTGTCTTAAATTCAGGTGCAGGCTTGGAAACGACTCCATGTGTGATCCATGCAAATTGCTGGTGAGTTGCCAACCCTTTATATAAAATCCTAGATGGCTAACAGTCCACTCAGCCAGGGACAGGGAGAAACAAGGATAAGAGGCAGCAGGGCTTTAATTCAACATGTGTTTAGTGAACATAGAATTTGGAGGGACTTTAAATCATCCATCTGATGCTTGAGCCCATTCAACCGTGTCCCTGTCAAAAAGTCATCCAGACTCTGCTTGAACTTCCCCAAGATGAAAAGCTCCCTCTTTCCCCAAACAGCCCTTTTGTTTGGCTTGTGGCTGGCTCTAGATATTATAATGTTTTCCCTTATTTCTGTTCTCTTCAAAAATCTCCCTCACTAGGATTTCTGGTCATTGGTCTCGATTCTGTTCTCTGGGGTGATCCAGAGAGAGGCTAATTCTACAGGACAGTCTTTGGCGTGGTTGCAGGGAGCTGGGTTTTCATTGCTCCAGGCTAAACATGTGTGGTTTCTTTAACCCTGCCTCATAAGATTTTCTTCTGCGTGGCCTCAGTATCCTAGTGACTCTCTCCGAAACGTGTTCCATTTGTCAACGCCTCTTCCAAAGTGAGACTCCCAGCAGTGTGGTCTGACCAGCACAGAACAGAGCTAAACTTTCACCTCCTTTCACAGTAGGTGCTGTGCTTCTTTTCACATGTCCTAAGATCATATTCCTTTTTTAAAATAAAGCTAGGTTTATACCAGTTAAATCTGTTCCCTACACAGTGATTTTAAACCAGGTTGCCCTCCTTCTGAAGGATGTGCAGGTGATGTCTTGGATAGGTCTTTATGTTTACCATCAGCGAGATTTCCTCTTGATGGATTCAGTCAAGATCCTGATCCAATTCAACATACAGGGGATGGGACAAAAGTATATTTACAGTTGTTTGTATGGAAAATGATACAGTAAATAATAAATTATACAAGAATAAACTTTGTGTTTCATGTACTCACTATTGTAAACCTACTTTTGCTCATCCCCGTATATGCTGTCTCATCAGATCTTGTGCCCCCTGCAAATTCAGTGAGCATGGCTTTCAACCTTAATGCTTGCCAATAAAAAAAGAAAATTGATATGTCAAGGGCAAGACCAAAGACAGAGTTGTTCAAAATATGCCACTAGGCTAATATTGATCTACCAATCAGTACTTTTAGAATGTGGTCATTTAACCCAATTCTAACATTCATCTTGTGACAGCCCTTGTCAGCTCCCTTGTTAAAAACCAATAGTTGACACCTGCTGCATTTCCTCGATCAACACTCTTTGACTTGGTTGTTTTCAAGAAACAAAACATAGCTACTCTTAGTGAGTCAGCCCATGCTAATTTCTGGCATTCACCACCTCCACTGGGGGCTTCCTCTGTGTACAGGGAAGATTGTGGGTTACAAAGAGCAGTGAAGAGTGTGTAGGAGTATTAATTCACTCTGGCAGCAGAAGCAAAGAAATCTGGTAACAGAGCAGAGAAGGGGGTCCAGTCTGGTTGAAACGAAACGATAGAATTCATCAACATCTATGATTAAGGCTCATCGATGTTATATGTCCATGTTAGTATTCAGTTTATCAACCTGGTTGGCTAGTACACCTTGCGACTTGATTCTGTAACATCATTTGGTGTATTTATAAGGACATAATGTTCTATCAGTACAATTTGATGGCATTCTTTCCTTCATGGGTCACACATGAAGCCTGGGTGAAGCTTGAAAGAAGTGGGCAGAGTCCACTGGTTCCAGAGATCTGGGACATAAGAGAAAAATCCACCAAGGCTTATTATGTGTTTGTGATTAGAGCTTCAACTACCAGGGGCAGTGGAGCATAGTTGAGAAAATAACTGCTTGTACCTCAGCTGTGCTTTTTATGGTAAATTCTTAAACACATGATGAAATCAGGGTCATTACTACCAGAAGCATTCAGAGAGAGCTCTATGTGAGTAGTTATTACACTGAAGTGTGCCTTTGAATCATGTGGGAAGCTCATTCAAAACACAGGTTCCTAAACTACTATCCTCCCCAAGGTGGAGCCCTGGGATGGTGAACATTTCTGGGCCTCTGCAGTGTTTTCCTTGGGTATAAACTGAGGGGTTAGACTCTTATTATTCCAAAGCAGGAATCTGCATTTTGACCCTCTCCCCAGCTGGGTGTGAGGCCACAGAAAACTGCAAGTCAACCCTCCTTTTACACTGAAGGAGCCGTGGAGGCCCAGAAATGTTCAGTAACCTGCCCAAGGTCACACAGAGTGGCCACGGCTCTGAGCTCCTGTCTCCTCCTGGGTAGAATGGAAATGACGATGCTCCCCACACTTGCCTTCCAAGATTGTGGTGATGACCAAGTGGATGTGTTTGAAAGCTGTTGAGTGCTCTCTAGGTACAAGGGGGAGTGACCCTTCATGACCAAGGGATAAGGTCATAGGAGCTAAGAAAGGCCACGGTCAAAGTGAGGGGACACCACAACCTTCCACTAGCCCCACCTCTGCAGAAACCGACCGAGTGAGTAACAGGGTGAGGTGACCCCAGTCTTACCCGTGCACGTGTCAGCCTCCACCCCGTGGGCCTTGCCCCTACAACTGCACTCACAGAAGACAGTGTGCTCCAGATGCCCCTTTACAGGTGGTATTAGGGCATCCTGAGCCTCCATGGTTCACTTCTCTGCTCCTCGGCTCCCCTTTCTGAGCATTCTGGCTGAGGCAATAGAATAGATTTCTTTGTGAGAAACCAGCTGGCAGCTTTGGGGCAATCACATCCATTCGTGTGCCTTAATTCTCGGGGTTTTTACAATTGCCATTACAGCTACTTAGAACATTCCCCCTCCTTACCTCCTTCAGGCCATGTCATCTTTGCAGCGAGATCTGCCCCGACTCCTAGCCCTCCATTTATGCCTTATTTTCATTTAGAGCATTCGCTCCCACCTGACCAATAGTGTATTTGACTTACTTTTTTGGTCAGCTTATTGTTCCTCTCGTTACTCTGCTGCGTCAGCTCCACCAAGTCAGGGCTTTAGCCTAATCTCTCAGCACCTCTTATGCACCAGGCGTACAGCAGTCCCTGAATTGGTGTGAACCACGCTACAGTGGCTCACGGCCCAGCAAAGGCATGCTGTGGCAGAGTGCGCTCCAGCCCTGTGTTTGGGTGATGCAGAGCGGCAGGGAAGCTGAGGAAAGTTGGTACCTGTGTGAAAGTGTGGCTGAAGCCCTACTGAACCTGGGACAGGTAGATGCATTTCTATTCTGGGTGTCCCGGTCTCTCCCCACTGCTCTGAGTGCATTGTGCTTGGCCAGGCCCCTGAGCTCAAGGCAGCCTGGGGTTCCCGAGGGCCTTGAGTACATCACTTCCCTGTGCCAGCCTTACCTGTCTCATCTGTGAAAAGAAGGAAACATATCCCCCAATGCTGTTGGGGTTATTTTAATAGGACAGTCTCTAGGGGCCTGCAGAGCCCTTCCTCCTCCTTCAGAGCCAGGCCAGATGAAAGAAAGACTTGTTTGGAAGCTCCTCTCTGACAGGTCCGATAAAGCTCTCTTGCCTCATCTGTGTGCCCCCAGGGATGGATCTGTCTTCATTGCTCTTGGCCCAGAAGCACAGCGGAGCTTTGATGACTGAAGAAGCCCTCTGCTCAGAGCTCCCACAGTCCTCAGCTGACAAAAGCGCCTTTCATAGCTTCCATTCCCCCTGAGCTTTCTTTGTGTTCCCAGAATGGTCCTGAAATGCCTGGAGCCATCATAGGACAGGGCAGCCATGCTCAGCAGGGCTGGGGATCTCATGCAAAAGCGCAAAGGAACAGCTGCAGAGGCCCCCCCTTTCCCCACACTGGGGTCCTTGTGGGTGGCTTGATCTCCCTTTGACCTCTCCACCCCAGAGACCTGTTCCAGAGCAGAGATTGTGGGACTTGGCCCTGTAGTCTCTAATGTCCTTGTGCCTTGTGTCTTACAGAAATTTAAAGAATATGTGAACGGCAGTAACCTCATCACTAAGCTGCAGGCCAAGCATGACTTACTCAAGCAGACCCTGGGCGAAGGTGAGTTGGGAGGTGGAAGCCTATGAGGAGGGGCTGTCTTCCCCACTGGGCTCTGTTGTGGCCCCTTAAGCTGTTTTAATTTGAGACACTGGGCACTTGGTATAATGAAGCCTTGTGCTGGGGCCAAGTTTCAGGCCTGGGTAGGCTGCTACAGTCTCTAGTTTATAGCCCTGGTACCGACGTTGAGAGAGCTCCAGTCGGACTGCAGAAAATAGGGGGCAAACACAGGTTCTGGCTTAGGTTGTAGGGGAGGGTCTAAGGCAAAGTGATAAAGGGGTCCCCAGTAGGGAAGGGGTGGGACTTCAGAGACACAGGGCTCTGCATTAATGCTTTTCAGGAATACTATTGAAATGACCAGGATTCTCAGTCCAGAAAAGAAAAATCCATATGTAAGGCAGGGTTTGGTTCTTGAGGGGCCCAGGGACTAGGTTTAAAACTACCCAAAGGTTTCCGTAGCATACAAGGCCTCATGCCATTTGACCTTTGCCTACTTCCCTGACCTTGTCTACCATTCTCTGCTCCCTTACTGTGCTCCAGCCACACTCAGCTCCTTTCTGCCTGTCAAAACTCATTGATCTTATTCCTGCCTCAGGCCCTTTGCATATGCTTTCCCCATGCCCGCAACCTGGAATGCCCTTATGCCAGATCTCTGTATGGATAGCTTCTTGTCCTTCAGTTGTCAGCACAAATACCACATCCTCAGTGAGACTCTCCTTGCTACCCAACCTCAAGGAATCACCACCTCTGTACCAGAATTCTGTTTGACTTTCTTATCTCACTCATCATCATGTGAAATTATCCTTTTTATTTTTTGTTCACTTGCTTATTGTCTTTTTTTTTCTTTCTTAATAATAATTCTTCTGGTTTTATTAGATTTCACTTGCTTATTGTCTTTGGTCATGACTCCCCCTACACATCCCAACAGTATTGTATCTTAACCCAGAGAAGGGACTTCCTTGCTTATTTTTTCTATCACTTTAGGTCCAGTGCTTAGAACAGTGCCTGGCTCATAGTTGTCACTCAATTAATAGTCACTGAATGAGTGTTGAGTAGAAAGGTCACCAGAGCATGAACTAGGACCTAAGGTCAAGCAAGTCCTGGTGGTCCTGGAACCTGGTGTGAGGCTCAACTATGAGGGGAGGAGCTGACCTGGGGTTTCTGAAGCTGCTGGGCCCTGCTTGGAGCACCATTAGCCCCACACTCAGATATATTGTGTTCTATTTGGAGAGGGCTCTTGGCTGAAGGATGTGCTGCACCAAAAGGAAAGGAAATATAGGGTGCAGGAAATAGGGAGCCTCATGAGAGAGATGAAGGGAATTTCCAGGGTGATGATACCAGTAGATCCCAAGATGACAGCTTGAAGCAGCCCTGGTGGTCATCCAGGACTTGGGGGCAGGAAAAGCGTTACAAGATGAGAACTGCTGAGGCATGCGGCTGGCGTTCATTGGCTGTCGGGTATCTGCCATCCACAGCATACCCTTGCCCTTCCCTGGATCACTCTCTTCTCCTTGTGGGTGCACATCCCAGTGGCTGTGCTCCGGCCACACAAGACCTCCCTAACACTGGCCACTCAGCAAACTATGCAGCAGGTCTCCAGGTCTGCAGATGCTTGGCATTTGTGAGCTCCATGCTTTAGAACAGTGGTTCTCAACCTGTGGGTCGCGACCCCTTTGGCGGTCGAATGACCCAAGATCATCGGAAAACACATATATAATTACATATTGTTTTGTGATTAATCACTATGCTTTAATTATGTTCAATTTGTAACAAAGAAAATATATCCTGCATGTCAGATATTTACATTACGATTCATAACAGTAGCAAAACTACAGTTATGAAGTAGCAATGAAAATAATTTTATGGTTGGGGGTCACCACAACATGAGGAACTGTATTAAAGGGTTGTGGCATTAAGAAGGTTGAGAACCACTGCTTTAGAGGAAACAATGAGAAATTAAACCATTTTCCAGCCCCAAGGCACTTAAAATCTAGCTGGGAGACAGCCCATGACTTAATAAAAAGATAAATAACAATAACATTGTCACACAGAAAGACTGGATGAATTCCCAAATGAGCAGTACAGACTTTGAGAGCTGTGAGTCAGGAGAGGAAGGGATCACCATGGGCCCAGGAGAGTTGGAAAGGCCTCAAAGAAGATTAATAACTAGGGCTTGGAAGAATAACCAGGGCTTTATAACTAATACCAATGGAAAATTTTCAATCAACGTTATTGGCGTGTAGCTTATATACAATAAGATGCACCTATTTTATGTGCAGAAATTAGTCTTGATGAACATATACACCCAGGTATAACCACTTGCATTAAAATATAGAACATCCCCACCACCCCAAAATTTCCCTTGTGCCTTTTTTTTTTTTTTCAGATTTAATGTGTTTTATTGATTAAAATATTACATTTGTGCCAATTTCCCTTCCCTCTGCTCCCCTCCACCCGGTGGCCCCCCTCCCTCCAGTTGTCCCCCCCTTTTAGATTATGTCCATTAGTTGTGCATACAGTTCCTCCCAACCTCTCTCCGTCTATTCCATTCCCTCCTACCATGATCCCCAATTCCTATATCATCTCCCTCCCTTTCCCCATTCCCCCTCCCTGTTGACCTCCCCCCAATATGCTTCCTGTACCCACAGTTCCTTTTCCACTCTCGTTGCCTATTTAGTTTGCCTTTGTTTCATCTCCCTAGCTTCTGTTTTTTAAACCAGTCCCTTTAACATCTCATATAACAGTGGTTTGGATCTAATGAACTCTTTCAGTTTTATTTTGTCCTGGAAACACTTTCTCTGTCCTTCTATTCTGAATGACAATTTCGCTGGATAGAGTATTCGTGGTTGTAGGTTTTGGATTTTCATTACTTTGAATATTTCTTGCCAGTCCCTTCTTGCCTGTAGGGTTTCCCTTGAGAAGTCAGCTGATAGTCTAATTGGGACCCCTTTGTACATAATTCTTTTCTTCTCTCTTGCTGCTTTTAAGATTCTCTCTTTATCTTTAATTTTTGACATTTTGATTATAATGTGTCTTGGAGTGGTTCTCCCTGGGTCCAGTCTCTTGGGAACTCTCCTTGCTTCCTGGACCTGCAAGTCTATTCCCTTCCCCAAGTCTGGGAAGTTCTCCTTTATTATATTTTCACTCAATTTTTCAAGTTCTAGTTCATCTTCCTCATTCTCTGGCAAACCAATGATTCTTATGTTGGGCCTTTTATAGCTGTCCCAGAGGTTTCTGATCCTCTCATTGTTGCTTCCTATTTCCTCTCGCTGCATTGGTTGACTGCTTGTTCCTTCTCCATATTCCAGTTTGTTGAAATGAACTCTGGATTCCTCACCTTCTGTCTCGTATGTGGTTTTGCTCCTTTCGTTATGAAAGTTTTTCGCTTCTTTCATATCTTTTTCCTGCTCTTTTGTGAATTCTGTAAGCCACCTGATAACAATGGCCCAGAACTGAGCCTCTGACAGGTTTCTTATCTGTTCATCTGTCAGGTTCTCTATCTGCTGTCTGGTGAGTTGTGCCACTGGGATCTCTATATTTGCCACATTTTGACAGATGCGTTTTGTTTTCCTGGGCCGGCTGTCCGGGGCGGTGCCTGTGTACGCGTCACAAATTAGCGACCGGTGTCTGTCTGCGACCTATTTCGCAGCCCTGTGGTGCTTTCTGTGGGGGCGGGGGTCCAAGATGGATTCACACAGTTATTCAGCTAGGAGACCGGGATCCGTCCTCCCGCCCCCCTGGGCCTCACTGTTCAAGGCGATGCTGCGGCTGCTTTCCCCAGCGCCCGGAGTCGCGCACGCCAGGGGCTTGATTGGAGTCGCGCACGCCGGGGGCTTGATTGCCTCCGGGATTTTTCGCTGCCCCGCCCGCCGCTCCGCAAACAGCTTTGCCTTCTTTAACTCTTACCTGCCCAAATGGCACCGCTGGTTTATAACTTCATGTGTTGGGCTTCCGTGTAGTTTTATTTTCTGGAATTTCTAGTTATCCTTTGTTTTGAAGTAGTTGTATTCCTCTATAGTTATAGAGGGAGACCTAGCGCGTCCGTCTAAGCCTCCATCTTGGCCGGAAGTCCCCCCTTGTGCCTTTTTTGTAGTCAGTGCCCGCATCCTCAACCCCAAGCAACCACTGTTCTAATTTCTGTCACCAGAGGTCAGTTTTGTGTGTTCTGGATGGTGAGAGCTGGGGAACTTTGGGGAGTGATGGAAATGTTCTACATCCTCATTTGGGTGGTGGTTATACAAGGGCATATATTTTTGTCTAAACTCATTGACTTGGGGGGAAAGGGTAGGGAAGAGTGAGTTGCAATAGCCTTTTCTTCATTTCCTCCCACCCCTCTATATTCTGTCCAACCTGCCATTCCAATATTGGGCCAGGTGATTGGGGCCATTGAGGAGGGTGGGTAACAAAGAGGAAAATACAACAGCAGGAATGGAGCCAAAGAGAAGAGACAGAAAGTCCTAGAGAGGATGTTAGTGAGTGTGTGATCTTGGGACTGAGGGCTGAGGACTGTTTCTCATGTCATGTTTCTCATGCCGTGTAACACATGAGTTGGTGGCTACTTATATGTTTAAAATCAGATGCCCTGGATTTAGAAAACTAGATGTTCTCTGAAAAGATAAGATGCCAGATGAGAAAGTGTTTCTCTCCAGCTCCCCCATGGGTGCTCTCAGATGCGACCTTTTATTACTGCCCTGGCCTGAAGGGCCTTAATGAAATGACGGTCATAGTTTTGGTTGGCATAACTCCTGACCCATTTGGTCTTCTGAGGTTATTTAGCCCTTCACTACACCTTGCTCTCAGATGGGATTCACCAGTCTTTCTGAGTTCTGAGCTGAATAGCCACAAACGACTGCAGGAGAATGCAGCTTCTGAAATGTAAGGGCAGCAGAGAGAGACAGAGCTCCCTGGAAGACTCGCCATAGTCCTGTTTTCTAATAAGCCAGCAGTGGAAAAGCAGACTTTGTTTCTTTTGATAACTGGGATGGGGAAGTTTTAATAAATTTTTGGTCTTAAACTAACTTTAGGTTTACAGTAAAGTCGCAAATGTAGTACAGAGTTCCCATGTACTCCATGTTTAATTCCCCTGTTATTAACATCTTACCTTAGCGTGGCATGCCGCAATTAGTGAACATTGGTACGTTATTAGTAACTAAAGTTAATAAATTACAGAACTTCTGAAAAAAATGAAGCTGAGACCAAAGCTTTGTTGTTGTTCGCTGCATGATAAAGGTCTATGTGGATCCTTAGGGCATTGGGTGAAAGGGGAGAATTTTCAGCCAGGAGAATTTGCGCTGACTTCGATCAATAAAGGTCTTGCCCACTGGCAAGGGAGGCAGGGAATAAGCAGGCCAAAAAGAGCTCAAAATTTTGGCTAATTCATTCTTTTGAGTGACAACAGGTGGTTCAGCTTTACCTGAGCACATTGACTTACATTCCGTGGAAAGCTCTTCTAAGAGTGGGGCCAAGGGAGGGGGGACACCTGCACCAACGGTCTTCTCATTTCACCTGAGATCTATTTTGTATGGGGTGAAACATTCTGGAAATTTTTAAAACAGGTGAAAAGTGTGGGGCCAAGTGGAATACTTTGACTGAAAAGTTACAAGTTTTTTTTTTTAATGAAATAAATTATCATGTCAAATGCCTGAATTTCTCTCAAGTACTCTTTTGCCAGTATGGCTGAAGAAAACCATAAGTTAGAGGAAACACAATGTCTTTTGGGTCACCTTCACTTAGAAATGAATTTTTGAACATGACTGATCCTAGTACATAAGTAAACAAGCCTCTTTGTGCTTACAGATTGACTTTCCTTGTTATAAATAATATCACTGCCACATCTTGGGAACAGGCACACCCACCCTTTTACGCCTTTGGCTGCTGCTATTTTATTTTATTGGCCAGGGAACTCTTAGTTTATTATCTCTGAGTCTTAATTCTTTGACCTTTTTATTGTTCTGGGTAGTCTGTAAGCTCCAGAGCTTACACCCAAGATATAGGTAGCTTTTCAATTTACTAGAGCCCCCCAAGAATGAATGGTGCATCGTCTATAAAAAGGATGGATGTAACCTTTTCAGGCTGAGATTTAATCAGCCATTACAGAACTCAGCGTCCACCAAAACCAGACAGTCTGACCTTCTAGAAAATGACTGAGCCATCGACTATAAAGTATTTCTTTTTAACTCAACAGATCTCAGAAGGTAAAGGGCAGAGCATTTTTGATTTCTTATACTTGTTAGAAGTCGAGACAACAGACTCCAAAAGATGTTGGTGATGGGGTTCTTGAGAGCTGGAATGTGGCCTAAAGCTGAAGGAGAGTGTATTAGAGTCCTTGCCAGAGGAGAGTCTGCCTTGAGTGCGTGCTGACACTCCTCCGCCGGACCTAAACCCTTTGATCCCTATCTCCCCTCTTCTTCCCTTCCTGCTCTGTCTGTTCATCTGTCCGTCCATCTATCCAAAAGCACAGACACAGGACTCGGCCATGACTGGGGTACAGTGTATACAAGGCAGACAAGGTTCCTACCCTTATGGGGAAAAGACCTCAAACAGTAAGCAAACTATTAAGTAAAGAATTGTACCTGATAAGTGCCATGAATGGAAAATTTGGGCTGAGATAGAGAACAATTGGGTGTGTGTGGGAGGGGCAGCCATGGGGTGACCTGCTTTTGGTTGGGTGATCAGAGAGGCCTCGAGGGAAAGATGAGGGGGAGATGCCATTTCAGCTGAGACTGAAGGAGGAAATGGCGTGAGCCACATGACGAACTGGGGAAAAGGGTTGGGCCGAGGGACCCACACGAGCAAAGGTGGGAAGGAATGTGGTGGGTCAGAACTGAAGGAGGGCAGTGGGGCTAGCCTGCTGTGAAGGTGTGGCGGAGTGGGTGATTTGGAACCCAGAGGAGGTCAGCAGGACACTCCTCCTAGGTCCCTTTGTGAGTCAAAGCTGCACAGGTGACTGCAGCCCAGAGGGGAATGATGCGCTTTGTGGTCAGTGTGGCACACTGGCTCCCCCTTTCATGGGCTGCCATTGGCTCCTCCTCAGGGTCTTGGGTCTACGTGAAACTTTGCCTAAGATGGGCGTCTGGTAGGACTTTGCTCCAGACCCCAGACACACAATCGAATTAAGCAGAACAAATTAGTTTTACCTAACTTTTCTACTTTCCTGTTTTGGTCTTTGGCTCCAATCCAACCAACTTCAGTCACTTTTGTCACTGTTTGTAGCTTTGGGCAGGAATTAAGGAATTGTGTGTTGATTCGTTCTAAGTTCTATTTTCAGATCTCTATTACTCTCTTCTTCCCCTCATTTCTTTCCCTAGCCCCATTCAGCATTGTTTTCTGTAGAGAAAATAAATCCTTGGTTCTTTCTTTTCTTCCTTTCTCTTTTTCTTTCTTTCTTTCTTTCTTTTTTCTTTTTTTTTCTTATTGGAATTTCTCATTTCTCTTTATTTTTTAAAGTATATTTTATTGATTATGATGTTACAATTGTCCCAAATTTTCCCTCTTTGCTCCCCTCCACCCAGTGCCCCCCTTCCCTCCAGGAATCCAACCCTTCTTAGTTCATGTCCATGGGTCATGCATGTAAAGTAAGTTCTTTGGCTTCTCCCTTTCCTATACTATTCTTAACTCCCCCCTGTCTATATTGTACCAGTTATGCTTCTTAATCCCCACACCATTTTCCAATTTCTCCCCCTTCCTCCTCCTAGCTGATAACCCTCCAAATGATCCCCCTACCTATGATTCTGTTCCTGTTCTGGTTGTTTGCTTAGTTTTGTTTTTTAGATTCAGTTGTTGATAGCTGCGAGTTTGTTGTCCTTGGTTCTTTCTTTTAAAAAGTCTCTTCTTGTGAATGCTGGATGGGATTCTAGAGACTAGAGCTGTGCTATCCAATTTGGGGGCCACAGGCCACATGCGGCTATTGAACACTTGAGTATGCGTAGTCTGAATTGAGATGTGTAAAATGAACACATTTCAAAGAGTTAGTAACCTGCTGCAAAGAATACAAAATATTAATTTTCATATTGATACATATTGATATGATATTTTTTATGTTAGGGTAAGTACAATATGTCATTAAAATTAATCTCACCTGTTTCTTTTTATAAAGTATATTTTATTGATTATGTTGTTACAATAGTCCCAATTTTTTCCCCTTTGCTCCCCTCTGCCCAGTACCCCCCACCCCCCAGCAATCCCATCCCCCTTAGTTCATGTCCATGGGTCATGCATATAAGTTCTTTGGCTTCACCCTTTCCTGTATTATTCTGAACTTCCCCCTGTCTATTTTGTACCAATTATGCTTCTTAATCCCTGCACCATTTTCCCGTTTCTCACCCTTTCCCCTCCCAGCTGATAACCCTCCAAATGATCCCTATACCTATGATTCTGTTCCTATTCTGGTTTGCTTCATTGGATTTTGTTTTTATTTTTTAGATTCAGTTATTGATAGTTGTGAGTTTGTTGTCATTTCAGTGTTCATAGTGTTGATCTTCTTTTTCTTAAATAAGTCCCTTTAACATTTCATATAATAATGGCTCGGTGATGATGAGCTCCTTTAACTTTACCTTGTCTGGGAAGCACTTCATCTGCCTTTCTATTCTAAATGATAGCTTTGCTGGATAGAGTAATCTTGGTTGTAGGTCCTTGCTTTTCATCACTTTGAATACTTCTTACCAGTCCCTTCTTGCCTACAAAGTTTCTTTTGAGAAATCAGCTGAAAGTCTTATAGACACCACTTTGTAGGTAACTCTCTGCTTTTCTCTTGCTGCTTTTGAGATTCTCTCTTTATCTTGAACCTTTGGCATTCTAGTGATGATGTGTCTTGGTGTGGTCCTCTTTGGGTCTAGTTTGTTTGGGACTCTCTGTGCTTCCTGGACTTGTATGTCTATTTCCTTCACCAAATTTTGGAAGTTTTCCGCCATTATTTTTTCACATAAGCTTCCTCTTCTGGCACCCTTATGGTTTGGATGTTGGCACGTTTAAAGTTGTCCCAGAGGTTCCTAAGCCTCTCCTCATTTTTTTCAATTCTTGTTTCCTCATTCTGTACTGGTTGACTGTTTTTTTCTTCCTTATATTCCAAATCATTGATTTGAACTCAGTTTTCTTCTCTTCTTGATTTTGTGTGGATTTTCCTTCATTTCACTTAGCATAGCCTTCACTTCTTCCCTTCTGCGTTTGCCATACTCAAGCATATCTGTCAAGCCCGTGAGCATCTTTATCACCAGTGTTTGGAATTCTGCGTCTGTTAGGTTGGCTATCTCCTCTTTTGTTATGTTGGCTATCTCCTTGTCGCTTATTTCTCCCACTGGAACCTTGATTCGTTCCCCCTTTTGGGCCATACTTCTCTGTCTCCTCATCTTGACATGCTCCTGTGTTTGTTTCCCTCTTAGTCTTAGGTAGAGCTGTCACTCCTGTTATGTTGTAAGGGGCGGAGCCTTAGGTATTCGTCAGTACAGGGCAACCTGTTTCACCACGTTGTGGTGCAGTATGTGGGGGAGGGGGTCTGAGAGGGAATAATGCTGTTTACTCAGCACTTGCCCCCTTTCCAGGCACCTCTCCCACTTCCATATGGGATTGGCACCTCCCTAGCTGTTGCCCTGGCTGTCGTTCCCAGAGTGGGTGGATCTATGGACATTCTAGGACTGTGGGAACCCTTTAAACATGTGAACTCTGCTGAGAGACCGGTAGTTTTTTCCTCTGCTTCAACACCCACTGGTTTGCACAGTCAGAAGCAATGAGGCTTGATTTTCCCTGGCGTTGTGACTGTGAGCTGCGCAGTCTGGTCAGGAGCTGGGAACACTCCCCAGGTGTCCCTCCTCACTTTTTAAAATGTGTGACTGCTTTCTGCCAACCTGCCGGTGCCACCGCCACCGCTGCCACCACACCGCGTCCTCTCTACCTGGGCTCTGCCCCTCCTATCTGTCTGGATGAATATCTCTTCTTTATATCTTTGATTTTGGACTTCTATGCAGCTCAATTTTCTGGAACTCCTGGTTGTCTCTAGTTTTGAGGTAGTTGTATTTCTTCTTAGCATGTCTGTCTAGGCCTCCATCTTGGCTGGAAGTCTCACCTGTTTCTTTTTACTTTTTGTAATGTGGCTACTAGAAATTATGGCTTGTATTATATTTCCATTAGACAGCACTGGCTTAGAGGTTTTCTATTGCCTGTAAAAGGAATGAAGTACTGAATCATGCAATATGGAAGAACTTCAAAAGCATTATGTTAAGTGAAAGAAGCCAGATGCAAAAGAACACATATTTCATGATTCCATTTGTAGGGAATGTCCAGAATAAGCAGATATATAGAGACAGCGAGTGGATTAGTGGTTTCCAGGGGCTTGAGGTGAGAAGAGGGAGTGACTGTAAATTGGGACAAGGGATCTTTCTCCTGTGATGGAAATCTCTAAAATTGCATTGTGCGTGACAGTTTCACAACTTAAAATATGAACTAAAAATTATTAAATTTTACATTTAAAATGAGTGGATTTTATGTTATGTAAATTATGCCTCAGTAAAACTGTTCAACATAAGAGAGGGGCAATGGATATGAGTCTGGAATTCCAGGGAGATGTGGGACCCGGAGGTAAGATTAGGGAGTCCTAAGTAGGCATTTGAGATCACCTAGAGAGGGTCACAGAAAGAGCAGTATGAGATCTGGGTATGCCCCCTGGGGGCATTCCAACAATTAAAGGTTAGAGGTTGGGCAGATGAGGAGACAACAAGAGAAACTGAGGAATAACCTGTGGGGCAGGAAGGACACTTGGGAAGTGTGGAGCTATGAAAACCAAGAGGAGAAAGCTTTATCAAAAGAAGGGAGCAATGAACTGAGGTGAATGGTGCTGAGAAGTCAGGTAAGAACAGAGACGATATGGGATTCAGCCATACAGCACCATGTCTGTGGCATGATGAGGACAGAAGCCAACTGCAGTGGGATGGGAGTCGGGGAGAGTGGCCCTGGACAACTCCTTTGGGAGCTGAGAAATGGGGGTAGTTAGAGGGAGAAGTGGGCTCAAGGAGAGGTTGAAAAACGAGAATATACATGTCCAGAACATGTTCACATGCTGATGGAAATGATCCAGGAGGAAGGATATTGGGGATGCTAAAGAGAGGGAGACACTTGCAGGAATGGAGTTCCTGAGCAGGGTAGAGGGATGGGACCCAGAGTACAGGGAGAAGGCCTGGGCTTTGGCAGAAGCTGGAGCTTCCTCAGGAGTACCAGCAAGTAGCAGGTGAGTGGGTGGATGCATCTCTTGGCGGCAACATCAAGACCCCATCTTATTGATTTCTCTTTTCCACTGAAGAAAGTGAGCAGGTCCTTAGCTATGAATGACAGCAGCAGGGTGGGAATTGGGTAACATGGTTGAGGAACAACAAGAAAGTTTCTTGTGATTGATACACTTTAGGGCCAGTTAATCTTTGTTGATATAAAGCAATGCATTGTACAGAGCTTTAGTATGCATAGATGGAGTCACATGGGGTGCTTGTTAAAATGTAGATTCCTGGGTTCTTATCTCAGAGATGCTAATTCAGGAGAGCCCAGAAATCTGCATTTTTAACAAGGGTCCCAGGTGATTCTGATGCAAACAGTCAGCAGGCTGTACTTTGAGAATCACTGAAGGAATATATGTGAACATAGCCCTGTGAACAGGAGGCACTTGGGATTTGATAAAAGGCAGCTCTTTCCAACAGTCCATAATTTAGGTATGATTTGGTTTTTCATTTCACAAATAGTTAAGACCAGTTCGTTTTTTATTTTGTTTTGTTTTGTTTTTAGAAAAAGATGTTCTCTGGTTAAAAAACAACAACTAAACATCAATATATATTTTTCTTTCCAGGGGAGAGAGCAGAATGTGGCACAACCAGGTAAGAGCTGGGCATCTTATTTTCTCTCACCTGTTGCTCAAGGAGGGGGTTGGGAGGAGGTAGGAGGAACAGGAGAGAAGAGGAAGGTGGAGAACAAACACTGCTGAGAGCTCAGATGGGCTGGGTTGTTCTGAGAGTGGGACGGCTCTTGGCTCTTCACTACTCTTGGGAGGGGCTGGTGTTTTTAGGGCTGCTTTGCTGGTGCTAGCCTTAGGCTGAAGCCACGCCCCCTCTTGGCTGCTGAAGGAGAGGGGGATTTCAGAGCTGCTATGGGTCAGTGGGGTATCTCCCTCCTTGAGTGCACTGTCCATTGGGTGGGAGTATATAGATTGCAGTGGCTGAGGGCAACCAGTAGAGGCCAGAGGCTGTGGGGTAGCTGTTGACCTGTCTTCCCATCTGTGATATGGCTGCTGAGCAAACTGCCAGCTGAGGCGCAGGGCCCACCCTAGGGTCCCCATTTGCTAAGGCTTTGGATTTGGCTGGAATTGCACGTATCTGGGCATATGCATGTGCATACCCACATAAGCGTGCACAGACACCCCTACTGCCCGCCCCCTGGCTTTGGACCTCACCCGCACCTGGATGGGGAGTCCCTTGTTGGGAAAATAACAAATGGGCAACTTATGCTTTCTCTCCAGCTTGCTCAGCATTACCCTTTGCGCCTTTCCCTGAGCAGACCAGAACCAGTGAACACTTTCCACTCGGCAGCTTGTAGCTGACAGGCTGGGTTTCAGCCACTGGACCTTTCCTCTACTTTCAGAGAATGTAGATCCATACACAGCCCTGTCATTGCCCAGGTTATTCCTTACAGCCCATCTCTTTCCAAGTTTCCGGCAGTGGCCATTCTATTGCCCAACACATGACCCAGAGGCCCACACTTTTCCATCAGGCAGCAATTGAGAACTACCTTTTGCTTCATTCTGAGCCTGGCGACCTGATGACACCCTTTCCCCACAAATTCTTCCCCATGACCCAGAATCCTGGAAAGCTGTCATATTTGGCAAGAGCTAGGATCAACCCTCAACTCTCTGCTCATCTGGAAGGAAACTGTTGGGGAAGAGGCTTGGAAAGCTCTGGGGTTTTCAATTTGCTGAGCCCAGGATGGCGGAGGCTGGGGCTCTCCAGAAGCTTAGCCTGTGCAGCTGTTCCTTTGGGCCCCACCAAGTCTGGGAACATCAGGATGATTCATAATGCCAGGCGAGAACCTCTGGCGCAGGGGTCAACAGATGTGCACGGTCACTTTCTAAGAACCTTTATACAAATCAACTATTTATTTATTTATTCTGGCAAGAGGATGTTATCATAGTCCCAAAACAACAGAAGCTACATTTCACACCAAAATTTGCAAGTGGTGAAACAGATGGGGGATGAATTGAGCTGTCCCTTACTTCCTCTGAATTCCTAGAATTTATGTGGGAGAAGATTGTTCCAGCAGATTGCAAGAGAGAGCAATCAATCCTTGGCCAGGTCCCAGGGTCTACCTCAGGGAAAAATAGAGGTGTTTTTTTGTTTGTTTTGTTTTGTTTTTTAGTAAAGCCCACTGAGATGTTGTCTTTCACACCCTCTTTGACCTAGGGCCAGGGAAATCCAAGCTAGGATGCCCAGACCTCCCACTTAGACACATTGCACTAAACTGAAAACCCAGACATCAGTACTCTGGCCCTTGGCCATGGTCAAAGGCAACTTTGTTAGTAAACTCAAAGCTACCCCTTACTTGCACAAATCATTTCTAACTTCTTGTGCAATGAATTGTCAAGTTGGTAATGGTTTTTAAGTTAATCTGAAAGGCCCTGGGTGAGATGTTTCTATACTGTGGCTCTCTGTATCTTCCATAGTTCCCTGCCCAAGGTCAGTGTCATTGTGGATAACCATTTGAGCAGGGCCCCGCAGCCAAGTCACTGATGGACCAGTTTTTGCACATGAGTTGCAACACATTATATTTTTCTCACACTTAAGAACCTTAGCTTATAAATTATCTTGTAATTTAGGCTGAACAGACACAATAATGCACTTGAAAAGTATATGGTAAATGTCAAAGCCAGATGCAAATGCAAGGTTTGAGTATGGTTATTTAAACTAAAGACTGCCTTCCTTAACTCAGGTTGATTTGCCCCTGTGGTCTGGGTTAGAGGTGAAATCACAGGAGATTTCTGTCCAAACAAATGCAACCCAATGCACACCCATGCACATCCTCCAAGAGCCTGACCACCACAATATTGCCGCCATTTTAGACATTGACACCCATGTGTATTGGGTTGTCTAGAGAAGACTAATCATTGTCCTTTTGGTCACAGAATAATTTTGAGACCAAGTCCTGTGTTGCCAACATATGTTAATTTTCATCTTGGTTTAAAGGCAGAAAGGGGACATTGGTCTCTGGTTTCTCTTTCTTCCTCTCTATGGCTTTCTCTGTTCCTGTTTTCCCTGCCTCTCTCTTTCTTTCTTTCCTTTTTGCTCTGCAACTGAGCAGCAGAAGAGATGGAAGGCTTAGGCTGCCCCACTTTCCTTGGCTGAGCTGCCCCCCTGCTCCCCACTTTGTGCCCCACCCAGCATTTCAGTAAGTCGGTATCTATTTGGTGTCATGCAATGTTGGGATAGCTACGTTTCCTTGTCAGAGATTCCAGGCAGTGCGCAGAGCACCACACAAAGAAAGAAATCTCGATATGATTCCAACAGTCCTTTGCTTTCTGGATTCGGTAGGGGAAACGGGAAAAAGTATCCCCCATTTTCCCTTTATTCAATTTTGTAAACTCAAAGGAAAAAAATCCTTAGGACTTACTTTAAGGAACTCCACCAGTTGGGCACCAGGATTTTTTGATACTAGGTGTCCAACACCTGTATTAAGAGTCTCTACTCTTGGCTGGCCATGGGAGTTTAATAGATAATTTAATGCTACTGCTGGATGTTCTGTGGTAAAATCAATTTCCCAATTTACACTCACACCTGAACCTGGAATAAGAAGAGCTGAATTCTATTCATTCCCATGATCTTGGGCAAGTTTCTTAATCTCTCATCAGCTCATTTGCCTTATGTCTAAAGTGGTTTTAATATCCTTGCCTAACTCACAGGGTTGTTGTGAGGGAATCGTACCATGTGAGATAAGGAAATGACCTGAGATTGTTCAAAAACAGAAGCCCAAGACACTGTAAGGACAAGGTGGCAAAGTTGCTATCGTCAAGTTATTCCTGATTACAAGACTTGAAACCTATGGCCTTGTATCACATTTTTTGGCAATTTCTTTAAGAATTTGGAAATTCCAAAGCAGATTCTTTGTAATAAATGCCAGCCCCATATACCCATATCTTCAAAAAAATAAGTAACTTAAAAAAAAAAAATGACATGGACTTAGCTAACCAAATTGACAAAAGATCCAAGATGGGCTCGAAATAATCTTGCCTGTTGTTTCTTTTCAAAATTTTGGTCTGTGCTGTTATTTTGGTTCCCATGCTTGGGTGGCATGATATTTGGATTCAACTGTGTCTTTGCCCATGCATGTCCTGGAGCTAGCAACATTTGCTCAATACTCAAACACCAAGGAGAAGTTGGTTAGAGCTTCCAGGATGGCTCGGCTCTTGAGGTGACACACACAAGGCCAGTGAACAGAGGCAGCATGACTCTCATGCACCCTTATTGGCTCCAAAACCCATAAGATCTCTTGAGCATTTACAGAACTCAGTCAAGACCTGGGGACCAGGTCTTTGCTCATCATGTGCGAACATTATCTGTGCCTGGCTGGGTCCCCACTTGTTGCTTCCCAAATTGTGAACCAAGCCATTTGATAAAGAACTGCCTCTTTTGGTGAGGGGCCCTCCTGCTGACCTCAGAGCCCTTTACCCTGGAAGGCTGGTGGCATTGAGTCAGGCCAACTTGGGTGGCGAAAGATGAGCAAATACGCCAAAACAGACATATGCATGGTGAGCAACTATGGAAACTGGTCCAGTGCTTGTGGCTGTTTCACTGTTCCTGGTGAACTATGGTGCGGTTTCCCCTCCCTGTGGCCAAGAGTGGAGCACAGGGAATGGAGATCCTGAAGCAAAGCAAGACACTTTCAACCTGACCCCATGGGTTCTCTGCTGGCAAGGGTTAATGGGAGGGGCGATTCCTTGGCTGGAAATGAAGTAGTGCCCTGAGGCTCCATGACTAGTTCAGGGGAAAAATCTTGGATTTGGTGCCAACGAGGCCTGGGTTTAGGACTTGGCTCTGCCAGCTCCCCTTTCTAGGTCTCGGTTTTGTCTCTTTAAAATAAGCTGATGTCAAGTGTGGTAATGGATCTGAAAGTGCTTTAATCGAAGTGTACTTGACTAAAGAACAGGATATAATTGTCATCCTGGGTCACCCCAAGACCCCAAAGAAGCTGCAGCCTCCCTCTTGGCATCAATTTCTTCATCTCTAAAATGAGAATAATAATTGCCTGGCTCTTAGATCAACGAAACAAAGATTAGTCAAGTGCATTTGAAATGCCAAGAGACATTAGGAAGATCTGTGCCCTGGTACATTGGGAGTTGACACGTGGTGATAAATTTAAGCCAAAATAATGAAAATTAACCCTTCCAATCATCTTTGGAAGTCTCTTGCTTTCTCGGGCTACAGATTACATCTCTCTCCCCTGACTCCCCCTCCATCTGGTCAGCTTTGCAGGATGACAGCCTCTGATTGGAGGTTCAGTGGTTTCTTGGACACATACTATTTCCCCGCTATGATTTAGAATGCATTTGTGTTATATGAGTGTTGCTCCCGCCTGACATTGTGGGTGATTAAGATCCCCTAAACATCCAAAGGCCTTCAGATGGAGCATTGGACAGCAATGTGCTGGGGGTTCAGGGGCTTCCGTTTACATTTTGTGTTCTCCCATCATGGGTTTTAAGAGTGTCTTTCCCAGTTGTATGTTTACATTGGTTGCTTTCTTGATTTCTTTTGTTCCGTTTTCCCCTAGGCCCCCCTGTCTTCCCCCTAAACCACAGAAAATGAGGAGACCTAGGCCTCTCTCAGTGTGTAGCCATAAACTATTTAACGGCTGTATGGAAACGTTCATTAAGGTACTTGCTGGGGAGCTGCAGAGTCCGCGAATGTGCCCAATGTAATGGCAGCCTTTCTCCACCTCTTCCCCCCCACCAGCAGCCCTGCCCTGCCTACTGGAACTTTCTATCTGTGCCCTTGACAGGGCCCTATGGCGAGCTAGTTCTTCCCTGCAGCTTGTGCTTAGCTTTGGGGAGGGCTTCTAATCAGAGCTGCTTTTGTCTCTGACCAGTTGCTCCTAAGTGCCTTCCTGTGATTTTCAGGGGTAAGATCATGAAAAAAACCCAGTGAAGTCCAAGTGGGGTTGAAGTGCCCACGCAGTGGTCCCTGCCAGCCCTGCTTTGTTGCTTCAGGAACTGTGGTCCTCCCTAGCTGGAGGGGCGCTTCACAGCCTCGACTTCCAAGGGGAGCTTGGTTGGAAGCAACACAAAGAAAATCCCTGCAAGCACCAGTGTGATTTTATTGTTTTAGTTAAGGATATACTAGCAAATAAAACACAAAAATTGTATGAAGGAACACCCTCCTACCTAGTTTTGCTTCTTGTTAGGCAGTTTGGGAGAAGGGAGAAAAGCTGAGGCAGTCCCCATAGAATTCCTGGTTGAACCTTCACACCTTAAACTAAAAACAAGCATTTCAGTTAAGTGAGTTCTCTTTTCTTGTTTCTTGGATGCAAAGGGTACAAGATCAAGCCATCCCGGATAGAACTGCTTAGGCAAATTCGGATGGGATGGAGCTGGAAAGGGCAGCAGGTGGGGAGAGATGGAAGAAGGGGAGGTGCACCCTTAAGATCAGTCAGGGCGAGCAAGAGAGAAGTTCCCTGCCAGTTATTTCAGAGCTCACCAATGAAGTGTCCAATGAAGACACTTTCTGCAGAAAAGAAGGCTCTTGGGCTTTGCTGACAGTTTTGGAGTAGTGGAGGCTCCCCTGCCCTGCCCCCTCTCCTCCATCCTCAGGGTGCACACAGGACTTGCAGAGGGGGCGGGTTAGGCAGCATGCCTGAATCTCAGGTCTGTCTCTGCCTGTGGGCTGAGTTCAGGGGAAAGGACAGTGGGGCACAAGTTAGGACTGCCCAAGTAGGGGACAGCGGGGGCTGCTTCAGGGTGCCTCAGAGGAGTGAGGCACAGGGGGTCCCAAAAGGTGGGGTGCTTCTGGGTGCATCGGGAAAGAGGTACGATTTGGAGGCATCCTTGAGGGGGCACTTTGCCATCCCATAGGTCACAGGAGGATGAGGCTGTGTCAAAAGGGCCCTTCTTTCTTCAACCTCCCTCTTCTGTCTGCCAAGACTTCATCCTGGATCTCAGAAAAGCCACTCTCTGTAACTAAGTGGGGACTGAAAGGCATGTAAGCTATTCTCCTGCCCGCAGGGAGCTCATAGTGTCAGTCAGAAAGCAGAAAGTGTAAGGTGATTCAGATGAGCCACTTGGTGAATTATCCCTATGGAAACAAGTTCTGTGTGAGCTCAGAGAAGAACTAACTATGAGCACTAGGGCACAGGAGGCTTCTGGTGGCATGGGGTGGCGGTGGGGGGCAGGGGGGAAGCTCTGAAGGAAAGGTAGGAATAAAGCAGAGAGGAGTAGGACAGAGGACTCTGAAAGGAGGAAGAAAATGAATGAAGGCCCAGAGGCAGGACACCTTCTCTAATTTGCTCAGCTCTTTGGAAATGGGTGACCAGCGAGAACACATAGAAAGGGATAACTCTTATGTGATGGGATTGAAAAATTAGACGTTCTGTCTAATGAAATAGTCTCTTAGCAGACACCTCCTGTGTAACATGTGTGACTATCAAGTCATCTGACTTCATTCCTCTTGGCAAACACATCAGAACTTCTGCAACCATATGAGAGCATGCCCCTTGGAGGTGGTCAACTTAGGCAACTACATTCTCATTCTAAATATATATTGTAGCTATTGCTTCAGTTAGACAGTCTTCCTTAGAGCCTGTAGCATGGCCTTTGTCAGTGGTGCTGAACTTTGTATTACATATATTAGAATGAACATCTTGGTCCTTCAAAGCCCAGCTTTGCAATGCACTGGAAGCACAAGAGGCACATGCTAGAGTGGGGCTGGTGACTGGCACTGAAAAGAGCCCCCAGTGAGGGACACCCCAGAGCACCAAGCTGTGGCTTGTTGTTGGAATAAGTGCACAGTCTCCTCAGGGGATCATCTGACTGAAAATGAAAGAGGTATGTTTGTTAAATGGTTGCATTCCTGTATGTTACACTGTACTTATGCCACATCCCTTCAGCAGTTCAGCAAACTTCTGCACACCTACTGTGAGCTAGGCAGTATGTAGACACGCTTGCGTGCAGCGTGGCCTTACTCTCGAGGATTATTAACTTTCAGAGACTGAAAAGGCTGTATAATATAGTCAATTCTTCAGCCTCTGTGAACAGAATTTCATTTTCTCTTATGATTCATGTGCTTTTTGAAAGAACATTCTGCATGGACTTAGAATCCCCAGCTTTGAAATGCCAAACCTGTAAAGGTTTTCCAATAAGATAACATCACTGGGATTTCATGATTATGAGGATTTAGAGGGACAAGGAAGCATCCCCAAGTTAAGAAGGACAGATAAGTGTTGTTGGAGTTATGTAATAAATTTCTATGGTGCTACCTGAGTTGACCCTTTCCAAAATCCTTCATTTTTTTTCTCCTCTCAGATAGAAACCCATTTTTTATTATAAAATTTGAAGCCCTGGGGCAGAGAGGGAGTCCTCATCTTGTTTCTTTAAAATGAGAGTGGTAATTACCTACCTCTTGAGTGTGTGATACTGTTAGCATAAATGAGCTGACAGACTTCATGTTTCTAGAGCACTGCCTGGCACATGTAAGCTCTCTGGAAGCATTAGCTGTTACTGTCACCATTCGCTGTTAGGAGATTGATCACAGAGCCCCATCTGACCAGGCTGTTTGCTCAGTCCTAGGATTCTGGTAGGTTTAGTCAACATATTATAATTCCAGTTTTTGAAATGCCAGCGACTGGACAGATGGCACCACCTAGAAAGTGCATATCCTCCAGTTTCTCAATCCAGCCTCCTCCAAAGCCTGGGTGAGACTTAGCACCCCACCCCACTGCGCTTACAGGAAGGAAGGACAGTCAGTGCTTCCCTGAAAATCACGGCTTCAGTGACGTTAATGAAAGCAAAAGCAGTCTCCCAAAGCTGTTCTCGCTCTCTACTGCTTTCCCTCCCCCGGGCCTTTCTCAGCTTCTGGGTTCCCTGGGGTGTTCTCAGCGCTAGTATGAGGGCCCAGGGTAGGAAGCAGAGAAGTACCTTGTGGATACCCAGGAGAAATTACCCAGGCTGTTTGGTAGGAAATCCTGGGAAGTGGTTTGAAATTTGGAATCAGGGAGAATCCTGTTGGGATCTATCCAAAGGGCACATGATACCATGATCTCGTTAAAACTAGCTTTTTACCATGAAGGAGATTTTTTGAGCTGAAGTCCAGGGACAGTGTTGCAATAGACACAGGAAGATATGTTTCTCTCCTTTTTGGGCAGCTGGAGTCACATCAAGGGGTCTTAGGTGGGCTCTTGCCCCTGTGTTGGGGAGAAGTGAGATATGGGGTGAGGAAAGGGTTCAGCGCACACTCTTCCTGGACCTTGACAAGGACTGAAAGAGGCCCGTACATCACCTGGTGTCCAAGGCGGCCGCCCTGGAATGCTGGCTACGATGGGGTCTGGAACTCCCACAAGGCCCTGAGATGCGGGGAATCCCTCCCAGGCAGGCTGGCTGGCAGTCTCCCCAGGACCCTTGCTGGCTGCCATTGCATTTTGGCATTCACGGACTCTGAAGGATCTGCTTACTCTAACTGATCTTACTCCTGCATAATCTTTTCTTTTTCTCCTGCTCTGCTGCCTGTTTATTTTTTGTTATCAGAGGAAGAAGAAATGCTCGAACCAGGAACCAGGTATTTACTAGAAAGGTCCGTTAGCCTCATTCAGCTGGATGAAACCTGTCTTTAGTACTGACTTCTAGAACAGGGCCTACCTTGTCTGTTGCCGATGGGTCTATTTTATTATTCTCTCCCTGATCACAGTTAATCAAGCGAAGAATTCACAGGTGGAGTGGGGAGGAGCCACGAAAGCACACAGATGACCTTTACAGGAGCACATTGCATATGCCTTATTGTTCCTCACCTTTTGAGGAGGCTAGTCATTTAGTATGACCCCTTTTAAAGAAAGTTTTAAGAAGATTTTATGCTTTTTAGTGACCCAACATAGCAGAGAGGCCAACCAATCACAGGATCCAAAAGAAAATCACCCCTTGCCCAGCTCTTGGTGGCCCCGGGCCAGTCTAGGAAGATGTAATTGAAAATACGTTCACATCCCAGATGCCTATGCTTAGAACTGCATCTTATTCAGCCTATTTGACTAAGGTTGGCCACTCAGTGGTCAAGGGCTGACATTAGCTGTTTCTAGAACCCTTCTTTATGGTGTGTTTACTATTAAGCTAGGTATCTGGATGCTTAGGTTGCAACATCCTGAGCAGAACTGGTTTTCCCTTCCTAGAGCTCAGAAGGACCCCTGGGGCCAGCCTTGCTTCTCCTATAGTGTATTCTTAGTTCTGGCGTCAGGTGCTGCGGGTACTGGGAGGAGGCCTTGATCCTGCTTTTTTATCCCTGAGCAGTGGGAGAATGGGGTTGAGTTGGGGCAAAGTGGAGCGGAAGGCAGAGAACTCCCCAAGGGCAGACCACCCCCTTCATGCACTGGGTTCGCTTTCCTTCCCAATTGCCCATCAAGCCTCCTGAGCCCTGATGCCTTCCTAGCTGAGTAAGAAGACAGAGCATTTCTTTAAAGTTACCATAGTTATGCTTTTTTCTGCACATAACTGAAGACTTTGTATTTTAACTTTTTGTGGAGACTTTAAGATTAGCAGTTCCTTGCTTGTTTTCCTACTAATCTGATCATACTAATATTCTGGCTTGAGTTTACAGTCTCTGTGTGCAATGTCTGTTTACCCGTGGTGGTTGCTAAACCCAATAAAACTCACAATTTTTTTCTTAAGGATTCGGGACAAGCTATACCACTTGTAGTTGAGAGCTGCATCCGATACATCAATTTATACGGTAAGCTCAACCGTGGGGCAGTGTTTACAGCTCTCAGAGCAGGCGCTGGGTTGTGTGCATAGGAAATGAGACACTAACTCATCTGGAAGACTTCCTGTCACTGCACGGTGGAACAGCTGCTCCTCTGAACGCTCTCTTTTGAGCCTTGCGTGTTGGGAGAAGTAAAGCGGTGGTGGGAAGACCCAGGAACCAGGATAGTTGAGGAGCAGGGAAGGCATGGACAGGAGGACCATTTTAGCTCCCTTCTCGCTCCCAGGCAACCCCAGAGCTCTGCTTTGAGCACTGAATACAGTTGGCCAGTCAGTTAATTAATACTGCAAGTTTGTAGTAAGCTCCATGAAGGAAATATAGTGTCTGGGATATGCTAACCATGGTATCCCCAGCACTTAACTCGTACTTCCATCAGTTCATTTACTCATTTCTCCAAAAGGATATTTTCAGAGTGCATAGCAGGCACTGTTTTGGATGATGGGAATACAGGCTTGTACAAGATACTAGTAAGGAACCAGCCATAGGAAGCTTACATTACCAATTGGAAGGGCAAGGATATAAACAACCAGAGAAATAAATAATGGAATTTCAGGTAGTGATATTGCCAAAAAATCCAATGAAGAGGAAATAGAGAGTGGCTGGAGTGGCAGGGCTGGTGTGGCTAAGGCGGTAAGGAGAGAACTCTCCAAGGGAGTGATTAAGACTCCAGGGCCCTTTAAGACTCTAGTGAGTAGAGGAAGCCAGCCATGCAGGCCAGGTGGAGAGAAGGGCAAGTGTAAAGGCCTAACATGGGACACAGGCCAGTGTGACTGGACAAGAGTGGGCCAGTGACATAGGTGTATAAAGTCAATGTTGGTTAATGAAAGAAATAAGTGTTGAGCACAAGCTATGTACAAACAAGCTTTGATGAAAGCCTGCCTTTTAAGAGTAAACATTTTCCTAAATTATAATGTGGAGAGTTGTTTTATATAGAAAAACTTAATCCCAGGGAAAGGATCCAAGTCTCCCCCACTACTTCCCATTTACGAGAAGGGAAGCCCTTCAGTTCCCTCAGTCCTATAGGCTGTTGTTATGTCATTACTGTTAGGTCAGGTATCAGGGTCTCCTTTGCTCTGGCCTTTTAGAAACTGAAGAAAATGAGATAGTTTTTCTTTAATAATTTAACCTCTCCTAAATTCCTCAATTCCAAATCAGTGTGTTCTTTAGACTCTAGTTTTTCTTGAAGGAAGAAAATGTCTGTGTTAAGGGAGGGAAGGGTTGAGGCAGTGGTATTGATCCTTCTTGTTCAAAACCTCTGTGGCCATTCATCTCAGCTGGCATTTATAAACTCAGGCAAAGGTCCTTGGTGCCAATGCAGCTGGTAAATTTGGTAGCAACGTGCACCAACCAGGTATTTGCCTGAGCCAACTTATTGGTTACATTGGAAGTTATCCACAGATCCAGTCTTGCTATAAACTTCTTCTGGCCTTTTCCTCCAAGTCCAGACAAGAGACACAAATGGAACCAGATGTGTCTGAGTATTTTGGTCAACCATAGTTCATTGCAAAGGCTATTTTGGGCTTCTGCCAGGAGACCTTCATTGAGAATGACTGTCTGATAAAGGATGGTGGGAGAAAGAGACAAGCGATGGGGTGAGTCATCAAAGTCCCCACTGGTCCAATGAGCTCAAGGCCTCATGGCATTTTTCTCTTTCTTTCTTTTTTTGTTTTTTTCCTATAGGACTCCAGCAGCAAGGGATCTTCAGAGTGCCAGGATCTCAGGTTGAAGTCAATGACATCAAAAATTCCTTTGAGAGAGGTGAGTGCAGAGTGACTGTCCAGAGGGCCAGGGTGGGTGGTAGGTAGCACATGCCGTAGAGCCAGTGGTGTGCAGGGCTGGCTTCTATTGACATCTCTTCCCAAATTTGCCTTCAGTGACTTTATCTTGCCAGCTTGAAATCAGCCATGGTGGGAGTATTTACACCACAGAAATTGGCAGATGCTAAGATCTTTTGTTTTTCTTTTTCCCCTCCAATGAGTTAGCTGTTAAACATTCACCCGCACACATGGGCGACTTTTTCTGGTGGGCCGTGCAGTGGGTGCTGCGAAAGAGGCCCTTGTAACACGCTCTGGAACGATTAGGCGAGTCTGCAAAGGCTGCTGTGTTTTAGAAAAGTTGGAAGAACATAGATAATGCTGAGTGGCTTTTAGAATATCCTAATTCTTCTCTTCTATTAGTATTTTTGGCAAAGCTGCACATTGGGAGGAAGAGACCATGCACTTCTTCGCCCTCAGTGAGGTTACCTAGTTCTCACTTTGATTAACCAAGGGTATTGAAGCTTATTAGAAATGAAATGACCACCAGAATAGGAGCACATGGGGCTCCTTTGGTTTAGCCTCCCTTGGCCTCAGAATCCTGGATGGGGACAGATAGATGGCCAGTGTCAGTGTCCATGCAAAGTAAGGGCTCCCTGAGTCCTCATACACCACTGCCTTTTTATACTAGGTGTCTCTCTCACAACCTAAATACTATCTTTGCCTCCAGTTTACCAGCATTTTGGAAGGATAACATCTCCACAGGCTACTCCTCTTAACTCTCATTTTTTAATTACCCTTTTCTCTGAGTGCTTTTGATATTAGGCTTGGTCTGAGGACACCAATCCCAAACCCATTTCCCCTCAGTGGATTACATCCCAATTTACAAAGTACGTTTGAACCCATTGTTCTAACAGCCTTGTGGTTTTTCCCTAGTGGCTGTGCTCTGAACAGGCCTCCCCGTGGGATTCCAGCTCTAGAATTCTCCCTGCTTATTAGGAGGCTTCCCCAGGAGGGGCTGCCTCCTCTGAACACTTACCCGCTCTCTAACCTCAGGCCTAGCTCAGGGTCGAGAAAGCATTCTGTCAGCCCCAGGTGGTCACCACCACAGACCTCTGAGGCCCTAGGCACTCTGACTTGGAACCAGGTGTAGAGAGAAGGATTTGACTGGATGGGGCTCTCAGTGGCCTCCTAGGGTCCAGGGGAACTTAAGTTCTGGAGTGCATTCCAGGATCTTGGACACTCAGAACCAGAAAGCCCTAGAATTCCCCTGCTCCAAACTCCTACTCTATTTATCCGTTCATTCATCCACTCAGCCAGCATGCATTGAGCCCTACACTGAACTAGGTAATAGACTAAGGCCTGAAAACCCAATAGGAACAAAAAACAATCACTGCTAATGAGAGAGCACAGGCAGCATCATCAGTGCAGTGATGGAGTAAGCACTGGGTAGCATGCCCAGCTTGGATGGCGTTGGGAGGAATAGCAAAGCCCAGGAAGGCTTCCTGGGAAAGAAATGCCTAAGCTGAGCTTGAAGAGTAAGAGCCGGGGAAAGGGGATTCCACACCCAGGGAACAGCATGTGCAAAGGCCACAAAGTAAGAGGTATCTCCCATCAGCATCCCTGATGAAAGTTTCATTCATCGTTCCCTGAGCTTCTCTTGACGGCACTGGCCGGCCCAATCCAGAGCTTTGTTTCCTCATTTCCCCAGCTCCTCAGCACCCCTGCTGCCCTGTGTTCATTGTAAGTGAACAGAGACATGGCCTGGAACCTTTACTGGTTCCATCCTCCTGGGCCAATCCCATTATACAGAATTCCTTGAATTTCATGGGTAAACTCACTGCATGGTGTCTCCAAACCTGGTGAGTGCCCTACCCTGGCGTTTTTGCTTCCCTGTGTCCTATAAGGAACCTTGTTGTAACAGGCAGCCAGGCCCTAACCCTACCTCAGAAGCACTGCTTTCTTTCCTTCTTGAATGTGATTTTCTAAGTTTAGCACCTTCTGTCACTTGCTTGAGTGCCTTGCAGAGGGTGACATGACTTTTAAAAGAATTCTCTGCTCCCAACAAGCCTTAGACTGCCCCAGGCAGAGCCCTGCTTGGCAGAGATCACTGGCCCAAATCTCAGCTAAAAAATATTTTCTGCTTTTCCTTTGTGTCACGTACATGGTTGGCGCCTTTCCCTCTCTCCACCATTCCCAAATGAATCTCATTTTCTCACAAGCCTGGTCCTCCTGTCCCACCTGAGCCTACAAAGTAAGCATGGCTTTATTTAGTGGAATTGTTCCTGGTATATTTCTTTTAAGAAAAATTGTTCCTGGTTTCTTTGAGCTAGCTAGTACCCAGATTTCTCACTTACTCTTTCCTGTTTCTTGACCTTCACTAACCTACTGCCCTGGGTTAGGCTCCTTACCCAGCTGATCCTCAGGGTCACGTCCTCCCGCCTCTCCTGAGAACACGCTGTGTTTCCCCACTCCCCCCGCCCCTCCACCCCAGGCCCCCTACAACAGCCAGGTGGCCAGGACGTGCGCAGGGCTCAGCATCTCTCTTCTCACCCACTCCTCATGTCCTACGTGCTCCACCATGTGACAGAGCTTTCCAAAACTGGTACATTGTGTGTTTTTCCTTTCTTTCTTTTGTATTTTTAAATTCAGATCCCCAGTCCCTCTGCAGGGTGCCTGACCTTTACTGCTTGTTAAGAGATTTGGGTCTTCTTCCTTTCTCTGGAGCAGACGTTCTTGCCTACATTTCTCACAAGACTGTTGAAAGAAACACTTGTCTCTTTTCCTTAATCTTCTGGAAAGCCATTCTTGGCACCCATTTTCTATTTCTTCCAACAGGTGTCAACCAGGTTTTAGTTGGGAATTTTTTTTTGTATTTTTTTAGGATTTTATTAATTTTTTAGGAAGTGAAGAAGGGAGGAAGAAAGAGAGGGAGAGAAACATTGATTTGTGAGAGATACATCAATTGGTTGTTTCTCACACGCCCCCAGCTGGGGACCTGGCCCGCAACCCAGACATGTGCCCTGACTGGGCATCGAACCTGCAACCTCTTGGTTCATAGGTCGATACTCAATCCATTAAGCCATACCAGTCAGGGCATTAGTAGGGATTGTTGTTGTTGTTGTTGCTGCTGCTGTCATTAACTCTTAAACTCACTCCTCAAGTTTTGAGATCTTCCTGTAATCTTCTGACAAAATGAAGAAAACATCAGGAGAAGACAGGAGTCGGCAGCTGTGCCTTGGCTTGCTGTTGTCTCCCAGGCCAGTTTCCACCTCTGTTTCCCACCACAAACTAATCCATGTCATCTTTGTACATCGAGATGAGGGGCTGCCAATAGTCTCTCCTATGCAGAGGGTGGCTGGAAAGGGAACCAATGACCCTTTCTCCCTGCACAGATCTAGGGCTGAGAGTTGTGGCCTCTAGGGTCTGACACGATCTAGCCTCAACCTGACCCTTCTGAGGCTATTTCTTGCCCCAGGAGGAGGGGTGTAACCTGGAGATATGGGGGGAACTATCATGTTGAGGAGCCTCAGGAGGGGCTTGCATGGACCTGTGGCCACAGAGAACTGCCCTTGTGAGACAGACTGCCTGCATACTTCCTGCCATCCCCTGTCCAGCATCAAGTTTCCCTGGAGCCTTAAACACACACCATGCCCTGGACAAATCCCTGCCTTAAAGTCTCCAGCAATGCCTATGTGACCTCGCTGAAAGTCAGCTGTAGGCAGGGTCGTCTGGTAACAATTCTAGCTCCCTCAGGACATCCACTAGCAAAAGCATGAACACAGCTTTCTCTCGACTTACCTGGCTTTTAGCTCTAATTCTCCCCGTGGAGGGAGCCATCATTTACACAAACCATCCTGCTCATCTTGAGCTCTGGAAATCCATTCATTTCTGGAGCCAAAATTGACTAGTCTTGCAGAGAGCCAAAGGCCTAAGCTAAGCTAGGAGGAAGGAATTTTTGGACGGCTCGTTTATGGACTGAGTGTCTTCCTGGAGGCAGAGTAAGAGTGAATGGTGTGTACAGTCAGTATGTTAATCATGCTTAACAAGGGGAGCTAACATGGAGAAAAAATCCATGCACTTTTGAATCATGAAACAGCAAGAATAACGTGTGGTAATAACAAGGGAACAGCTTAGCCTAGTGCAGAGTTTGAGAACTCTTATGGTCCTTCAGAGGAGCCTCAAGGGCTGCTACTGGGATAGAGAAGGAGGCTAAGAGGATGGGGCTTGGACCTCTTCCCCCAATTTAACTAAGGCAGCTCTGTTCTATATATTGAGCACTCATAGGAACTGTTTTCTTGAAAGAAAGAGGGGAAAATAAAAGGTTGGGATTCTACTGTAAAGGAAGGAGGAAAGAATAGAAGGGGAAGGAAGGAAAGAAGGAAGGGAGATAGATAGACAAGAGGCGTGCAGACAGGCAGACAGAATTGAAAAGGCAAAAGGGAGGGCTGTCTCGCAGGCACTATGAGATCTGGGAGTTGCTGGTGTCTGCTTTTGACTGTGTGAGTGTGGGTGATTTGTTTCATTTGCTGGGGTCTCAGCTTTCTCGTGAGAGAGAACGTGATGTTGGACGGCGGCTCCCTTGGTAACGTGCAATGCTGTTGTGAGGAGTAAGAGAGGGCATGCATGTGAATGTGCTCTATCAGCATAGGCAATGATTGGTTAATGCTTCCTCTCCTCCTTCCCCATGAGAAAGTCTGGTCAGGGAGGCATTCTTTCTCTTCCCACGGGGACATCTGAGACTGACTGTGCAACACCAGTGTCTGGCTGCCACGTGCGGTCATTTAGGTTGGACACTGAACAAGGGTGCTCTGCCAAGGGGGCAATGGGAGGTGACTCTGGCCCATGCTCCGTATGCCACAGCCCTAGTTCAGGAAGCAAGGGGGGGCTTTCTCTAATTTGCACTATAGCATGTTGGGGCTCATAGAGGCCCTGGCAGTGACACACATTCTCTTCCTACAGAGGCAGGGTAAAGGGAGCTAAGTATGATTTCCGGTTGTGCTCTTCCTTGCTTGTCAGTCTCAGAGAGCTCTGGGCCGTTCCGGGAGGAGGAGAAGCCCATTGTGCAGAGATCTCTTGGCACCTTCAGGGAGGTGGCAGGTTACTTCCTGCTTCTTCTCATATGCCCTACCAACGCTCTCCTGGTGGTGAACTCGTTCAGCAGCCCCGATTACATTGAAAAGTGCTGCTCCCTGCAAGATCATTTGCCCACGTCCAACTGGCAAAAATTCAAAAGGTTAACAACAATCCTTGGGCAGGGCTGAGGAAAAGAAGCCTTTTCCTGTGTTGCCAGTCGTTGTAGAAACTGTGCAGCCCCAATGGAGAGAGAGCAGATGTGGTGAAGGTGAGTGTAAGCTGATGATTGTAAGTGAAGGGTGATGGGCAGTCATTATTTTATTTTTACTACATTGCTGTAGATTGGAGCACTTAGAAAGCCAGTTACAGGGAGAACTCAGTGGCTGTGTTGAGGAGGTTGTCCCATCTGCCTCTCCCCCCCATTCAGGCTGGCCTAGGTCATCTTTTCTGCCACCTGCGCATCCCCTGCCTCCTTACCAAGCTGGATCATTACCCCCTGTTTCCTCACAGGTGAAGACCCCCTTGTGGATGATCAAAATGAACGAGATATCAATTCAGTCGCTGGTGTTTTAAAACTGTATTTCCGAGGACTGGAAAACCCACTCTTTCCTAAGGAAAGGTTTCAAGATTTGATATCTACTATTAGTAAGTATTTCCCAAGAGGAATGATCATTTCCTTGACAAATCTTTATTGAAGTTGCACTATGGGCTTGTTACTGTGCTAGGCACTAAACGGGATACTGTGAAAGAAACAGTATAGCCCTGTCCTCACAGAACTTAAAGCCTAGTTGTAGAAATGGCAAGATGGTTTATCATGGAAGACCTGATGGGCACGGTAGACCCCTGGGCATGGAAGAAGCCCAGAAGAGAAGAATAGAGGAAGACTTGGTTTCTCAGATCATAGAGGAGAGTGATGTGAGCAGAGTCTTCAGGGGGAGTGGACACAGGGATCCTGGGAAGGTTCAGGGACACACAGACAATGGGCCAGCAGGAGGAAGTCCCATCCAGAGCATGGTGCAAGAGGCTGGAAGGGTAAAATGGAGCAAAAGAGGGAAGACCTTGAATGTCTCGCGAGGATTCCAGAGATTTTCCCCTTGGGTAATGGGGAGGCATGAAGGGTTTGGGAGTCAGGTCAGCAACATGACAAACAATGAAAATGGTGAAAACAAGTTGATGAGGGGCTTCGTCTAGTCATCGGAGTCCTTCCTGACTGGTGTGCCTATGAATGAAGCCAGGAGCCCAGTCCAGGGGAGTTGAAGTCAAGGCCAAAATCCAAGGAAATCTTTTGTGAATACTTTTAAATGAACTTTTAATTTAGAATATGAAAATTTTAGTATTGTGGAATAAACTCTTTAATATGATTGATGGAAAATTATCCCATACCCAGTTTCACTAGAGACACTTCTCACAATGCTCTGAGAGAGATTTGCAGCAAGAAAGTGCCCCAGAGGTGGCGGCAGCCTGGGAGGCTTAGCCCCTCCTGCACCTCGCGGGGAAGACCCTCTCTTCACCCTCCTGTCCGTCACACAGCCCCCTGCTCATCTTTCCAGACCCACTTCAAGCTCTAAATCACCTCTGAGAAATTCCAGGCCACAAAGGTCCAACCTTGTCTGAGTCCTGTGTCACCTGCTCAGCTAATGTTCCCAGAATCCCCAGTCGTCCAGTTCCTGAGCAGGGCCCTCAGCAGACAAGGTTGTTGACCCTGGGCACGAGCTTGTGACATTGAATAACTTGAATCACATCCTGAATCACACCATGAGAAAGAATGTCCCTTCTCAGTCCCTTCCCAAAGCCTGTGATTACTTACATCAAGAAGAGAACCTCCTGGGCCAGTCTTCCTTCTCCCTTCTCCACGGAGAGATGGGATTCTGTCTCAGGAACTGTTGTTATACAACAATGTCTACCTCTAATTCAGTAACACCATTTTGTTTGCATTGTATCTTTTTATGTTACCTTATAATTATGGCAAGTGGTCCTTGTTTCTCATTTATAGAGTGAGGTCAGGTCTCCTTTTTAAATAAATGTTTTTAATTTAAAAATTAATAAATAATAGTGAAGTGGTACTAGGGCACGATGGCTGAAGCTGAGGATGTGGAGGGGCAGTGGAATCAATAAAGTGCAAGAGCTTAACTCTGGGAAGGCTCCGGCGAGGCTCCCCGGAGCCAGACTGTGGAGTGTGTCTGACAGACAAGATAGATCAATAGTGTCCACAAGGGCCCGGAGCGGCCAAGTCCTTTGTGAGAGGGAGGTGGTGGATAAAGTGGCCTGGCACAGAGTTTCTCAATGGGGCACTATTGACATTTAGAGTAGGAGCGGTGCCAACACCTTTCCCCTGGATCCCATGCCGGTAGCACCCTCTGGTCACTGGGACAGCCTCAAAGAAGGCCTCATATGAATATATTTGTAAATGCCCCTAGAGCGGCATTACTACAGCATTTGAGAAGCATGGCTCAAAGTCATCTTCAGTTACTTTGGGAAGGGGCTGTGGCTAGGAGATGGGCATGCAAGGTTGGTTGAAGACCCTTCATGAAGGGCTTTGGATGCAGAGGAGAAGTGGCAAAGGTGGTGTTTTAGAAGAAACTCGTTCACAGAATGTGGGGGCCAGAGGGAGGGGCTATGTGAGAAAGAAAAACATGTTTTCTGAAACAGGAACTGACATGGATTTGTGCATCAGCCCTGCGTCAGCGCTGCAGATAAACATCAGAGCTTCAGCAGCTCACTCTTCTTAGTGCCAGCATTCCCTCTCCACAAGGCAAAGCCCACATAACACTTTGCTGTCCTTATCAAGCCCAGTTTGCTGCTTCCAACCCTGGCATGACTGATAAAAATGCCAGTGTTCTGTGCCTCAAGGATTGACCTGAAAACGGGGGTCAGAAACAAGATCCCAAGCATCTGCCAGGCTCTTTGGCCAATACATAGCTCAGGGGGTGGTTATTTATTCAACACTCTTTCCCTAAGCATCTCCTGTGTGACAGCCTGTGCTGTAGCTGGTGTTTATAAATATAGAGTTTAATGAAACATAGGTTACAGGTGACAGAAACTCAACTTATACTGGCTTAATTCATAAAAGGGAATGTATTGGTTCACATACCAGAAAATTTAGGCCCCCACTGGACACTGACTTCACATGGCATCAGCAGGAATTTTTCCCTTCTATCTCTATGTTGTTGTCACTTTTAGGCGGGGTCTTCTTCCCTGGGATCCCCCAGCTGCTTCTCACTTTCCTCTACCCAGTTTCAAGAAGGTGCCTCTCTCTAGGTTTCTCTGGCCCGAAGTCCCAAGGATCAACTACAATCAATTCTGATTAGGTCATGTACCCCTCCCTGGACCTACCCAGTGGCCAGGGGGATATGATGTTTTGATGGGCCAGGCCAGGGTCACATTTCAGTCCTGAAAACTGAAGAGAACTGGCTCCCCTGAACCACATGGGCTGATCTAAGAGGTGGGGCCAAAAAATGTTCTCTGTTTGGCTCTCTGAGGATGATAGGCAACCTGAAAGCCCCTTTATGTTACAGAACTGGAGAGCCCAGCTGAGAGGGTGCACCAGATCCAACAAATCCTCATCACCCTTCCCCGCGTGGTCATCGTGGTCATGAGATATCTCTTCGCTTTCCTCAACCAGTGAGTTGTCCGGCTAGGGGGGCCCTCTTTAACTCAGCCCTGACCTCTTTTGGGAGGGGGTTCCTGAGGCTTTTGCAGGTGCAGCTGTTCTTATAACATGGAACTCTCCTGGATTTGAGTGGAGGCCCAAGAGAAAGAAACCACAGGGGGAGGCTTCGCCTTTCCCAGGTGACCTGTGGGCACCTCCTCTCTTGTAGCCTCTCGCAGTATAGTGATGAGAACATGATGGATCCCTACAACCTGGCCATCTGCTTCGGGCCCACCCTCATGCACATTCCTGATGGGCAGGACCCTGTGTCCTGCCAGGCACACGTCAATGAAGTCATCAAAACCATCATCATTCATCATGAAGCCATCTTCCCCAGTCCCCGGGAGCTAGAGGGACCCGTGTATGAAAAATGCATGGCTGGAGGGGAAGAATATTGGTAAGATTCCATTCCTCTTAATATTATTATTATCATCGTTGTTGTTGCTGCTGTTGAACAGGAACAGTAAGAAACCCTTTAATTTCTTACTGCTTTATAGTCTCTACTCCCATACATAGTTTCTCATTTGAGCTTCACAGCAACCTGGCATGAGATACATGTATCAATCAAGACTGTGTTGATTTATAAGGGACAGAAATGCAGCTCAAATTGACTTAAGCTAAATTGAAATTTATCGGTGTACTTAAAAATTCTGAGATCATGGCTTCAGGTATAGTTAGATCCAGGGGTTCAACTATTATCATCAGGACTCAGTCCTAAAATGCCCAGCCTGTGGCTCTGCTTTCTTCCACGTTGGCTTCATTCTCAGGCAGCCTAATTCTTGGAGGTTTCAAGAAGGCATCTGCTAATTCCAGATTTAAAACCCATTCTCTCAGCATCCCCAGTGGAGAAAAGAGCTTCTCTTTCCAAATGTTCCAACAGAAGCCCAAGAATGATGTCTCCCTGCTGAGGCTCGAGTCTGGTGAACTAATCACATTGGTTAGCAGGTGTAATACTGTCATTGGCCGGGTGAGTTGTAAGCTCATCTCGGCAGCAGGGAAGTAGATAATACCCTTTTCAAATACATGAACCGAGAGTGACACATCCTACCATTGTCCCCTTCCACCTGGAGTTCTCATTTCCAAAGTGAATTCGCTGTCTTTGAGAGCTTCACACCAGGTCAACAGTTGCTAGGTGGGCACCTACACTGGGTCTGCGGAGAAATGAGCCAGAATCTTATCAAAATCAAGACCACCCGCCTTCCCCAGGCTAAGACCTTAAATGTGGTAAAATAGGATTTTTTTTAATGTGGAAAAGACAGGAGATTCAGAACACCAACTGACAGAGACCAGTCAGTCAAAGGGTTCACACTCTCTCTTTATTCTCAATCCAGGACAATGCACAGCTATATACTTAGGCATTGCCCGCACTGCTTTGAGCCAGGTGCCTACAAGAGTCTGTCTTTTGATTGTCAGAGCATTCCTGGAGGCCTGAATTGCTTTAGTTTTGTGGGCATATTTGGGCAAGTGCTTCAAAGAAGAGACATGTTCCAGCCCCTGTTTCCCCTGCACAGAAAGACCAGACCCTGGTTTTATCTAATCACAGCTCTTTTAATCTCATTTGAGGCACTAGGAGCAAGTTTGTTCCTGTTTTGTAATAGAAACATTAAAAAGCCAGCAAGCAGACTTTCTGGACAAAGAGGAGTTTTTCGAGTTTTTCAAGTTTTTTCATCACTACCAGTTCTCTGTTCTTGCTAATACATATAAATTAGCATTCTGGGTAGGGTCCTACAGACTTTAGTGTATTTATCAAGGAACAATATACAATCACCACACTTTTCTTAATCGCATTTGCATCCCATAAGAAAGGAAAACTATTAGTTACATGGTAATTTTAAAGACATTTTCAAAGTCCAAAAGTGAGATTTGGCTGAGGGTCTCATCACAATGGACAACATTCATTGATTCAGTCAATGGTTAAGAGCATCTGTCCTGGCTCAGACTCCGGGCTGGCAGGGGAAGCGATGTACCCAGGACAGGATTAACCCCTGATGCAGGGAGCTCTTGTGAGGGAGGGAATAGGCAGTTCCAGAAATGGGGTCCCCTGAGCCAACGTAGGGAGGTCAGAAAAGGCTTCCTGAAGGTAGTAATGATTTGACTGAGACCTACAGGATGAACTGGAATCAGCCAGGTGGAGTGGGCATAGAATGTTCTAAACTTGGAGCATTCAACAAAATGAGAAGCAGTTCTGTGTCTGGAGTGTTTCACGTGATGAGGGAGTGGCAAGGGAGGATGCTCTGCAGGCCAGTAGGAGCCAAGTTACAAGAGATCTTAAACACACCATTGTGCAGAGTCTGGACCTTATCCAGGAGGCAAAAGAGAATTTTTCATAATAAAATCTGTATTCCTTTAAATGGTGTTACAAATGTCACGTCCTTTAAGAAGCCTTCTCTGACCACTCTGTGTAGGTCTCCTCTGCTGTTCTTGTCTCTGCTCACTTGTTCCCACATAAAACATTTCCACTTGCAGCAGTTTTATTTCCTGGCTGTGAAGGCAGGACTGTGTTCACCTGACCCATCAGTGCATCCCTCCTACCTAGCACACTGTCAGGCATATATTAGGACTCAGTCTATGGCTCAGTAAAAAACTGACTGACCGACTATGTGAATGAACCCTAGCCTCAAGAAGTTTATAATCTCGTGAGAGGGTAGCAGCTGGTGAAATTATCCCAGTACGTTTATGACTAAATTTGAGAGGCCTCGATTCATTCTACTAGCCTGTCCATCATGGTGGCCTGCCTGATGGCACCACCTGGACTGAGCTGGGTTTTTGCACACAGCACCCTAAGGTGGCTTTGAGGACCCCTGCTCCTCTGAGCTTCACTCCACCTCCCTGGGTGTGTCAGCTCCTGCGTAAGGCAGGAAGCCGGGCTAAATGAATGACTCACGGTTCTTCCAAAATTTCCTTCTTTTCTGCCCTGTGGTCTTTCTATGGATCAAAGCCAGGTTTTTAGCATTGCCCTCTGGATCTTACAGAAGACCTTGGTATTGCCAACCTTTACCAACAAGACAGCCCAACAAATTCCATCTGGGGGAGGTTATGCAGGGAAGCTTTCCGACCAGGGAGTTGGAAGTGGTTTTCTCTTAGGAAGGGAAGTCTGCAGGTGGTCACATGGAAAAAAAAGGATCAAGTCGGCCTGAGCTTGATCTGGGTCAAGGCCCAGAGGTGGACTGAGCTATTGCCCTAGGGGGAATAAGGGCAGTGTGAGGGTACAAAGCCCGACAACGAGTGCCCTTCCCGTATTTCCTTGCAGTGACAGCCCACACAGTGAGCCAGGGACCATTGACGAAGTTGACCACGACAATGGCACTGAACCTCACACCAGTGATGAAGGTGAGTGAGGGGTCACCTGGGGCCAAGGAACCCACTTGGGGCCTCTCATGCTGACTCCTGACTGCTCAGTGCTGGGCTGGAATGCATAACCCGCTCCAGCTTTGTAAGTCAGCACGTCATACTCAAGAATAGATGGGGACCCAGAAAGAGCTCAGAGGCATGTGCACTCCCATTTACCACATTCCTCATCCCTTTCTGTGTCCTTCCTGGCCCAAGTACTAATCCTAAGTGACAAGAATTTCCTAAGCAGGAAGCATACTTTTTCCCTCTGTCGCTCCCCCACCAGGGATCTGTCCTGTTCCCAGCCTGTGCTAGGACTTGGGGTATGTTGATGGACTAGACATGGGTAGTCGGGGACCTCCAGTCTTGTTACCTGACAGGTTGAGAGCAGCTCCCCATGATGCAGAGTGATAATGCCAGCCTATAGGTGTGTCCCCAGTGCAGTGGCTGCCAAAATACGAAACCTAACAGATGACCCAGAGAAGTGGAGGGAGAGAAGGAAAGGCCCGCCTGGGCTCTGAGGGGCTCACTGGGCCCTTCCACCCCTTCTAGTCAAGAGAAGAGGGCCAGGTTAACCTCGAAGGAGTCTGGACTGTGAAGATAAGCAATGTGGATAATATGGGCCCAGGCCCGTATATGCATTAGGCAGAGTAGGCGCAGTACCCAGGGCCTATGGTACTTTAAAATGCTTTAGTTTCTTTTAAAGTAAGAAGAAAAAACTGAATATGACCCAGCCTGGATTTTATTCATTTTTATATCAGTACAGTTGTAAAATATAATTTTTAACTTTTCTTTAATGGAGGAAAGGATGCATGCAAGCAACAGTGCACAGGTCCTGTGGAAGTCAGAGCACAGTCCCGTACGGACTAAACACAGCTCCCCTTTCTCCCTGTGATAGTTTTACTTTTTGAAAATCATTATTTAGCAGTTCTCTTAATGACCTTTGTGTTTCTCTTGCGGGGCAGTTGTACGCCCTGTTGGCCACCATATTTGTCAGGAGAGCTGGGTATGTGCTCAGGCGTGGTTCCTGGGAGCTGGTGAGAGAAGCAAGAGTGGTAGGTGGGTTTTCACATTCCAGTTGGACTATTTCAGTTGCTAACGAGAGAACCTCCAACTCAAACTGACTTAAGCTTAACAGAGATTCACATCATATACCTGAAATTTTCAGGGTAGGTATGGCTTCAGGCACAGCTAGATCCAGGAGCTAAGTTGATCTTGTTAGGGATTTGTCTCCGTCTTCCAATTCTGCTTCCCTCTGTGCTGGCTTCATTCTTAAGTAGGATCTCCCTGCGTGATGGTCTCTGGCAGTTTCAGACTTTCATCCTCCTTTTACACAAACTCCCAGTGGAAATGAGCTTCCTTTTCATCTTGGTTCCAAGCAGCTCCTGGGATGCAGTTTCACTGGACTGCCTTGAGTCATATACCCACGCAAGAACCAACCTCTGAGGCCTGAGAGGGAGCCATGGGGTCAGGCCTGGGTCACGGGTATAGAAAAACAAATGTAGGTATGATGTTGAGCTCTGCCATCATCCCCAGAGACTAACTAACATCCTGAAATGAGAAAAATGTTCTGCAGGACCTTTGTTTGGGGATGTGAAGGCTGCCCCTTTCCACTTGTTTGCAGTGATTTGTTTTTCTCTTTCTTGTCCTCTCTTTCTCTGCCATCTGCAGTTTCCATCCTCCCTCTACCACCTTTAACACCCCCACCCCTTCTTATTCTCACCATGTGTCACTTTATTTCTGTGTTTGTGTGTGTGTGTGTGTGTGTCTATGTGTCTGTGTCTCCCTTTTGCTCCAGATCTTGCTCTCAGTCCCTCTTCTTCCACTGGGGGAAACACCTCTTGTCCAGTAAGATAGACTAATTTTTTCAAAAATGAGACGTGTCAGACTGCAGCTGTGGAAGCAGCAGTGTCCATAGGAGAGTGGGTCAGGTGCCCTCTGAGGACCCTTGCAGACCACCTTCCAGGGGGCTGAGGGTGCTGTCAGTCACCCCCCACCTGTTGAGTTTCCCCAAGCTTCTCAGCCCCTAGGGTGGAAGGCTGCTGTGGGCTCCAGGACTGAGGGGACGAGGGCCAGAGAGAATGAGTCTATAGTTTTCTTTTTTTGTGTTGTCTTTGTCTGATTTTGGTATCCAGGTAATAATGACTTTATAAAATAATATGGGAAGTGTTTCCACCTCTTCTATTTCTTGGAAGAGTTTGTGAAAAATTGTTATTAATTCTTTTAAAAGTTTGGTAGAATTCAGCAGTGAAGCCATCTGGACCTAGGCATTTCTTTGAGGGAGAGTAGTTTTCTGATTACTGATTAAATCTCTGCACTTGTTATAGATCTATTCATATTTTTTAGCTTCTTCTTGAGTTAGTTTAGTAGTTTGTATCTTTGTAGAAATTTGCCCATTTCATCTAGCTTATTTAATTTACTAGCATACTTGTAAAAATATTCATAATATTACTTCATAATACTCTTTATTTTTGTAAATTCGGTAGTAGTGTCCCTTTTTCATTTCTGATTCTAATAACTTGAGTCTTCTCTTTTTTTCTTGGTTAGTGTTGCTAAAGGCTTGTCAATTTCATTGATTTTTTTTTTTTTTTCCAAAGAAGCAGCTTTGGATTTCATTTATATTTTTCTGTAATTTTTCTATTCTCTATTTCATTAACTTATACCTTAATCTTTATTATTTCTTTCCTTCCTTTCCTAAAGTGTGAGTTCAGCCAGGACCCTTTGGGAATAGTCCCCAAGCTCTCCTTCAGCTCAAGGGCTGGCCTCTCCATCTCTTCGCTCACTGGCATAACCCCCTCTCAGTCAGCAGGAGTTGATTGAATATCAAACATATAGTACGTATAGACGTATATTCATGTTTACATTGTATAGATGTAAAGGCCCTGGTCAGGAATCAACTTAGCATGTTTTAAAAACACCAGGAAGGCTTTATTAATGATGCCTGGGGCCTGAACTTAGATATTAGCTCAATCCTCTCTTACTTCTGTGACTTACCCCTTATATAACACATCATTTCTCTTCAGCCTCAGTTTCCTCATCTGTAAAATGAGGAGAGTACAACAGTAAAAACAATTAGGACACGGTAAAAACAATTTTTTCATGCAAGTAACAAATAGGTATTGAGTGCCCACTCATTCCGGGGACTGTTCCAGAAGTAGAAAAATAGCAGGAAATCAAATAAAATCACTGCCCTCATGGAGCTCACATTTTAGTAGGAAAGATTGACAATAAACAGGTATGGAAACTACATGTGCATGTGTGCATGTGTGCATGCACACACGTACGTTCAGGTTGTGATATGTGCTGTGAAGAAAAATAAAACAAGAGAAGGTTTTAGAGTGATTTGATAGTACTTCTGTAGTTGCAGGTAGTCTGGAAAGGCCTTGCTGAGGCAATGACATTTGAGTGCAGAACTGAATGAATTAGGAAATGATGCACAGTGGTCAAGAAATATTTGTTGAACATGAATACATTCAAAAATCTGGGAGAAAAGCATCCCAGAAAGAGTCAGTAACAAGTATAAAGGTCCTGTGACAGAATAAACTGTGGCCTGTTTTTGTTTTTTTAATTTATATTATAGTTTCATTTATTTATTTTAAAGTATATTTTATTGATTATGCTATTACATTTGTTGCAGTTTTCCCCCTTCACTCCCCTCCGCCCAGTACCCACCTTCCCTCCAACAATGCCCCCTTAGTTCATGTCCATGGGTCATGCATATATGTTCTTTGGCTTCTCCATTTCCTTTACTATTCTTAACATGCCCCCATCTATTTTGTACCTACCAGTTATGCTTCTTAATCCCTGCGCCTTTCCCCCCAATTCTCCTCATTCTCCCTCCCGGCTGATAAAACCTCCAAATGATCTCTGTATTCATGATTCTGCTCCTGTTCTAGTTGTTTGCTTAGTTTTTGTTTTATGAATTCAGTTGTTTATAGTTGTAAGTTTGTTGTCATTTTAATGTTCATAGTTTTGATCTTCTTCTTTTTCTTAAATAAATCCCTTTAACATTTCATATAATAATGACTTGGTAATGATGAACTTCTTTAGCTTTACCTTGTCTGGTAAGCACTTTATCTGTTCTTCCATTCTAAATGATAACTTTGCTGGATAGAGTAATCTTGATTGTAAGTCCTTGCTTTTCATCACTTTGAATACTTCTTGCCAGTTCCTTCTTGCCTGAAAAGTTTCCTCTGAGAAATCAGCTGACAGGCTTATGGGAACTCCTTTGTAGGTAACTCTCTGCTCTTCTCTTGCTGCTTTTTAAGATCCTCTCTTTATCTTTAACCTTTGGCATTTTAATTATAATGTAACTTGGTGTGGTCCTCTTTGGGTCCAACTTGTTTGGGATTCCCTGTGCTTCCTGGACTTGTATGTCTATTTCCTTCACCAAATTGGGGAAATTTTCTTTTATTATTTTTTCAAGTACGTTTTCAATTCCTTACACTTCCTTTTCACCTTCTGGCATCCCTATGATTTGGATTTAGCACTTTTGGAGATGTCCCAGAGTCTTCTTATTCTCTCCTTTTAATTTTTTTAATGTTTTTTATTATGTTCTGGTTAAATGTTTATTTCTTTCTTATGTTTCAACTAATTTATTTGAATCCTGACTGCCTTCCCTTCACTGTTGGTTCCCTGTGGATTTTCCTTTATTTCATTTAGTGTAGCCTTTATTTCTTCCTTTATGCTTTTGCCGTACCCAACACGTTCTCTGAGCATCCTGATCACTAGTGTTTTGAACTCTGCATCTGGTAGGTTGGCTATATCCATTTTGTTTAGTTCTTTTTCTAGGGTTTTATTCTGTTCTTTTATTTGGGCCATAATCCTGTGTTTCCTCAATTTGGCAGCCTCCCTGTGTTTGTTTCTGTGTATTAGATAGAGCTGCTAGTTTGACTCCCTGTCTTAGCATTATTTATTGTAGAAAAGGCACTTGTAAATTGTATGGGGTGAACCCTTAGGTCATCACCAGAGCGGGGCAACCCGCTTCACCGCTTGGTGGCTTCGTATGTGGGGGAGGGGTTGGAGAGGGGACAATGCCACTGCCTGGTTGCTGGAGGCTTACTCAGCGCTCACCCTGTTTCTAGTCACTTCACCCTCTTCCTGTATGTGACTGGCGCCCTTTTAGCTGTTGTCCTGGTGGTGGTTCCCAGAGTGGGTGGTTCAGTGTATGCTGTAGGATCCTTTAACTGGACTCTCCTGAGAGATTGGTAGTTTTTTCTGCCACTCCAACCCCCCACTGGTTTTTACAATCAGAAGTTATATGGCTTTATTTTCCCAGGGCTGGAATCCTGGGCTACACAGTCTGGCCTGGGGCTGGGATTGCTCGCTCCTAAGGTATCCCACCCAATTTTTATCTACCACATGAATGTGGAACCACCCATTCCACCAGCCACTGTCAGTATGGCCTGTTTTAAAAGCAACAAGAAATCTCTGCGAATGTGTATACTGTTGTGATTAGTGGTAATGTGTACTTGATATCTGCAGCTTACTTTAAAATTCATTTAAAAAAATTGGATGGATAGATAGAAGGATGGATAGATATATATGCCATAAAACGAGTATAGTAAAATGTTACTAGTAGAATTTAGGTAGTGGGTATATGCACGTTCAGCTTTACTTTGTTTGAAAAATATTGTAATATGATGTTGGAGGAGAAACATCAAGAAGACTAGGTAATCTGGAGCAGACTGAGTGAGGGGGAGATGAGGCTGCAGAGGCCTCTGCGGCCCAGAGTGTGGAGGGGCTCGGGAGCTGTGAGAAGACATTTGGGTTTTACTCCAAGCACAATGGGAAGCATTCCCAGGGATTTGAACAAGAGAGTTTCATGATCTATTTTATGATTTTAAAAGATTCCTGTGGCTACTCTGGGGAGAAACGGCTCCCCAAGTAAGAATGAAAGCAAGGAAGCCAGGTAGACAGACGGCAGTGGCAGTGGGGGAGGTGAGACTGATCATACTCAGGGGACAGCCCGAAGCAGTTGCTGATAGATTAGATGTGGGGCGCTGAAGAACAACGGCAAGGCTTTGGCTGTTCCCGTAAGCAAGGTGGTTCTATTTCCTAATGGGGGAGATGAGGGAATTAAGTAAGTCTGGGGAGGGGTGTGTGGGAGGATGGTACAGGGGAGAATACATATTCTATTTGAGGTATGATAAACCCAAATAAAAGATTTCTTAATAACTGGTAGCTATTCTTACTCTTCCTACCACATACACTTACATAATGACATCTGCAAACACAAGTGTTCACTCTCAGCTGTGGCTCAGGCTGCTCCTATTTTCTTCTTTCTCTTTCATTTTCCATTCCTCTTCCTCCTCTGCCTCCCCACCCCCACCCCCTAGCACCAGGGTACCCCCAGTGACTGGAGGCTCTGGAGATGGGAAAGACAGGAACTAGAAACCGGAGGCAGCCCCTCCATGCCCCTCCAAGCATAAGCAAACCTCTGTTCAGATCAGCCTCTTTATCAGTTGGATCAGCTCAAAGGAAGCCAAGAGAGCAGCAGCCTGCTGGGCTGAGCTCCTGGTCTTGCACACCCTCTGGTCTTTTTGTTCTCTGTAGCTGGGCTGGCAGACGGTGCTAGTACAAGGCCAGGCGGCAGAGTCAAAGGTGCAACAGAGAAGGACGGACATCTCCCTGCTTTACTGAGAAGGCAACTCTGAGTCAAATCTGAGTTATTTGACCCCTTTAACTGTGTTGTTATTTTGCACCCACTGTGTTAGGATAGCATTTAAGACATTTGTCAGAGAGCCAACTGGGAAAAGCTGACTTGACTGTCTGATGCCTGCTTCCTGCAGAAGGCTGTCCCAGGCACTGAGGACTGTATATATCCAAGGACGATTGCATCTCGTGGAGCCATGTCATCCGGAGCCAGCTGCTTACAGAAAGAGCCCTAGCACATGTGTATGGAAGGAATTAGTGCGGGAGGAGAACAAAGGGGGGTTTGCTTCCTTTGCTCTTCAATTTTCCATACTGCCCCAACCCTTAAAAGTCATCAGCTCTGGTAACAACTAACTCTCATATGAGTTAACTATATGCCTGCACTGATGTAAGCACTTCATGCATATTAGCTCATTTAATCTTCATAATAACCCTATAAGGTGTCGGTACTATTATTATTCATTCCTATTCTACAGATGAGGAAACAGAGGCTTAGAAAGGAGAACTAAGTTGCCTAAAGTCACACCACTAAAAAGCAGCAAAGCCAGGTGTTCTGGGCTTACCTCCACAATGGACAGATGCAGATAATTTACCAAGAATGGAGCAGATAGAGAGACCCATGGACGCTCAGCACAAGGAAGGTATCTGCAGGCTGGAGAGAGCAGAGGTCACTTCTGTTACTCTTTTATTCTATTATAATTTAATATACCTATGAAACCGGAAAAGCCGGTGTTCATGCTGCCTGTCATCTACCAGACCCAATAAGCAGAGACAGGGATTGAATCTTTATGGGCACTTTTTTCGGATGGTCAGAGATCTGAGAAGATGGCGGGTTTGTACCCTAACAGATCGTCTTAAATTCCATTAAAAACAGACCCTTTTTATAGAAGAAAAGTGTAGGAAAGGGGTTTGGGATTCAGGGAAAAGGTTAATCAGATAAAAGCTTCAGCATTCTTTCATCTGTGTCCTGGGTGGTCGTCTCACCCTGGAGTACAATGGCTCAGATACCATCGTGATTGCCTGCAGTCCTCCTGAGGCACACAGGTGGAACTGCCTATGGTCTCCTGAAGTCAAGGTGGGTCATACCTCCAGTTCCTGAAACAGTAGCTTTTTACATACATTGATTACTAAGCTTATTAGCTGTCACCTAAAAATAAAATTTTCCAACATTTGAATCAGCCATCACCTACATGTATTATTTGTATAATGTTAAAAATCTTTGTGCTTATTTTAAAAGGTAAATACATTAATACTTATACACAGTTTTCTAGCAAGTATGGGCACCTCTTAGGATATAACTATAACACAGGTTAAATCAATCATAGGCATAACTTTTTCTGCTCCCTATACAGTCTCTTCCCCAAACATCATTAGCTGTATGGTCAGTCTTAGGAAAACCACTTAAACTCTCTGCAGCTTAGATTTCTTGTCTGGACCTACCCCATAGGCTAAATCCATTAATAATTATAATCGTAATCAAGAGAGCCATTATCAACTGAGTCCCTAACAGTATGTCTGTACTATGCTGTCTTTCATGCATTATCTTTTAATCCTCCTAACAATCCTTACAGATAAGGCAGCTGAGGTGTACAGAGCTTATGTAACTTGCCTGATGTCCAGACAAGAGGTGACAGAGCTGGGAAGTAGCAGTGCCTCAAGGGAAAGAGCCACATCCTCATTGTTTAACCAAGTCGGGGCTTGTCACTGACCACAGAAGAGTAAATGTTTGATGGGTAAATATGTGTGTGCAAAGAGATATGCTGAGCTGCAGCCCCAGTAAGAATTCTTCCTCCCCCAACTAAATTAAGCCCATGAATGACTGCATTAGTCAGCTCTGGCTGCTGTAACAGAATACCCCAGACCCGGTGGCTTAAACAACAGTCATTTATTTCTTCACAGTTCTGGAGGCTGTAGAAGTTCAATATAGAGGCCACAGGGGTTGGTTTCTGGGAAGTCTCTCCTCCTGGCTTGTAGAGAGCTGCCTTCTCTCTGTGCCCTCACATGGCCTTTCCTCTGTGCACATGTGGAGAGAGAGAGAGATCTCTGGTGCTTTGTCCTCTTCTTAGAGGGACAACAGTTCTTTTGGATGAAAGCCCTTCCCTTTTGATCTCATTTAACCTCAATTACTTCCCAATGGCCCCATCTCCAAATACCATCACTTTGGGGGTTAGAGCTTCAACATATGGTTTTGGGAGACACAGTTCAGTCCATAATGGTGAGCTGTGAGGAACCCTTAAAAATTTCTGGGAACTCTTAAAAATGTGTACAACATTTTGCATAAATGGGAGTCGACATACATTACCTGTTTAACTTCCCAAAAGGTAAGAACTATTTACAAGTATTGTAAGTGGACAGAGGGGGAAATGGTTCATGGAAAAATGGATACAGAATTTGTATGAAGGGGTAGAAGGAAAAGAAATTTCTTACAATATTGCTTTAATGCGTGTTTTTAAAATGAAGAACAAAAATGACAGTGAAAAATAAGGATATGGTATGTCAGCCCCCCCACCCCCCACTTTTCATTTTCAGAAGTTAGATGGCCCGCCTGGGGTCACAGCGTGGGAGAGCAGATCTGAGCCTAGGACACTGGTGTCCTGACCCCAGCCCACATTGTTTCACCAGGCGAGCTGTCTGTGCTCCCCATAGCAGCCAAGGACACCTGAGCAAGGCTTCTGGGCTGCCCGTGTGCTGACCTTGTGCATGCACTTCCTTTTTGTTTTCCTTCCAGAAGTGGAACAGATTGAGGCCATCGCCAAGTTTGATTATGTGGGGCGGTCCCCACGTGAGCTGTCCTTCAAGAAGGGGGCCTCCCTGCTATTATACCACCGCGCCTCAGAGGACTGGTGGGAAGGTCGTCACAACGGTGTGGATGGACTCATCCCACATCAGTACATAGTCGTACAGGACATGTGAGTAGGCAATGGACCCTACTTTGAATACCATAATCGAGTAGTGGTGTCTAGAATGGGCACAGGAAGGGGCATGCTGGGTTGTATGCCAGGGATGTGCTCTCTCTGATGTAACACCCTTGATCTTCTGTAAGAATAGATCCCCTTAAATGGTGATCCCTTTAATAAATAAGCAGATTGCTCATGCTTCAGAAATAGTGTTTGATGCCCTTGGCCCCCATCCTGACAGCCCCCTGAGCATTCATCACTCACCACAGTTCTCAGCGTCCAGTGGATCTTGCCATATACCTTCACCTTCTTGGCCTACCATATAGTCAGTGGGCAGCCTACCACCCCCTTAACTGCCCGCCATTCTCCACCCCTGAGGTGGCACTCTCGGGGGATGGGCGGGAACAATCATCCCCTCATTTCAAGTTAATAGAGTCCTGTTTTTTATTGGGGTATAATTGACATATAACATTAATTTCAGGTATATAACATAAGGATTTGATAATTTTATATGTTGCAAAATGAGCACCACAATGAGTCCAGTTAACATCCATCACCACACATAGTTACAATTTTTCATATGTGATGAAAACTTTTAAGATCTACTCTCTTAACAACTTTAAAATATACAGTACAGTATTATTATACCTATAGTCACCATGCTGTACATGACATCCCCAGGACTTATTTTACAACTGAAGATTTATTTATTTTATAACTGGAGGTTTGTACCTTTTAACCCCCTTCACCTGTTTCTCCCCACCACCCCCCACCTCCCATCTCTAGCAACCACCTATCTGTTCTCTGTATCTATAGGTACTACATTCCCTCACTTATCGCAGGTATGACATTCTAGATGCCCCCGCGAAGTAGGAACCTTACATTTATTCTACACTCTTAAACCTATGTAACTTTAACAACATATGTATACAGTACCGCAAAGTCCCATGATATAGCAAAAACTCCGCAATAAATAATTAAATATAATATTTTTTAAAATCCCACAATACAGTGAGGCTGCGATAAGTGAACCGCAACATAGAGAGGGACTACTGTATTTTCTTTTAAACAATATCAGGCATTTTAAAAAGCCCTGTATTCCAAATACTAACCCTACGAGAAAGCCCGTAAAGCTTACACCTTCCATTCTCTGAAAGCCGTTGAGCTCTAATTAGGCTCAGGTGAAACTGATTGATCAAGGAAGCAGCCACCAACGGAAGGGGGCCAAAGGCATATGTTTTTTTGTTTGTTTTTTTAAATATTTTATTTATTTATTTTTAGAGAGAGGCGAAAGGGGAGGGAGAAAGAGAGGGCAAGAAACATCAATGTGTGGTTGCCTCTTGGGTGCCCCCAACTGGAGGCCAGGCCCACAACCCAGGCATGTGATCTGACTGGGAATCGAACTGATGACCCTTCAGTTTGCAGGCTGGCACTCAGTCCACTGAGCCACACCACACAGGGCCAAAGGCATAAGTTTTGATGGCAAAGGGGATGGTCAGAGGAAATTCCAGGAATAGGCAAACCCCACGAGGAATGCCCCACTGTGGACGGCTCTTGGTTCTCTGATGTTCCCCAGCCTCTGTGGACAGGGACAAGGCATTGGAAGGGAGAGGGAAGTGGGAGGAGGCTGGCAGGGAACTCCAACTAACTGAAGTCACCTTGCAGTGGCCCCAAGCCTTGGGTAAAGAGGGGTGGGATGGCAGCACCTTCTTCCTCCCTTGCTTAACCCTAAACCACTTCTCATGGAGCCACGTGAAGACTCGTCACTCAGTGCCCAGCTTGCAGGGTCCTCCTCCCATTTCTCTAACACACCCTCCAGCATTTAGCTTGTCCTCCCCCTTAGCAGCCTGGGAGAGAAGGAGAACTGTGAGGAGGGGAGAGGAGAAGGTAGGCACGGGGTGATGGGACAGAGGAGGAAGTTCTGCTGGAGAAACTGACCCAGGAGCATGGCAGGGGGCATGCGTGGTGGTGAGATGGGGAGTGGGAAGTGGCTCGATACGAGCTGTGGGCACCAATTAACCATAAGGTGTGTGTTGATCCAGCCCCTCCGACAGGTCTTGCAGTGGCCTGCACAACCTGGGTCCTTTGGAGCACTCCCAATTCACTTCTGTCCTTCTCCCCAGGGATGATGCCTTCTCTGACAGCCTGAGCCAAAAGGCGGACAGTGAAGCCAGCAGTGGGCCGCTGCTGGATGACAAGGCTTCCTCCAAAAACGACCTCCAGTCCCCCACGGAGCACATCTCGGATTACGGCTTTGGGGGGGTGATGGGCCGGTAGGAAGCACGGATTCATTTCTTTCTGCTAGTGCCTGGCTCATTGGTATCTGATTAGGGAGAAACAAGGGGGCAGAGGGAGAGAAGTAGGCTATTGTGGCTCGTTTCCCACAGGTGATGTTGGGCACACCTGGGTAGGTGGGCTGGACCTTGTCTAAGAATGCCAGGTGTAAAATAACCCAGCTAAGCAGGAAGAGGGTGGAGAAGGAGGAGGAAAGACATATATTGTCAAATAGGTGCTTTTTTATTTCAAATAATAATAAGTGGGGGAGAGAGAGAGATACAAATTGGCAAGTATTTTCCCAACATATCTCTAATTCTTGTACCTCCTCTACTTTCTGTTGAAGACCCAAGTAGTTATATTTAAAAAGTTAAAGCTCATATACTCCCTGAAGTGTGCTACACAAACGGAAAACTCACACCCCTTCAAGTGTGGGCAACATTGACACTCGACTCCACCCACTTATCTGGTGGGACCACATTTGCCAATTTCTTCACTCCCCCTATGTGGGCCAGGCTGTGTCACATGGCCTTTCTGCCAAGACAAGGGCTGTGCTCCTTAATCTGCACACAGTTGTAGTCTGAAGTATGTGGTTGTTTATAATTAAATAAGGAAAAGAGAAGAAAAGACAAGAAAAATCCGATAGTTTCTCAACTGCTTTCTTAATCAGATTCTCTCTCTTTTCTTGGTGGAGAGGTCATAGCATCAACCCACACATATGGGTACTTGCAAATAGAGCCAAAATATCAGTCACAGTGGGAACATGCATTTATTAATTTATTTCAGAAGTCAGCATATTCTATTCAGTTAAGCAAATAGTTCAGGTCACTGTGACAGATGACAGAGCTGGGAGGGAAAGTGGAAAGCTGGGGTAGGTAGATGACAAAGGCGTGGTCCCTTGACTCCTAGGGAGGAGGTATCTTCTCTTGCCTTGATTTCCCTCTCCCTCTCTCCTCCCTCACCTACTTTCTTCTTGTTTTCTCTCTCTCAAAACCTCTTTCTATCAAACCTCTGCTTTGGTCCTGTTGGGGTACCCACAGGCAGTGCTTAGCTTGGCTGGTGGCATTAAGGTCTAAAGCGCTGCTGACCACGTTGAACTTGGTCCCTGGTCACAATCCATTCCAACACTGTCCCTCCTCCCCATCCCCTCCATACTGCAGCCTTCCTTCCCCTCAACAGTGTCTTAGAATCTTCAGTGAGTTCCATAGGACGCAGCCAAATCTCCAGTGGGTGGGTCCTTTTATCTTCAAAGTGCTCCCACACTCACTGAACCTCCCTCAAAGGTGGGCAGGGGATATTATGCCCATTTAACAGGTTAATAAAATGGGTCTCCAAGAAGCCACATAAAAGTCTGTGACAGACAATATAAGTACTCACCCTCCTGATAGACACTCGAGACCCCTTTTCAGTCCACCAGAGCCTCCCTGAGGGGTGAAAAGTGTCCAAATGCATGGAAGGCATGATCAGTGATGTGCTTTTTCCTCTTAAATGACTAGTTTTCCAAGATCTGGAAAGCAGCCCTTTTCTGGGGAGGTTGGGGTGGGTAACAATATTGGACTGTGTTGTGTTCCCAGGGGGCCCTTCAGTGCTTACAGGGAGCCGGTAACTGTTGGTACAGTCAAGCCTCAATGCTTCAGACCAATTAGAAGCCCTTCAGCATCATGGCAATGTCTGAGCTGCTTAAGAACGTATCACGAACCCAGCTGACCCTCACCAAAGCGTCCCCACGTTGAAATCCTCCCGGCTTTGACTTAACAGGTTGCCAAGAGTCTTTGTCTTTAGCTCTGATTTCCTGCGTGCAGAGTAAGCCTGCCCCCTGCCGGTGAGATCCGTGCTCAGCCGGTGCTTCCACTGTGGCATCGCCGAGTCTGGCAGCAGGAGGCTTTACTATACCGCTCCCTAGGCTAGTGTGTAGTTCTTGGCCCGCGGGTTGACTGACCCACGACTGCCAGGGTTGACTCTGCCCCATGCCCCCGCCCCCTGGCTCCTTTGCAGAGTGCGGTTACGATCTGATGGAGCAGCCATCCCCAGGCGCCGAAGCGGGGGCGACACACACAGCCCGCCCCGGGGCCTGGGCCCCAGCATAGACACGCCGCCCCGGGCCGCCGCCTGCCCCAGCAGCCCCCACAAAATCCCCCTCACCCGGGGCAGGATCGAGAGCCCCGAGAAGCGGAGGATGGCGACGTTCGGGAGCGCCGGCAGCATCAACTACCCTGACAAGAAGGCGCTCTCCGAAGGGCACTCGATGAGGTCAACGTGCGGCTCCACCAGGCACAGCAGCCTGGGGGACCACAAGTCCCTGGAGGCCGAGGCCCTGGCAGAAGTAAGGGCCAGTGGGAATGCAGGCTGGGCCAACGGAGACCCCCAGAGGGGCAGCAGGGTGGGGACTTGCGGACTGGGAAGCCATTTTGCCCTTTATGTCAGGCTCAAGTCTAAGATAGGGGGCTGGTTTCTCCTCTGCCTGCTGGCCTCCCCATGTGAGTGGAAGCTGGATGGGTGCAGCTGCTGGCTGGAGATCCTATAAAGGCTGAAGACCCCCCAAGTCTCCAGCGCCGCAGTGGGGACTTCCTCTAAGGGAGAGGGCGGGTGATGGGATGTAGTAATGGCAGGTGTCTCCACAAGATGGCATCACTGAATTATTCATTCATTCATTCATCTATCTGTTCATTTATTCATTTCATTCATTGACAAATAACCATTAAGTATCTGTTGTGTGAGGATCACTGTGACAGGCATTGAGAGTACAACAATGACCTAAAATGGACCCAGGCCCTGCTCTCCTGGACCTTAGAGAAGAGAGAGACATCAGCCATTAATGCAGCTGTGAAATGGCAGTTGGGCCAGGTGCTTTGAAAGAGCGGTACATGGTATTTTGAGAGACTAGAATGTGGGGATTGCTTCTAGCGGGCGAGAGACCTTCTGGGGGTCGGGGGCAGATATGACCTGAGATACAAAGGAGAGGTGGAACAAATGGCTGAAGCTGGAAGGGAAGAATGTTCCAGGCTCTTTAAGTTTTTAAAAATTTGGATGAGAAAGCTGTGTGATTTTTTTTTTATATACATATATACTTACCAAAACAAACAAACAAATTTGTTTAACACAGTTTTTAGGAAACAATTTGTATTGTTTAATAATTTGCACATCTAGTGTCATGTGTTTTTGACAGTTCTATCATATTTCCAAAAGGTTCTATTTTTACTCTCTGAAATTAGGGCTGGGTTCCCATTATGTGCCCGCTCCCCAGTGTTCTCTCTCTCTTACGGTAAGAGATACAGTCAGAACCTTCTTGGCTGTGAGAACTGTTCTTTACAGAGTGGCATTTGAATCCCCGGTACAAGGGGAAGGGGAAAGTTGTGGGCTCGGGGCCTGTGTTCCAGAGGAGGCCAGGGAAATTTCCAGGGGGAAAACCGAGGCAGAAACAACACCGCCAGCAACCAGAACTCCTGTTCACACCCTTAGGGTCCAGTGTGGCCCCATGTCCTGATGCCCACTTCCGAGGGATACCTGAGGATCAGCACCTTGGCGTGGTCCTGCGTAGGAGGACCTGCTGGTCCTTCCATTCTTGAAGGCCATCCTCTTAGGGAGCATCACCCTAGCATCCATTGTTACCTGGAAGCTCTGCCAAGGGCCATGGTGGGGAGTGGGCTCCCTGAGGCCTAGCCAAGAGCCCTTTACATAACCAAATGCAGTCTAAGCCACTGTTTCCTAAAGTATCTCCCACAGCAGACAAGTTCACAGAATGTTCATGGGGGAAAAAAATGCGTTTTGTGGTCAACAAAGTTTGAGGAATATTGGTCCGAAAAAGTTGAAGGGCTTGTGTACAAGACTTTTTAGAACCTTTAAGTATGTTAATGAACATTGTGAATATCCGAGAAAGAGAATAGGGCACACTCCATTACCCAGACTTCTTTGAGCTTTGGTCACAGAGCATTTACAAGACCAGCCTAAAGAAAACACTTGGGGAATGCTGTATGCGTTTTCCTCCATACGTTTTCCTCCATTTGCAAACATATCTACCACTCTCTAATTTGATAGCTACTATTCAAGAGTCCCTTTCACGAACAGAGGTGAAATAGGAAAGCATGGTAGATAATATAAGTAGCCGAAAGGGGATGCTGGACAGCCTCCAATCTGTTCAGCACTGGCGCTGACTTTGCAGGCTACAAAGAGGAGCTGTGGTGGGGAAATATAAGTAGTCCATGGAGTTACCTGAAATTCTCCAGTCTCAAAATGTCCTTTAGGACTTAGATTTGAACCCAGTGAAGAGGCTGTTTGGGGAACTTGCCACACTACCATCCAAAGTGAGAAGATGTCATTTGGGAGGAGGTGAAAAGTGCTCACTTTGCCCCACAGTCTGTCATCCCCCAGCACCTCTCTTCAGCTCTACTCTGGAGATTACGGCTTCACCTCTCAGACTAATGCCAGGCTCACGCCTAATGCCAGGCTCATGCCTAAACTACTCAGCTGACTTTTCTCTGAGCTTTCTGTCTTTCTGGCTCACTCTCTGTCAGGGCAGACTGGTAATGGTGGGAGGGATGGTGGTAGAGGGGTGATATCTGGTTTTTATTTATTGAAGTTTTACCTTTCAGCTCACAGTGGAGCAGAGCAAATAAAGAGTAGTGATGTAAACAGAGGAGTTAATTTAAGCAGAGTGGGGTGCTGAAAGCAGGCTTTTATCACTGCAGGGTTGGGAGATAGCAAAGATCGGAAGAAAACTGCCATCTCTCCCATCATGCAGAAAATCCACACAGTTAATCCTTTTGGGTAAAGGCTTAAAAGGGCTCTTCTTAAAGGAGCCAGTTTTATGGGGCAAAGGATGAAATGTCATGGGGAAGCATAAAAGCTAATATTAGCTAATATTATCAGTAGTCTCTTAGCAGAGCAAAAAGAATGGACTGGGAGCTTGTCTGTGGCTAAATTGGAGCCTGTCATGGGGACCCAAGACAGGAATTAGGCCCCCTAACAGGAGGAGAAGAGGTAAAAGAGGAGGTGGGTACGGAGAGGGGTGGTCAGGACATCTCCAGCCTTCATCCCCATTAGTCTGACCAGGCTTGTAGGTTTTCCAGATTCGCCCTAGGGAAGAAGAGCAGCAAGTGTTAATAGTCATCATTGTCACTGAGGCTGTGCACAGACCTTCCAACAGTGGCTTTAAGCAGTATCCCGAATTGTCCCCTCAATGGCCAAGCCCCAGGGACTCTGGTCCAGCTCAGCCTAAGCAGCCCCTCTTGCATGCCTGATGTGGAGGTGTCCTTGTAAAACCCTATGTGAACCCCTGGCTCAAGGGACTTTAAAAACCACCGGCAGTTACAAAGCTTCATCACACCCATTATCTCATTCCACCTTCACAGTAAACTTGTGGGCTTTCAACAGATGAACAAGATACGGTGCTGAGCGACTGAGATTTGCAAGTGGCAGAGGAGTCTTCGCTTGAAAGTCCCGGTCTTGTACCCTAACCCAGGGCTCCTAGGTTAAATGCTGATTTCCAACTCAAGCGCCCCCTCCTGGATGGAGGGGGAACGGAGGCCTTGAAGGGATGGAAAGATGAGCTCAGTCTGACAAAGCAGCCCCTCTGGTTACCTGGAGGTCCCAGTGCCACACTCTCTCTGTGTGTTATGTAAAGCACTCTCTTTCTGATTAGCTCAAATATTAAAACTTCCCCAGGAATTAAGTAGGCAGATAAGGATTTTTTTTAAGACTTCCATTTTTTAAAAAACAAAATTTTCTGATTCTAACACAGAGAACAAAGTAAGAGCCCCATCATTTGGGGGTGAACATTCTGATAATATAACTTCCAAGGAATTTTCCTGTGGGCAAGAATTTTTAAAACTAATAATAGTTAGCAGCATGGACTTTGGAGACAAATTGTCTGGGTTGAGACTTGGACTGTGCCACTAACTTTGGAAAGTTACTGAACCAGTCTGAGTTTCCATTTCCTCGTGTGTGCAATGAGCTTAATGGCAGCTCCTATCTTATAAGTCTGAGGATCGAATGAATTATTCATGGAAAGGGCTTGGGTTGGTGCTCCATGTTAGCACTTACTGCCATTGCCATTGTCACGATTTGTGAGCACTGATTGTGTGCCAGGTGTCATGCCAAGCTCTTCAGAGGGGCTATATCATTTAATACACTTGTCAAGCCCCTGGTCTCTGTATGATAATGACCTGTAATCCAAGGCTCAGAGGTGAGGTAATTTTCCCGAGTCATGTAGCAAGGGAGTAGCAGAACCAGAGTTTGAACCCATGTCTATCTGACTCCAGAGCTTGCCTTTCTAAACCTCCTTAAGTCAGCTTCCTATTCAGGCAGTGTGCAGGCCACAACCACGTGGTTCCCCAATTGGTGACACCCTGGGGATTTAATCTCCATCCAGCCACTGGGCCCCTGGGGAAACATCCCTCAGAGGCCCACAAACTGCCAAGGAAGGACTGGGCTCCAGGCCTCCAGACTTTGCTGACCAGCGCTCTCTCTGTCCCCAGGACATCGAGAAGACCATGAGCACGGCTCTGCATGAGTTGCGGGAACTCGAGAGGCAGAACACGGTCAAGCAGGCGCCAGATGTGGTGCTGGACACCCTGGAGCCCCTGAAGAACCCGCCAGGCCCCATCAGCTCAGAGCCTGCCAGCCCCCTGCACACCATCGTCATCCGTGACCCTGACGCCGCCATGCGCCGCAGCAGCAGCTCCTCCACGGAGATGATGACCACCTTCAAGCCAGCCCTGTCTGCCCGTCTGGCTGGCGCCCAGCTGCGCCCACCCCCCATGCGGCCTGTGCGGCCTGTGGTCCAACATCGCTCCAGCAGCAGCAGCAGCTCAGGTGTGGGCAGCCCGGCCGTGACACCCACTGAGAAGATGTTCCCCAACAGCTCATCGGACAAGTCAGGCACCATGTGACCAACAGGATGGGGTGGCACTGCCCTGGCCCACTGTGGCACACCATGGCCAAGGGTGGCTTCTGTGACTTCCACGTCCTTCCCAGTGCTCCAGGCCTTGTCTGGCAAAGACCAGAAGGTCAGCCTGAAAGAACATCTATGCAGAGCTGAGGCCCTGGTGCCAGCTCTTGCAGCTGGCATTGAGGCCTTGCAGGTGTAAACCGAGGCCCAGAGGAGAGCAGGAGCAGGAGCAGCCCAACTAGAGCGTTTCCTAAGATTGTGGCAAAATGTTAAATGGCTTCGCCTGCATATCGTCACTGGAAAATTATTCTCTCAACATTCTCTTTACATGCATAAATATGTGTGTGTATATATATGTGTGTACATATATACACATACATATATGTATGTATGTGTCTGTAGGTGTGTGTGTGTATATATATATTTATGCATCTATATACATATAGTAGATTTGGACACACATACTAAATGTATATAGGATCTTCCTTTTCTTTTTATGAAACTTAGATTTACCTCAGACCCATGCCACCAAACATCTCCCGCTGTTATTTGGTGGGATTTGCAGGGACTTTTCTGGGAGAATTTAGAGGCCCACAGTAACTGCGAATGAAGCAATATACCACTAACCTGCAGAAAAACAAAAACAATCTCCCACTGTCTCCAGAAGTCGTGGCCTTCCAAAACAGTCTGCCCCTAAATGAAGGGTGAGGCAGGCAGTACCCCAAACAGGCTGCTCCTAGAGTTGGGGTACCCTTCACAGAACCCCCCTGTCCAGCCCAGAGACCCTGCCTTTCCACCTGAAGGCCAAGGGCCAACTGTATCCCCGAAGGCCCAGGAGGACATTGGCTAGAAGACCCCTGACCACAACATCCTGGTCTTTGTATGTAGAAGAGGGGACAGTGAGAATCTAAGTCCCATCGTAGCACAGTTATGATGTGTGGTTGGGAAAAGGGAAAAAAAGAAAAAGAAAAAGAAAACCACAGTGGTATGGAACACTTCAAAACCTAGAAATGCTGTAGGAATAATTCTGGTAACTATAGAGGTTTAACTTATACAATTTTCAAAATATTTAGTTTTTTCTTTTCCTGTTTCTACTAATTATACTGTGTCAGATTTGGAACTAAACAGGCAAAGAGGCTTTGAGTCACATCATTTTAATTTAAAATCAGGCCATGATGCACTTTGGCTAGTGCCCTCTTGCTCGAAGTGCATGAACCATAAGTGCCCAGCTCAGACCAGGGGCCAAGGAGTGGAGATCCTTGGCACTTTCTGTCCTAGAGAATGCTTTGGTTGAGTTGATGCAAGTAAAATAGCTCCCCTCTCTCTCCTTTCCCTTCCTTTTCACCCACCTCCTCCAGAGCATTTAACATAATTGGAAATATGATGAAAGAATTGTGGTGTGTGATTGTCAAGTGTTATCAGCAAGGCTTTCAACTCTTGGCTGGGAAAAGGCCTCTGGATCAGCCTCGTTCGATTCTATTTTCCTTCCTTTTTGGATCTCTTGGTTTTCCAGAGTTGGCTGTTCCTGGGTAATGGAACACAGGTGAATCAGATTCTAATGGGACCACTTTTATTCACTGCCCTCGTGCCAAGCCAAGAGTGTCCTCCCTATTGTTCTCAAGCTTCATCTCTCTCTTTCTTAAGGCCTTTGAATGTGTCCATGGCTGTGGTTTAGAGTCAAAAGTCCTGTGTTTGATTCCCAGCCCCCACCACTTGGGATCTGTGGGACTCTGGGCATGTCTCTACATCTCATTGAGTCTCAGTTTCCTGCTCCATAAAGTGAAGATAATAAAGATAAAATGTAAGTGAGTAAGCGTTTAAACTAGAAAGCATTGTGCCAACATGATTTTTTTTTTTTAATTGTCATTAGTAAGGTAAGCCTTTTTAGCTTAAAAACCATTCAGGACCTTCTTTTTGAAACCTCCCAATGGCATTTGAGAAGTAGTCAATAGAATTTTCCTAGCAGCTTCATAGGATGCCCAAAGCATGGCCCTATGCTTGAAATTCCATTATTACCATTGCACCCCATTGGCTGAATTTCACCTTGTCCTGTGGTCCTCCATAAAAAGGTGAATGCACCTTGGAGGGAGGGACCTGTTGAGTCACTAACACACAGGTGTGTGGGAGTGGAAGCCATCCTGCCTCACCTGAGGACTGACATTGACAGCACTCAGTGGAAGGAAGAATCAAGAAAGGGTGCAAAAAAGAGAATGTCAGGGAGAGGCCAATGATAACCTTGACCTTCCTCATCTTGCCTGGAACCAACCATTCTCTTTTAGATCCTGGAAATGAAAGCACCTCAAAAGCAGCTGAGAGCCCCTCTGCCTTTGTGAGCAGTATGAAGACACCCCCGTTTTACAGGTTAGGAAAGAAAGCAAGGCCTGGGGATGAGCTGTGACTTGCTTAAGATTTAATAAATGTCTGAGAGTGGGGGCTGTGTCAGGCTCGTAAAGTCATTTATTTGCAAGGATGCTATGCTGTCCAGACAGAATATAAGACATCCCATTGCTACCCGCCAGATACTCCCAGACCTTAAATGTAGTAGCCTCCTGGGCAAAACGTCACATTCTCTGCCATGACTATCAGATGAAAAGAGAAAATTTGAGGTGACCGACTTGTTGCCTGATATACATAACACCAGTCAGACCATGTGGCTTTTCCTCTGAATTGACTAACTTCATTTTTCTTTCCTGAAAATAGACCTGCCTTTTATGGAATTACCTGAAGGCAGATCTGTAGCTGTTTTCCTGAAGTACCTGTTTTTCCATTGGGAAAAGGCTGATGAGTTCACATTTAGAGAAGCTCACACCTCACTCATCCAGCCGCAAATCTGAGTCTTGGTGCAGAATCAAATGGAAAAATACTTTCCTGACCTCCCCTCACCCTCCACTTCCTCATCTGGCACTCTGCATGTCTTGGTCCCCTCCACAGGCACCTAGGCCCACCCATGGTCACTGAGCATTGGCTTTCTTCCTGACTCCTGCCTGTGTTAGTCCATTATATATTGCTGTATTTGCTTAAATGCTGGAAAGTAACTGTTAAAATGTGAAATTGTAATATTTTAAAAGGTGACAATTAAATTATAGCCAATGCCACTCACCAAATTTTTGCACCTAGTAGATAGTTCGATGTAAAAAACAAATACCAGAACCCTAACTGTACAGTGAGTGTGGGGGAAATGTAGTAACCTAGTTAGTAGTCCTCAATATAACCAATTGTACAAGGGAAAGTGGTGTTTACCTACTTGTTCATCACCATTACTGGAAGCTGTACTGATCAGTTTGTCAATAACGGGCTTTCTTTTTCTTTCTTTCTTTCCTTCCTTTTCATTTTTATTTTTTTTGGCTTCACAGAAAGATTTCTTAACCTTCAACTTTACCCTGAAGTCAAGCCTTTTGCCTTTATGTGTAACTAATGTTCAGTCTATTTTAGGAATGAACCAGCAAGATGTTTATTTAGAACTGACCAAAGACAATTCCTTCCTGGTCTAGTTTCCTGGGCCTGGGGGCCCAGTCACCACTAAAGACCGTCCTCGGATAAAATTGAGAACAAGCCGTGCTTCCTACTTCACTCTCCTTCTCTCCTTTTATTCCCCTTTCCTCTTAAAGAGCTGCTCTGAGCTGTGGGATTCTATGAAAAATTCTTGCCTTTCCTTGTTTTCAGTGCTAATGATTTCTCACCTTGAAGCGCCTTTGAACCCGGACAGAGTGCACAATGGGAGGGTCTCATAAGCTTGGGCATTAATTAGACTTGGGAGTCTGTCTTCTGAAGTCACCGGGCCACTGGGCAAGAGAGAAGTGGATTCCCAAAGGATACACGGTTTCTATTACATGAAGCCATCCAAGTGGGAAGAGACACAGGGAAATGGAGTCATCCTCTGGCCACCAGCTGGAACCAGCAGTTCAGAGATCTGCCTTATAAACCCTTCAGGACGGGTTTGTGGTACAGACGGGGCCATTGTGGGGAAGGGCCTTGACATGGGGCTGGCTTCTCTGTTAGAGGCCCTTGGAGTGCCTTGTTGCTTCTCTTTCTTTCTCATTCAGGAGGCACGAATGCAGAGGGCTTCCTGGGACCTGGTCGTTACTTGGCACTCAGTGCTCATACACGGCTGATGGAAAACCACAAAGACTAATGCAATGGTTCTTCCTCTCAATCTTTCTATTCCTAACTTTTCACACATCCAGATGGTTCCACACTAGAGCAAATGCCTCATTCTCCTGAGAAACCCAGAAAGAAGAATGGCTGGCTCACAACCATGGTGGGGGGCCCTGTTTGACTTGAGGATGGCAGGGAGGAAAAGGCAGGAAGAGGTGAGCCGAGGTGTTGCTTAGCTGATTTTCTGCTATGCAGAGCTAATGCTGACGTTTCATGTCAACTTCCCCGGTTCTCTGGGGTCTCCTCTCTCCTGAGCAGCCATGTAGAGAATTCCCCACACACCCAAAGCTGCCCAGGGGAGCTGAGAGAAGGGACTCGCTGTCAGGTCCTAGTGCTCCTGGCCTCTCTGAGGTTGATCTGCCAGTGTCCCGCTGTCCCATCCTCTGGGACTGGCCAAGTGGCCAACACTGCCCCTTGCTGACACCTCCTTTCTGTGTGAACTGTCCCAAGCAAATAACAAAGCTGTTTCTTGAACCAGACCAACCAGAGCGCACTTTGCCTTCCTTCACGGGAAGATTCTGCTAGAGTTTCTGCTCAAGCTCTAGTTCCCGGCAGTGTGACTGTTTACACGGTTTGGCAATAGGTTTGGTTCTGAGTGCTTCAGAGTGGCTGGTCTATTTTGTTTCCTTTGGTTTCCTTCCTTCCCAAACTATGTCAGGAAAACAAAAACAAAAACAAAAATGAAACCACCCTTGAAAATTGCTGGTTGCCTGTCCCCACGTGATGAGAAGTGCTGCCCTCTTACGGATATCGTTTCTCTACCTTACAACCAAATGCCCGTCCTATAGAGTGTCTGATTGGATCCTCTGTCGCATATTCTGATGGTGCCTGCTGGTTTGATGTGGAGCTATCCTGTGAAATAAAACAGCTTAACTTTTCTCAAACATGCGCTCCAGTGGCTTTTTGAAAGCGTGAGGTGGCCCAACAGCGGGGTGGGGAGGTCCCAAAAGGGTGCTCCTACCCTCCAGTCCACACTGTGTGCTTTTCCCAGGACCTGTCTCTGAAATGTCCTTTAGCTCAGATCCCACATGGGGAAGACCAAGGTTGAAAGGAAGACTTCTTCAACTCTAGAGCTCATTGAAGAAGCTAACAGTGGTGTGGCCTCTGGCAAGCAGGAGCTGGAAGCATCAAAGCAAAGGCGAGTGGGAGGAGCTGTCTGCAGCGGCCTTCCAAAGTTTAAGACAAAATATCAGAGGCCACACAATACTGATTTCTGGTGTGAAGGCAAATGAAACATTTTAGCAATCATTGTCTATACACATGTGATACAGCCCCTAGAACTTTTTTCTTACCTATATTTCTGTGTGTATCTGTGTGTGTGTGTGTGTGTGTGTGTGTGTGTGTGTGTGTGTGAAGTATTTATTGATTACTTATTTCTGTCCCATGTATTAGATTAAACCCTTTACATGCATTTTCTCATCAAATTCTCAGGCAGCTATTGAAGGTAAGTACCCTTCTTAAACTCCATTCTGCAGATGAGGAAACTGAGGTCTGAGAAGTTAAGTGGCTCATCCAAGGTTAGGCTAGGAAGTGAAGGGGCCAGAATTTGAACACAGTCTACCTGACTCCAAAGTCATGCTCTTTAGACGTTCACTGAACTCCCTGTCATTGAGCATGCTGACTGCACTGGGATTGGCAGCAGGATCTCGTGATTAAGGTTGCTTGCTTGCTGCCTGCCACAAAGAGAACTCCAGGGCCTTTGCTTTCTGACAAACTCTCTGGTGTATCTTCATGCATAGGCTCCTTTGCAGAAGAGAACAAGGTCTTCTGCCAGTGTCAGGGAATCCGTTATTCCCACCATAACCACCCTGATGCTCTATGGAGGCCTCTCGCTAATTCCAGGCCCCAATACTGTGCACCTGTCCCAGTGCCTCTTCCTCTTTGGGAGACCTTACATTACACTCGATGCCCTTCATGCAAATTGAGTGGGTTTCTGTTTCTTGTAATCAAATAGAAAAAGAGGAAAGAATGGTCATAGCCAACATGTTTTGAGTGCTTACTATGTTCCAGGCATTCTTCTGAGCCCTTTCACATGTAAAAGCTAACTCACCAATCCTCTTGACCACCCTATGAAGTAGGTCTTCTCAGTTTATGCATGAGGCAATCAAACAGAGAGGTTATGTAACTTGCCAAAGGACATGTTGCTAGGAAGTTGGAGTTGGGGTTTCCACTTAGTCTTACATTGAAGCCAGATCTTCACCATTCTCTCCCAGGTTTGAGGACTGGGTAGGCCCCTGGGCATGATTTGGAACAGAGAACAATGTAGAACCTTAAGCTTCACTAGTCTGGGTTTGTTTGACCTAAGATACCATGTTGGTGGGGGGGCTGTGTGCCAGGCACAGGGCAGCTGAGGTGGGGTGGGTGGTCTGCTGCTGCTCAGCCTCAAAGGAAGGAGCCAGGATGGATTCAGCGTCTCCCAGGCCGTCCTGCCTCTGACGCAAGTGAGCATTTTATATGGGACAATTCCCTAGAGAAGCCTAGAAATGGCCCTGCTACTGCCTCAATGCATGCAGGGACCTGCCCCTGGAGAGCCCTGAGAAGAGCCCTCCCAGTGAAGGGCTGTGGAAAAGGATAGGGGCAGGGGCAGGGGGAGCGTGGGGGTTGGGGAGGGACAGGCAGCAGCAGTGACAGGTTTCCTTTGGCACTGAGGGGAAGCTGTGTTTGGATAAAGGACTGTAAGAAGAGACAGAGAGGGGAGGAGGGCTCCCTAGGCCTTTTCAGTCTCCCAGGAAGTCCAGCCTGGGATTGGAGAAGCAAGTGGTAAAGGAAGGATGTCTTACAGAACCAGCACTGGGCTCACCTGCGACCTTCCTGGGCTGCCCCGGGGGCCTGGAATCAGATCTCTGAGCCCCTCACTGGGGCCCACGAAGCCCCCACCCAGGACACTGCCCCAGCCCACCTCACCCAGCTCACCTCTGCTCCCTTCTCGATTCTCCAACCGAGCCTTCCTCTCCTGGAAGCCACTGAGGGCTTTCTGCCTCAGGGCCTTTGTTATCGCTCAGTCCTCTACCTGCGGGGCTCTTCCCAGCCTCTTCTTGCTGCCTCCTTCCCTCCCTCACAGCGTCTGTTCAAATGTCATTGCCTCAGAGGGGCTTCCTCTGACCACCCTGTTTAGAGCCACACCTGCTGCCAATCACCATTGGGTTCATTTGTTAATTTTCCTCATTGCATTTATCATCTTTGGAATTTACTTTGTCCATTTGTTGACTTACGCATTGTCTCTCTCCCCCAAACTAGCATGTAAGCTCCAGATAAATCAGGGTTTCTGTCTATCTGGACCATATTCTCTCCAGAGGGTATGGTGCCTAGCATAGTAAGTGCTCAGTAAGTATTTATGAACAAAATGAATATCCATCCACCACTGGAGGGAAATGCCACTTTTGAGTGAAAGGGTCTAAGTACTTAAAACCACATCTTTGGCTGACATTCACTCATTTAACAAATTCTCAAGCACCTACTGTGTGCCAAGCTGCAGGTGAGCACTGGGGATGTGGCCATGGGTAAAGCGGACCAAGAGCCCTGTGATCTTCTATGGTCAAATGCTGGAGGCCAAACAATGGCAACAACAAAACAGGAAACACCAATGATGTGGGGACAAAGGATATTGGGTCCTGCTTTAGACTAGAAGGTCGGGACAGCCCCCTGAGGAGAGGTTTAAAGTGGGAACAGAAGCCTGGGAAGGAGCCCACCATGTGAAGTGGCAAGGAGCTGACTGGAGAGCAGACCAGAGGAGCAAATCTCTTGGGCTCCAGGGTGAGAAAGGGCTTGGTGTGTGAGGCCGAAGAAGGCCAGTGTGGCTGGAGCTCCGGGGTGAGAGACCTGGGAACAGGCTGGCAAGGAGGGGGCATGTACAGCACCCTTTTGAGCCCTAGTGAGAATTTATTCTAAGAGCAACGAGAAGCCCTTCAAACGTTCTCATAAGGGAATTACTCAATCCTGTTTATTGCTCTTAAAAAATTGTCTCTGTCTTCTAGATGACGCATGGAGCAGAACTGCAGGCCTTCTTCACAGGCCACTTACAGAGTCCTGTCATATATGGAAAAAGATTTCCCTTCTCCAAATGCCTCTTCTTTGAACTGAACCTAGACCAGTGCTCACAGGTCTTCGATGCTCTGATATAGCTTGGTTCTTTGTGCTTTATGTCATGCTGTTGAGGATACATTGTCAGGACTCAAAAACTCAACTCAGCTGGGCTTAAATGAAAGGAATAATTTTTTCCCCCATCTGAAGGAAAATAAAACAGAATTAAAAAAGGACTGGATCCAGCTGCTCCAACCATGTCAAAAAGCTTCTGTCTCTACCTTTCATTCTTTTTCAACAGAAAAGCTATATAGTATGAACTAGGTTCAGAGAGGTAAAGTGACTTTTCCAAGATAGTACCGTACATAAGCGTGTACATCTGAATGCATGTAGAAGAGGTCAACTCACACAAGTGGCAGGTCCCCACACTCAGCACCCCCCTCATATTAATTTCTTTGTATCTGATATGCCCAGCCAAGGTCTCCATCCCAGTGATGTCAAACATAGAGACACTTCTGTCTGCATGGACCCACAAAGATAGGCTCCTTGTGGCTGTCCCTTCTTGAACCCAGACACTATTTACACAAGTGGCTATAGGAGGGCAGGGATGGGGGTTAATTTGACTCTCTGTCCTTTATAGGCCCTGTCCAGGGTCCTTTGGAAAGTCACAAGGAAGGATGAGAGGAAATAAGTGAGTGAGGAATGAATGGGGGCCTGGCAAGGGGTGTGGCCCAGTTGGTTGGAGCACCCATCCTGTGTCAGGGCACACATACCTACGTTGTGGGTTCTATCCCCGGTCCGCGCACGTATAGGAGGCAACTGATTGATGTTTCTCTCTCACATCGATGTTTCTCTCTCTCATTCTCTCTCCCTTCCTCTCCCTCTCTAAATCAATGGGCATATCCTCAGGTGAGGATTTTTAAAAAAGAAGAAATGGGGTGATTGCTCCTTTGCATGTCTTCTCCGAAGCTTGAGCCCATAGCCAACCCAATACGCTACTGTCCTCATGTGGCCATTTGTAAAATGGCCGGTGGGCTGAGTTATCTCCCATTTTTATTGTGAAAATTTTAAACTTAGAGAATACAGAGAATAGTATACAATTAACCCATTATGTCTAACATCGATATTTAAGAATTATTTACATTTTCTGAACTTGCTCCATCTTCTTAAAATTTCAAATAAATCACTGACATTGTGACATTTTACCCTGAAGTATATACATCAGCACCATCTATAAAAATGACATCTTCCTACATGACAATCCCATTATCACACCTAATAGAATTAGTAATAATTTGTCAATATAATGCCATATCTAATTTTTATTCAAATTTCATTGATTGTTTCCAAAAATGTCTGTTAAAGATTTGCTTGTTCAAATTAGGATCCAAACAAGGCTTTAACAAGGTTATGTATCTTAAATCTATTTTAATCTGGAACAGTGACCTTATGACCTGTTGAACTCTGGCTCATTTTCTGGTACAATGCTCCATGGTCTGAATTTGTCTGGTGGCTTTCTTGAGCTGTCAGCTCCCTGGTTGCTGTCCTCCATGCATGTCTTACAAACTGAACTTGGATCTAAGTAACTGATTAGATTCTGTTGCACCATTTTTGGCATGAATGCTCCCAAATGCTGTGCACTTCATATTACATCACATCAGGAGGTGCGCGCTGTTTGGTGCCTCCTTTTAGAGTCGATAACATTAACCAATAGGTTCAAGTGGGTTCACCCTCATCCCTCCATTAAAAAGCTGCATTTTCTCTGTGAGCAGAAACTACATTGTGGTTTGATGAGTTGGAACCTGGTGAATATACAGTTCCCCAAGAATCTCTGCCCATTGGCGATCATCGCTCAGAACAATGTTTCATTAGAAGAAGCAAAATGGTGGTTTTCTAATGTTATAATTTATTCTATATTTATAAGCTCAAATTCTCATCAACAAGATCTAATATTTCCCTAAAGTATAGCTCTTTTTGGAAGGGAACAATAATTGGTTAATTCTTTCCCCTTCTTTATCAACTTTGAGAGTGAGAAGCAGGTATAATGATTACCTCCAATGGAAGCAAATGAGGGATTTCCTTTCTTCCACTGAGACTCATTATAAATTCCTGGATTTAAAAATATTCCATGTGGTTCAATCAGTTGCAATCAATAGCCTTTTTGATGCTGAAGTCAGTGGGAGCAACTTGAAAATGTCTCTTGTGTTTTTGACAACTTCCTTATTTGGGGCACAATAAGAGGTTCCAGGAGCATCTTACACCTACTCTGCCCCAGGCTTAAAATCAGCCGTGTCTCCAAGGAGCCCTGGTTCCTTTCCATGGGGACCACAAGCCACACACTTCTAAGTGGTGGAACTGCGATCTGAACGCAGGCAGTCTGACTTCAGAGCTAAAGCTCTTAACCTCTATGCCCTCTGGTTAATAGTCTGCACTAGTGATAATAATGGTAATAATTATAACTATTACTCCTACTGCCATAGCCAAACAGTCATTATGTGCTTCCCAACATTTAAAAATATATTAATTGTAACAACCCTCAGAGGTAGGCATTGTTATTCTTATCTTACAGAAGCGGAAATTGAGGTTCTCAAAAGTACGTGACTTATCCCAGATCACAACTGATTGAACCACATGGAATATTTTAAAATCAAGGAATTTATAATGAGTCAGCAGAAGAAAGTGGAAGAGCAAACTGAGGTCTGTGTGACTCTAAGTCCTGGTCCCTTAGTCACTACAGACCATACTGGTTGGTGAGAATTCTGTCTTTGGTGATTTCCACTGTGTCCTTCCAAAGGTTCATTGATTTGCTCCCTTAGCCCCAGGCACTTCCAGGACTGGGTCCCAGGACTCAAGAGCCCCAGGGCCAAACATCATTTGGTATCTTTCCAGGTGACCTACCCAGTGAGCATTTGTTGGGCCCCCTGCTACATTCCCAGCTGTGCTAGTGTTACAGAACCCCTGGGCTGCTCCAATTGAAAACAAACCCACGGGCTCTTTAGTTAGGGGTCCGATTGCCTGCCGCCAGAATTACAACTCTTAATACTTCAGTTGAGTGAAAAGAAAATTGTTTATTTAACAGTTACACATATCCTTGCCTCCCCCCTACCAAACCTAGCCGGTTTTAGGAAGGTCAGAAACACCGTTTCCCTACTTCCCAAACACAGTCCAGCTTTACCAGCGGCTGCCAATCATTCAATCTGATTGGGGAGGTCCTTTCTGTGCTGTGGTGCCCTTCAGCTCTCAATACAAAACCGTCGGGATTCTCAGCCTCCTTGTAAACTGTCTTCTTTCTGCAAACCGCGTGGATCTCCTCTCCTTCTCCAGAGCACCCCTGCAAACACCCACCAGCGAGGGAGACAGCCCCAGAGCGCGCCGTCCCTCTAAAGTGTTCGCAGCTGCCTATATATCCCTGACTGCGTCCTCTGACGCAGTGGGTGTTGCCAACAGTTCTGACCATTCACAGAACCCCACGTAGGCTATGTGTGCTTTCCATACCGTCCCCTGGTTCAAGACTCCTCCCATCCACCTGAGGCCTTGGAAGCATCCAAGCAATTTTGCATAATGAAAGACACCAGACACCAGCCTCAGGCGTGTGGAGGCATTCTGAAAGCTGCTTCCTTCTCCCCATCCCCCAGCCACAAATTCTGGGGATTTTTGGACTCCCCTGTTTCTGTAACAGTTTCCCCCCTCTCAGACTTAGACCCTTTATAATCTTATAAAGGACAATGGGCGAAGATCTCATGCTCCTCTAACTGCTTCCTGCTGGACATGGCTGTCGTCCTACCTGCCCTTGGGTCTGGAAATCCCTAATGAGAGTGGGGATGCAGGGGAGGGTGGCCTTCCCACATGGGGAAGAATCTTGCACAGTCCAGGCCAATTGGCTGTTCCGGGGTAGTGGCATGCTCGGTTTCCAAGGCCTGGCACTGTTGGACTAGTTGGCATCCTTGTCGTATTCTGAGGGCAATAGAGTTAAAAGGTATCATTAAAACCATAACTACTAGGTGACAAGAGGCATGGATTAATCTCTCAATGCCCTACATTAGAAAAAGAAATGGCTTCTTTTGAGAAAGGTGTGCAAGGTGTGTCACACCTGTCCAAAACCCTTTTGCCACTTCACTTAGCTTGGGCTGAGGGGTGTACTTTAAGATTTTCCCCCTCTCAGACCTCTGGGCCCTTTCTGTCCAAACCACTATGACAGAAAAGAGAGACCAGTTTTAAAATGAAGCCCACAGACCACCCCATACTTCACCAACTCAACCACTTAGTTCAGCCAAACCATTGAGTCTCAGGAGGTGGGGATGCAGATGGGCTTCTTAAGTGAGGCCTATATGTACGGATAATCACTCAGGCAGAGATCATAGGCTTATGCCCTATGAAAACAGAAAAAAAATAAACACACACACACACACGTTAATTCACACAACACGATTCACAAACCAGTCTAAATTTGTGAGACTGTCTTATTGGGAAGACCTCCAGTTGCAAGGCACTTGCTATTCTTCTTGCCTGTAAATAAAGCATCCTTTATAATGTCACAGACCTGGTCCAACTTTTAAATGAAAACAACCTTTAAATGAAAATAAACTTTAGGGACAGTTAGCTGCACTAGTTTATGGTCTACCACTGAGCATTGTGATTTTCCTTGGGTCTTGATTTCTCTCCCTAAGATCACCCTCCTTGTCAGTAAAGGGACTGCATTAAGTCCAGTTTTAATTTAACCTGTTCATTTGCATAAAAACAACAAGAGCAGTGATTGATCACATATGATCTTTAAGTCTACTTTGCTGGAACTTACAGTAGGAACCTTCATGTTGACTTTTAGTTTGCCCATCAGGGCACAGAAGCTAAGCCACACACCTGCCATTCAGCCTTGTCTTTAAGCACTAGCTTTCCCAAATCCTTCAGGTTTTCCATTGTGCCTTAAGGTTCCTTCTAGCCACCTTTCAGGAAAGCAACCTTTGTTCCTTCCCTGGAAAGATTGCCATGAACCGCACAACCATCCAAGGTGCCAGGCTTTTTCTTCTGGGCTTTCCTTAGCTTCAAAAGTTAAGACTAGTTCCTCAGGGCTTTCAGGTGACAACCAGAGCCTAAGCATGCCTCCCTCAGGCATGTCATTCCAGTCAAAGTCTTGGTTAACCATACCTTTATTAACAACTGGTCTTGTTAGTTTCATGCAAAGAAGACAAATGTCATTACTTACTCCTTTAAATTGCCAAATTCTGGAGGGGTCAGGTAAGGAGAAAAATATACAGTGTGGAGGAAAATCCTTGTCCTTCTAATAGTCACTTAAATTGCATTTCCTCACTTAAATTGCATTTCCATACCTTATACATTCGTTAGTTCATTGTCCTACATGTGAAGTTTTAACTTTACCTGGAAAACCTCAATTTTCCTTTCAGATTATATGGCCAGTACCAATACAGAGAATTCCAGACCTCTCCTAGGTCTCAGAGAATTCTAACCAATACAGAGAATTCCAGACCTTTCCTAGGTCTAAGAATTCTAGACCTTTCATAGGTCTCAATGGCCAATACCAATACAGAGAATTCCAGACCTTTCCTAGGTCTGAGAATTCTAGACCTTTTGCAACATACACAAACTTTCCATATATATTTACCCATTCAGATTTAACCATAACCTATTTTCCAATTCTTGTTCTTTTCCACACTATAAAGGACTCTACCCAAACTCAGTATTTGGCAGCTAAAATTTTTTCTAGATTTGCAAGCACATGCCTAAAGCAAAAGAAACATTTTTATTCTGTGTTGCGGTTCACTGTCCTTTTTCAAAAGAGTAATTTCAAATCTTCCAGAGTGCAGGTCCAGCTTTCCCTTTCGGTGTCAGTCACAGCAGCAGGGTCTGTGTCCTCCTCAGGCGGTGCACCTTTTACCCGTGTGTGGTGTATCCAGGGCTTGATTCCTACTAGCTTCAGCGAAGAATGTGTTGTTAACAAAACATCATGGGGACCAGTCCATTGTTCAGTCAGCTGCTGTTTGGGACCTTGCGTCTTCCAGGTCTTCAGTAAGACTCTGTCCCCAGGTCCGAACAGATGCAAGGGTTCATCGGATGGATATACTGATCTGCAATGAGCAAACTTGTGCAAAGTGTTCAGTGTTTGCCCTAAATGTTGTACATACTGCTTAATTCTTGCCTCGTGTTCCAAATCCAGAGGGGGTGTTCCTAAACCAGAGATTTGGAGGGGTCTCCCATAAATTATTTCAAAAGGGCTCAATTTAAGCCCACTTCTGGGTGCCACCCTAATTCGGAGCAGAGCAATGGGAAGTATCTGGTCCCATTGCAAATGTGTTTCCTGATATATTTTTTGCCAGAGTTTTCTTTATTGTATGATTCATTTTTTCAGTTTTCCTGTAGATTGAGGTCTCCAAGATGCATGTAATTTCTACTGTATTTGTAATGCCTGTCCAACTTTCTGGGAGATTTCCGAAGTGAACGATGGTCCATTGTCACTTTGAATGCTGCGAGGAAGTCCAAACCTAGGAATTATTTCTTTAAGTAACATTCTTGCTACTTCAGTTGCCTTTTCAGTTCTAGTTGGATACGCCTCTACCCATCCAGAGAAGGTATCTACAAAAACTAACAGAAATTTGAAATTGCCCCTGGTCTTAGGTATTTGTGTGAAGTCCACCTGCCAGTCCTCAAATGGGCACTTCCCTTTATATTGTATGCCCGTTTCCTTTGGGACACACTCTGTCTTACGATTGTTCTTGGCACATATCTGACAGGCGTGTGTGATCCTCTGAACAGTCCTTTGCAAATATGGGCCCTTTATATAGGGCCTAATGAAGTTCATTAAAGCATCCCTTTCATAATGGGTCCCTTCATGTAAGTGTTTAAGGACAGGATACCCTAGAGCCTCAGGGAGTAAAATCATACCATGGTTGTTGACCTTCCACACAGAATTGGGGTCTGTGTTAGTGAATCCCCATTCACGGGCCCATTCCTCATCCTATTCTGTGTAATGAGGTTTAAACTCTGACAAGTCTAGATGGGAAACTAAAGCCCCTAGGCGTGGTGGCTCTCTGGCTGCCTGCCTGGCTGCTTTATCAGCAGCTTGGTTTCCCTGGCTCGTTTGGGAACCATCTCTCTGGTGTCCTGGGCAGTACATTATGGTGACCTGGTCTGGTAGATTCACTGCCTCCAGCAACTGCAAGATTTCTTCTGCATGCCTAACATCCTTGTTACCTGAGGTTAAGAGTCCCCTTTCCCTCCATATTGCTCCATGGGCATGAACTACCATGAAGGCATATCTGGAGTCTGTGTATATATTAGCCTTCTTTCCTTGGGACAGCATTAAAGCTCTGGTGAGGGCTACTAGTTCAGCCTTTTGTGCTGAGGTTCCTGGTGCAAGGGCTTGGGCTTCGATTACCTTGTCGGTGGTGACTACTGCATATCCAGCTCGTCGCTGGCCATTGTCCAAGAAGCTACTCCCATCTGTATACAGCTCCCAGTCTGGTGCTGCTAGCGGTTGGTCCAGCAGATCTGGCCTGCTGGAATAAACTTGATCGATAACTTCTAAGCAATTATGCTGAAGGGCTGAGTCCTCCTCTACATCTGGAAGTAGAGTGGCTGGGTTCAGGGTTGTGGTAACCTGTAAGGTGACATTCGGATTATCCAGCAGAATGGCCTGATATTTCCCCATGCACCCTGCCGTCAGCCAGTACCCTCCTTTTTGTTCCAACAGAGTTAGGACCTGGTGTGGTACCAATACAGTAGTGGACTGTCCCAAAGTAAATTTCTCGGCTTCCTGTAGCATGTCACAAGTAGCTGCTACTGCTCGGAGGCATGGTGGCCATCCCTTTGTTGTATGATCCAACTTCTTTGAGAGATAACTATGGGTTGGGGTATACTTCCCAGAGTCTGGGTTAGTACACCTAGTCCAATTCCCTGCCTTTCATGAACATACAACTTGAAAGGCTTCTGTAAGTTAGGCAATCCTAGTGCAAGAGACGAAACCAGCTTTTCCTTCAAGGTATCAAATGCTACCTGACAATCCCCTGTCCATTCTAGGGGTTCAGAGTCCAATCCCTTCAAGGAATTATACAGTGGTTTCGCTATGAGTCCAAAGTTTGGAATCCAAATCCAACAAAACCCTGTGATTCCTAAGAACCCACGAAGCTGCCTTCGGTTTTCTGGGACTTTTAACAAAGCGGTGGCTTGCTTTCTATCTGCCATTAGGCTTCTGGTACCCTGTTTTAGTTGAAATCCCAGGTATGCCACCTCCTGTCTACAAATCTGGGCCTTGTGAGGTGACACCTTGTATCCTTTTTCTGCCAAATGGTTTAGGACTGTAATGGTATTGTGCAAACAGTCCTCATAGCTGCTGCTGGTTATTAATAGGTCATCTACATATTGCAAAAGGACTCCTGACTTCAATTTAACATCCCTTAGGTCCTTTGCCAACACTTCCCCAAATATAGGTGGGGAGTTTTTAAATCCTTGTGGCAGTACAGTCCAGCAGTATTGGAATGTGGCTTTATTTTCCAGATTTTGCCATTCAAAGGCAAATAGTTGTTGAGCCTGTTCATCTATTGGGATGCAGAAGAAGGCATCCTTCAAGTCTAGGACTGAAAACCATTTGCTGTCCCCAGGCACCATGGTCAACAGGGTGTAAGGATTAGGCACTGTAGGATGGATATCCTGTACAATATAATTAATGCCTCTGAAATCCTGTACAAACCGATACTCATCAGAATGTGGCTTCTTAACTGGTAAAATGGGGGTATTGTAGGGTGACTAACATGGCCAAATTAGTCCTGATTTTGAAAACTTTTGCAGCACTGGCTGAATTCCTTCTAATGCCTCCTTCTTGAGGGGATACTGCTTCTTTCGTGGGACCTTTGCCCCTTCTTTTAGATTAATTTTTATAGGTTGCACATTAACCGCTTTACCTGGGGTTCCATCAGCCCAAACAGTTCTGTTTACCTGTTCATGGATCTCCGGTGGGAATGGTTCACCTCTGGGACCTTCTGGATAGGTCAAAACTGCCTGTAGTCAAAAAGCATGCTCCAGCGGGACTTCTACAGATAGCTGCTGTTTCTCAGGAGAAAAAGTTATTTGTGTATGCAATTTACAAAGTAAATCTTGGCCCAGTAATGGAATGGGACAATCCGGCATATAGAGAAAACTATGTATTAACTTTTGATCACCAAGTTGGCATTCCAAGGGTTGCAGGAATGTTTGTTTTTGTAACTGGCCAGTCACCCCAGTAACTGTTACTTCATCCAGACCTTTCTTAGCTAATTTTGTATTCAATACTGAATACATTGCTCCCGTATCTACAAGAAAGTCAACTTGCTTATTCCCCACTTTCAACTTTACCCGGGGCTCCCGTGGGGAAATAGTAATAGGTCGGAAGGTGTCCAATGGAGCCCCTGGGCCTCCTCATTCATCATTGTCCTTCTTTCTCCCTTCCAACATTGCTTGGCAAGGGTTTTCATTTCTACTTCCCTCCTTAAGATTTGGACACTCATTTTTCCAATGGCCCTTCTTTCTGCAATAGGCACATTGGTCCTTGCCCAATGGCTCTTTCCTCCTCTCTTTAGGGTCCTGTTTCCTCCTTTGGCCTCTCCAGCCTGTTTTAAAGAACATCAAGTCCTGTCTTCTCTTTCCTACTCCCCTTGCATGTTAAACTTTAAATGCTATGTCCACTAACTGAGAGGGGCTCATTCCTAATACTCCATCTATACACTGGAGTTTCCTTCTGATATCTGGGGCACTCTGCCCTATGAATGTCATGTTCACCATTCTTAAGTTCTCTTGTGCCTGTGGATCAACATCAGTGTAGTTCCTATAGGCTTGATAGATCCTCTCTAAAAACTCCAAAGGATCCTCATTTGGCTTTTGCTGACTAGTCTGTACCAAATTCAGGCTTTTTGGCTTGGGTATCCCTTTTCTAAGTCCTTCTAATATACACTTCCTATAATGTTTCAAAGGGATTAGGCCTCCACCATTTGGGTCCCAGTTAGGCTCTGTCCAAGGAATTGCCACAGTTGGGTCAGGGGTCCCATGGGGATCCTCTCCACGGAGACGTTGAGCCTCTTCATTAGCCTTACTTGTAACCAGTCGCCTCTCATCCCCAGTTAGAAGAATATTTAGGAGAGCCTGTACATCTGCCCAGTTTGGGTTATGGGTGGCAAAAATGGAAGCTACAAGCTCTGCCATTTTCTGAGGATCATCCCTATATGAGGGGTTAGAATTTTTCCAATTTAGCAAATCTGAAGTGGAAAACGGAGTATGGGCCCAATAGTAGCCAGAGGGCTGGCCTTGCTGATTTATTCCACCTATTGGGTACTGCCGTAGAGGGAATTGGCCTGCTCCGAATTGGGAGGCCCCCTGACTATACTGAGTTCCTTGGCGGGTTCTGGAGGGGGAGACCCACTCCTCCTCCTGTAAGGGTGGAGTCATTGACTTTGCAGTCACTTCAGAGGCCGGCACCAAAAAGGGTGGCGCGAAAGAAGTCCCTTGAGTTTGCCAAGGGGTGGGCACTGCGGAAGCCACTCCCATCTCTGGAGGTGGCATGGTGGAAGCAACCTCTACCTGCAGAGGGCGCTGCGCCATTGTCACTGCAGGAGCTGCGGCCACCTGCAGAGGGCGCTGCGCCACAGGAACTGTCGCCACCTGCAGAGGGGGTGGAGCCACTGCCGGGGCTTCCTGAACTGCCCCCACTTGTGCCTGGTTTGGCGCCAAATTAGGGCTTTTGTCTCCCAGAGTTAGAGAGTTAAAGAGGGCTACTCCCTCATTTTCCCTTTCTTCCAGCGTTTTATTCTCCGGAAAAGGCTTCGAGACCACTTTTTTTCTCTGGACCATTACTCGGCCCTCCATTTCTGCAGAGGTCTTATTATGCAACTCTACAAATGCATTTAGATAATAGAGATCTTCCCAATTTCCTGACTGCTGGCAGTACCTCTTTAATTGGTTGATGATATGGTAATTCAGAGAACCATTTACAGGCCACCTTTCCTTACCATCTAGAACATACTTAGGCCAAACAGTGTTACAATACTACATCAATATTTTTCTAGTCATAGGATAACAACAGTACATATTCCAGTTTTCCAAAATTCTCCCGAGTGGGCTGCCCTCAGGGACTTGCCCAGAACTGCTTTCATTAACCCAGACATACTTAACAATGGCTATAACCAGAAAAATCCCAAGGACTAGAAAACATATATACCACTCAGGCATCCATAATTCTATTACTTCCAGGAATTCTCCTAATTGGACAAACAAATCTAATATCCACGATGCCATTATTTCAGAAATGCTTCAGAAATAAGTTTTTAGCAAACAATCTTACTTCTCTAATGTTATGGAGCATTTGCGAGCAAAGAGGACACGAGGCAATTTAGAAATAAATTTATGGTGTTTATTTACCTGGCCAGGGACGGGTCTTCCCACTTTCAGAAGCAGAAGATGGGAGAGCCGCCCCGCCTTACAGACTAAAAGGTTTTTAAAGGCAAAAGAACTATACTCATGTCCTTGGGATAGCTAGAGTCAGCTAGCAAAGGTGGGGGGGGGCCTCAAGGTTGCTAGGATACGTGAGCAAAAAAATAACCTGCCACTGGGGTAAAACGCAAAAAATGGCAAAGAGTAAAAAATGACCGATTACATCTAATCCCTTCTCAGTTCTGTTTTCTTTTCACTTTCCAGGCGTACTTAGGCGGTCGGTGCCCTCAGAATATGTCTTCCAAGGGGGTCGACCTGCCACGGGCAATTTTTAACCTCCTGGCTGGCTGGCCAAATTGATACAGAGTCCCATCTGGGTCGCAAAATTGTTATAGAACTCCTGGGTTACTCCAATTGAAAACAAACCCACCGGCTCTTTAGTTAAGGGTCCGATTGCCCGCCGCCAGAATTACAACTCTTAATACTTCAGTTGAGTGAAAAGAAAATTGTTTATTTAACAGTTACACATATCCTTGCCTCCCCCCCTACCAAACCTAGCCAGTTTTAGGAAGGTCAGAAACACCGTTTCCCTACTTCCCAAACACAGTCCAGCTTTACCAGCGGCTGCCAATCATTCAATCTGATTGGGGAGGTCCTTTCTGTGCTGTGGTGCCCTTCAGCTCTCAATACAAAACCGCCGGGATTCTCAGCCTCCTTGCAAACTGTCTTCTTCCTGCAACTCCCCTGTTTCCGTAACAGGCAGAGGAAGGATTGTTATTGCCATTTTATAGACGAAGACACTGAGGCTCAGAGAGGTTAAGGTTTCATTCTTTTGGGCTCTCTTCCTAAGGAAACTGTGGCCCCTGAGCCAGAGCTGTACTCAACTGATTTTTCCTAAATATTCATTGGGCAATAATAATAATATTAATAGCAGTTAGACAAAGGACTTCAATATCCTTTACAATAATAACTGAGATTTATTAGGCATTTGTATGTAAAGCATTGGTCCAGGTATTTTTACATATATTGACTTATTTCAGACCCACTCCAACCAAATGAGAAAAGGGAAGTAAACAGGAAATTTGTTTAGGGCACTCTTCTGTTAAGTGAAAGAGGAAGGGTTTGAATTTGGGTAGTCTGGCTTAAGAATCCACTACAGAATAGTTTCATAAAGCCCTCATTATGAGAAGTATTCCCATTTTATAGACATAGTAACTGAGCCTCAGACAGGCAAAGGACTCATTCAAGATCACACAGCTTGTCAGTGGCAATGTCCATCCTTGAACCTAGGTCTTTTAACCCCATACCAGAAGGGATCACCCATGGCACTTTATCGAAGAATAACTGAGCAGACAAGGCAGCAGGGCAGAGGTCTGAGGATCCCAGGATGCTGGACCTAGTGGGGCTTCAGCAGGGAGGTGGGGAAGGGCAGGGAAGGATGAAGGCTGCAGTGGGTTTGCATCCACCAGTGGGAAAAAAGTGTGCAGATGAATTCCAAGCTGAGTCAGATGGTTTTGCCTACCTAGATCTGGATGCTGTGAGAGTGGGGTGGTTTTGGAGAGACAAAGAAATTGGGACAAAGACCAGGTCCCCCATCTGAGTGCACCAGTAGTTGTTCCTTTATGATACTAGTTGTTTACCAAGTAATTAGGTTTAAGGTGACAAAGGGCTGGAAGGTGAGAGAAGAAAAGAAAATAAATAAATAATGGGAAAAGAAGGAGAGAGAAGAAAGTAAAGAAATGCACTCTTCCCATTCAATCATGAAAAGTGATTTGGAAGCAGGCATCACTTGTTGTTTCTAAGGTCCAGATTCATGTCCCTGAGTCTGGATAGCATCCAGGGCAGCACTCAATCCTATTCATCTCTGAGTTCCTGCCACCAGCTGCTTAGTGAGACCGAATGAATGAGTGAAGCACTGGAATAAGCCCACATTCCCAGCACTCTTTTCCTCTTAGGTTGAGCAGCTCTGTTCCTGTTCTCCTTAACAGCGCCAGCTCAAGCCCACCTTGGACCTGGGAAGCAAAGTCACAGGGCACAAGCAGGTCTGAAGATCCACGCTGAATCAGGAAAAGGCATCTGTTTTGCTTTCCCTGTGGTATTTATCCACCCCAGGAGCTAATCTCCTCTGCCAAGCTGCTGTTTCCTTCTGTTAAATCAATGAAGAGATTGTACTTCCTTATTCAGGAGTGAAAACAAAATGTTCCATATTTAAAAAGCAGGCTAGTGCTCAATGGGCTCTCCCATAGCACCGAGCACAAAGTGAGGATCCAGGAGAGGGCCACCAGATAAAATACAGGATGCCAAGGAAGTTAATATAAGTACATCCCAAATATTGTATATGACATACTTATATTAAAAATTATTCCCTGTTTATCTGAAATTCAAATTTAACTGAGCTTTTATTTGCTGAATCTGACAATCCTAAACAGGGAACATCCTCCCAGCTGAGTGAAGGGCGTGGCCTGACTGCACTTGAGGAGTTCCAGGGCCCTGAGTTCCTCTCCAGGCTCTCTCTTCCTCTCTGGTCTCCATTCTCTCTTCCTCCAGGACCCATCCTCATTCTAGTTCTGGGCGGGTGGCTCAGGCCTTATGTCCTCTTTCCTCCCTTCCTTCTTTCCTCCACTCTTGCCTCCACTTTAACGAATGTTTATTGAGCTGCTATCCACCTGTGCCAGGCTCTGGAATGCAAAGGGGAACAAGAGAGTCCTGGTCTCTGCTCTTAGGGAGCTGGCACCCCGGGTGGAGGGCAGGGCCAGGACAGAAATTGAATATGTAAGAAGTTGGATATGTAAGAAATTGAATAGTTAATTTAATAAAATGGTAAGTGATGTAAAAACAAAACAGGATGTTGTAGTAGAGAAGGGGAAGACATTATAAATGGGATGATCTGGGAAGTGCTGAGAAGGGGACATTTGTGCTAGAACCCAACTGATAAGGTAGAGGCGGCCATGCAAAGACCTGGGGATGATAAAGAGTTTGGATTATAATCCATGATGACTCTGGCAATTTACTGAATCTCTCTGTTCCTCAGTTTTCTCATCTGTAAAATGGGGATGATAACCACAGTATTCGTCTTATAGAGATGTTGTGAGAATTGAATTATAGTAAGTAAAGTTCTTAGAACAATGCTTGGCACCTAACAAGCACAGTGTGTCGTTGTCATTATTATTATGTTGCTTTAAGCACAGAAGGAAGCTCTCGGAGGATTTTAGGCAGGGTGGGGAGGGGAGCAGTAACATGATCTGATTTACATTTTCAAAATTTCACCTCTTTGTAATCTGAGTCTTTCCATCAAGAGGTGGATTTATTTCTTCACTCCTTGAATCTGGGCTTGGTCATGTGATTTGCTTTGGCTAATTTGACATTAACAAAAGTGATTCAAACAGAGGGATGAAAAGTTCCTGAACACTGGAGCTTACCCTGTCTCTTGCTGCTCTTGGGAACCTTCTAACCACCACCATGTAAACAAACCCTATTAACCCTCCTGGATGATGAGAGACAGTTAGCCAGGTCATCTTCATCACCCAGCTGACATCAGGCTGCCTACAACATGTGAGTGAGGCCATCCTAGACCATCCAGCTCCAGCCAAACCACTTCCTTACCCCAGAAATCAGCTCAGCCAGCCCTGACCAGAAAACTGCTCAACACACATGTAGAACATGGTCAGTAATAAACGTTGATTATCTTAAGTCACCAAATTTGGGGGTGGTCTGCTACGTGATCAAAAACCACAGTGACCCTCCATAGGAGACTTCTGCCCCTTTGGAGGTGACTTGGAGCCCCCAGATGCATAATCACTGGAGCCCCAGTCCTGATGGTCCCTCTTCTCTTCCATAGCAATCTTCTGCTCATTTTGACCCCAGTACACATCTTCACTCCGCTCCCAATCTGGTGCTAAACTTTATGGGTGCCAGGGGCAGGGCAACCCTTCTTGTGAAGAGCAACTCATATGTACCTCTCCTTGTCTCTGTGGGCTCCCAGGCAATTCTCCTTACAAGACAGCCACCGTCTACCTGGAACGAATTGAAGGGTGTACAGCTGAGTCTGGTGCCATAAACTCTCTACCATCTGTCATGGTGCCTGGACATACCTCCCCCCTTCAAGAGTCAATTCTTTAGAGAGGTCCCCAGAGCCCCCTTGGAGAGTTGAATGTTCTTCTGGGGTTGCTGAAGCAGGTCACACCTTTTATATTACAGCACAAACACACTGTATGGAAACTAGTCTCCTTGACTATACCTTACATGTCCTAGTGTTACAGAAACAGGGGAGTCCAAAAATCCCTGGAGTTTGCGGCTGGGGGATGGGGAGAAGGAAGCAGCTTTCAGAATGCCTCCACACGCCTGAGGCTGGTGTCTGGTGTCTTTCATTATGCAAAATTGCTTGGATGCTTCCAAGGCCTCAGGTGGATGGGAGGAGTCTTGAACCAGGGGACGGTATGGAAAGCACACAGAGCCTACGTGGGGTTCTGTGAATGGTCAGAACTGTTGGCAACACCCACTGCGTCAGAGGACGCAGTCAGGGATATATAGGCAGCTGCGAACATTTTAGAGGGACGGCGCGCTCTGGGGCTGTCTCCCTCGCTGGTGGGTGTTTGCAGGGGTGCTCTGGAGAAGGAGAGGAGATCCACGCGGTTTGCAGAAAGAAGACAGTTTGCAAGGAGGCTGAGAATCCCGGCGGTTTTGTATTGAGAGCTGAAGGGCACCACAGCACAGAAAGGACCTCCCCAATCAGATTGAATGATTGGCAGCCGCTGGTAAAGCTGGACTGTGTTTGGGAAGTAGGGAAACGGTGTTTCTGACCTTCCTAAAACTGGCTAGGTTTGGTAGGGGGGAGGCAAGGATATGTGTAACTGTTAAATAAACAATTTTCTTTTCACTCAACTGAAGTATTAAGAGTTGTAATTCTGGCGGCGGGCAATTGGACCCCTAACTAAAGAGCCCGTGGGTTTGTTTTCAATTGGAGCAGCCCAGGGGTTCTGTAACATGCCTACTTCACAAGGAAGCTTGGGTGCCAATGGTAAGCACTTAGAAAAAGATCTGTTGAATGAATGAATGCATGGATTATGTGGGGTGGTAGTGGCAAGCTGCCCTGGGCAACATAGCTGTGTTGACTTGCTGCCCATGATACCTGACACAATGGAGACCCACCTAGAGCAATGGATGAGTGCTGAGTTGAGCAGACAGGCTGGGTGGTTTGCTGGTTGGCTCTTCCAATTTGGATAATAGCTACTCTTACACTCACTTGGTGAGAGTGTAAATGTATTGGTACAGTCTTTTTGAAAAACTACATAGTGCAAGCTAGCACAGTTTAAAAGTATAAACAAATTAACCTGGTTGTTTCATCTATAGGAAGTTACCCACCAGATATCCTGGCTCCAGTGTGCCAAGATTTATATAGTGTGTTCTCTGGAAGTCTTTGCAATAGTGAAAATTGGAAACAACCTAAATGTTCCTCAGTATGGGAGTAAATAAATTGTGATGTATCTATATTATGGACTACATAGCCATTAAAAAGAATGAAATAAAGCTACATATGTATTAACATCCAGAGGTCTTAAGATATACGAATATGATTAAGTAAACAAACAGAAAAATTCAAGTTGACAGAGCTATGCGTTTACTGTAATATAAAAACTTATCTCTATATCTGCGTAGGAAATATCTGGAAAGCTAACACAAAGTTAAGGTGGTTAAGAAAAGGAAGAACTTTAAATTAAAATTTTAATTTGATAAAAGAAAGGGCACTCATTTAGAGTCCAGAGGCCCTGTTTGTATAATCTGGGCAATGATACTATGTGATTGAAGAAAACGCTATTTAATTTTTTGAACGGAAAATTCCTTTTGCGTAAACTAACAGTGGTAATGCCTACCTCCCAGTATTGTAATGGGATTAAATGAAAGAATAGATTTGAAAACCCCTGCCCAGAGCAGGGACCAAAGATTATAGCAATCAGGGAGGGGACTCAAAGAACAACGCGTTAGCCTAGACCTTGAAAGATTTGGTAAGGTATGAATTTGGTTTGATTACTGGCTGTCTTTTCCAAAAATTCAATATGCACTAATTTATTAAGAATCTGATACAAATGGTTAAAAGCCCCAGATCCGGGGCATTTAACCATTTGTCTTCTATGACAAAAGGCGAAGATGTCTGGCGCGTGCGCAGTAATAGCATCTTTGTCCCTGGTACTACAATTCCCGGCAGGCTCCGCGCACACCGCAGGCACGTCGCGTACTGCTGTCGTAACGCAGTAGCGCGGGGAATTTCGAGTGGCGGTGGAGAGCGGGAGACCAGTGGGCAGTGGAGCTCTCGGAAGTAGCCATGGCTTCCTTAGTCGATCCTCGGTGGCCTCCGGGCCTGGAAGTCTTGAAGGTGAGTGCTTCGGTGAAGGTTGGGGGTGCCCGGGTGTCAGCGAGAAACCAGACCCGCCTTAAGAGGGCCAGGCGCGAGCAGCCAGCTTGGGCCAGGTCACACGGCTCCGCTCTGCCACTTACCACCCGCGTGGCTCTGGGCCGCAGTTTCCTGGGGCCTCGGTCCCTTACGGTAAGCTGAGGTTGATGGTCTTATTGAGCCGGCTCTTTTGCAGTTTTGCCACAACAGTAACAGTGACCTCGAGAATAAAAGTTACTCGTAAACAGTGAAAACGACAGGGACAACTAAGTCTTTCTGAGAGTTTACTACGTGCTAAGCATTATGTAAACTCTTGCAGTCATTAGTTGAGAATTTCCCGAAGTGCCACTGGACATGATTTTGGGTAGATCTTGCATCAAAAAAGCATTTATTTAATCATCTAGCGAAACAGCTGGTCTTTTTTACATTCTCTTTTATTTGTTCTAATTAACCTCAGTAAGCCTAGTGCTAGTTTGCTCTAACTCCTAACAGTTGTGCATGTGTCTCTTTTAAACGAAGAGATCAGGACTCAGGCTCAGCACTAGCCAGCCTTTAATTTAATTCAGTTACTTCGCTTAGATAACATTGATTCTGAGGCTACTTGGTTTTTGGCAAGGCGTTTCAGTTTCCACTTAACAGTAGTGGTGAGCCCAGTATTCCAGCTATATTTGGTCAAGAGCAGATACATTTTGCTGTACTAAGAATCAGTTGCTTGGTTTTTCTCCTTGGCATTGTGATCATTTTAGTTTTGTGGGCAAGATCACTTTCTCATTTTCTTTCTCAGTTTTGTAAACTTGTAGATTATGGTACCTGTCCCACTGACTTCTGAGGCTGACTCTGAGGATTAAGTGAAGGGATTTGTGGGAGGTTAAAGTAAGTGTGAGACCTTAGTCCTGTCATCATCAGTGTCATCTCCAGTTCTTGGTGACTTGAGCTATAGCCCCATGGTGAAAGCTGACGTTGTATAACATCTGGGAAAGCTGTGGTTTTGAAATTGTGGTGGCCTTGGCACCAGGATGCAGTGGAGAAGAGCATATATTTGAGTTCTGATGATCCCAGATTAAATTTGATCGCTGCCTCTCATTTAACTGTGTGACTTTGAGTTAGCTACTAAAACTCTGAGTCTGAATTTCCTCAACTATAAACTGGAAGCAAAGATAAACAGTTTATAGGGTTGGTTTAGTGAGTTGATGTGTGTGGATAGGGATCCTGTGTGACTTACTGTCCTTAACATCATGTGTGGCACATGGTGGGTGCTCAGAAATTATTTGCCAGTTGATTGAAGGTATCTGGAAAGTAAGCATTCAATTGATATATTTTATTATTAGCACTTAACACATGTTAACTTTTCTACCTCTTTTTATTTGTTGCGAAGATTGAATTGGATAAAGGAAGTGAAAGCTCTGTAATTTGTAAAGCTACCTGTTTGTAGGTCTAAGCATATTTTATATATTTTTACAACTTCCACAGTGTTCTTTAGAGGCAAATTCCGTGTTTTCTGTGGCTTTGATATCTCACCACAGCACTAAATTGAGGGTTCAGCACCAGAGAGTATTCAGTGACAGAGTTCACTGAGCCTGTATTAGAATCATGAAATCTTAAGGTTGGGAAGCTAGGCCCACTACAGTATTTTAATCCCTTTTATAATGTATTCTGTGAACTTACCTCCTCCAACTTGCTTATCTGACAACTTGCTTAAATTCCTCCAGGAACAAATATTTAGCTGCTCACAGAAGTAGCTCTGGTTGAAGTTCTTTCTTATATTGAATAGAAATCTGACTCCATATCCATGGTTCTAATCTAGGACCCTTGAAAGACTTTGGTATCTGGATTATTTATAAAATTTTTATCTGAAAAATATTTTTTTTTGCTTGTATGCTTTTCTGAGAAGAGAGTCCATAGTTTTAATTCATTTTTCAAAGGGATCTGTGACCCAAAAAAACCTAAGAACTTTTGTTTTGATTATTATCCCTTCCACTTTCTCTAAGTTAAAGAAATCCTGGACCATCCACTTGACCACTCTATTTGGGTTGAGGCACATGTGGCATACATTACTGTCTTGAAATGAAATGGCATGACTGGAAATCCATACAAGAGTATTATAGGCCATCTGATGTGGTGTCACCTTGCACAGATCTCTCCCAGCAGATGAGTCCTCCACCAGAAGAGGATGGTTATATTGAAGAAGGTTCATGACACTAGATAGCAGGACTCTGGCTTCCAGCTCTGCCTCTGCTCTTAATTGATTTTCAACACAATCCTCTTGCCTTTTGTGATGGTGGTAGCGTACTGTGCAAAATAATGGAAGAGCCCTGACCAGGGTGGCTCAGTTTGTTGGGCATTGTTCCACGAAGCAAAAGGTCACTGGTTTGATTCCTGGTCAGGACACGTGCCTGGATTGCGGGTTCAGTTCCCAGTGGCAACCGATTGATGTTTCTTTCTCACATTGATGCTTCTCTCCTTCTCTTTCTCCCTCCAAAAATAAATAAATAAAATCTTTAAAAGAAAAGGATTTTGGTATTTTAATGTTTATTTCCCTGGTTTAACCATAACAAAATTTTTTGGCTTTGACAGGTTATGAATGTATGTGTATATAGTAGGAAAAAATTAAAATTTAGGGTAAGAGAAAGGAGTAAGTGAAAGTTGCCCATTATCCTATCATCCAGAGATAACCATTGTTTGATATTTTCTCTCATTTTCTTTCAGTTTACCATATGTGTGCTCATGCACTCACATATCCACAATGCTTATATGCATTTAAAATTTGGGATCACTTTGGAGACAATTTCTTGGGTTTAACCCAACCACTTTTAAGCTCAGTAGTCTTAGTTTATAAAACTGGGATACAGATGCCATAGACTTCATAAGATTGTTATGGAGATTAAACTGTATAGTTCTATTATGTATTATTGTAGATTTGTTCTCTGTGTTTTTTTTGTTTTTTGTTTTTGACAGTTTTCATTAAAACAAGAACATTTTCCCATGGCATTTTTTAAAAGTATTTTTTAAAATGGCTACATAATATTTCATCATATGGACTATTAAATGACATTCATTTTTTGTTGTTTCTTTTTTAAAATTTAGGAAATATGCTCACATGGTTAAAAAATAAATGAAATGAAAAACAAAAGTCTGCCTCCCAACTTTTTCCCTCTTCTATCCAGTTTCCTAACCCCTGTGACCATTATTTATTACTTTCTTGTGTATCTTTTCAGAATATCTTTATACCTATACACAAGATAAAAATATAATACATCCTTATTCTCCCCTCTCTTTTAAGCAAAAGGTAGCATACCACATGTGAAGGGTTAACTCTGAAGACTTCTGCCTGAAGGCTTGCAAGGCCGCCCAGGTGTCCTGTGACTCACAGCCCAGAGGTCTGCAAGACGGATCTTGTTTATGGCAACTGAAGTCCTAAGACCCTGGGAAGCAAAGAAGTCGGGGAGAGCCGTGTCTCCTTTTTCATAGTGATAACGTCTTATGTGAAATATACTCCTTAAATTTATAGCCTTGTTTAGTAGCCATAATAGAAACAACAGATGTGTTTTGAAAATTTCTTGTTTGATGTATATACTTTTATGTTTGCTCCTACATCCTTGAGAAAGTGTATACTAATTGCATGAAAATCCTTTGACCATATTATCAGTAACTTCATTTACCTAATAAAAGGGGGGGGGGCTGGGCTGCTAATTTTTCGATGACAGTCTGAGCGAGCTTCAGTCCTCAGTCCATTTTTGGCCAAATCATTCTGCTTGCCGAGATTATCTCAGCGTCTCCGTTCACAGAGTACAGCAACAACATGTACTGTCTTTTTTTCACTTATCTTGGCAATCTTTCCATATCAATGCATAAGAGAGCTTCTTTTTTGTATTCTCTTAAATATCTTCCCAATAGTCTATGGAAAGGAATAACATTATATTTTAAATGATTCAAAAGATTTGGAGTCACAAGAATAGATCCTTTCCTGTCTGGTTGCATTCCCGGTTGGTACACATCCATCTCATTTTCCAGGTTGTCCTCTTCCTTTCCCCGCTGTCACTGGCTCCAGTCTTTGCAGGGCTGCCTCATCTGGCTCCACTGTGGAACCAAGCCTTTAGTGAGGGAGGCGGGAAGTTTAGTCCTGGCTGGACTCATGCCCCAAATGTGTGGCTGCTCTGGATGCGTTTCCTCATTTGTGAAGTAAGGGTTTTAACCAGATAATTTCTAATGTTTGGCTTTAATATTCTCTGATTTAGTTTTTAACCTGTGTGCTGACTGGCTACTGGTACCTTTCACGCAGCAGTGACTGTAGGCCAGGGGATAGGATCTGAAGAGGAGACCGCTTGGAGTAAGAGCTGGAAACACTTAGGAATAGAGTAGTCCTTCTCTGAAGGGGTAACAGTACTGCATAGGAATCTGTAGTGTCAGCTTTACCTGTATAAAGTGTCTGGGTAACCTGAGATTTGAAAGTGTAAGAGTCATTGGCGGGAGGATTTTCTCTATTTGTTCAGATCCCCTGCAGTTTATGTGGAGTTTGCTTTTGGGTTGTATATTTGACAAAAGTATGACTAAATTATTTTTTTTAGGGGATGGAGAAACAGTTCTGTGTCAATCTTGGTATCTGTCTGATACATATATATGTGTGTTTACATTTTAGACAGTGGATGATTTGCTGCGGTGTGGAATTTGCTTCGAATATTTCAACATTGCAATGATGATTCCTCAATGTTCACATAACTGTAAGTATCTACTATTTTTGTGTTAGTAAAAATGTGGTTTTTTATTTGAGGTAGTAGCAATTGAACACCAAAGATAAATACATGTTTATTTCTACTTTTATCTCCATCTTGAAGTTTTCAGATCTTTTCCACCTTTTCTTCTTGAATATTGACTTTTTTACACAGCCTTTTATATTTTCTACCACCTCCCTTTTGCATATTTTTGTCTTTTATAATATTTATGGCAATAAAGATTTTAATGACAATATATGATTTTTTTATTTGCTAAGCACTTTTGAGATGTTAAATTTCAGAATTTTTGTTTTTAGCAGGATAACAGATAGGTGGTTCAACTAACTAGTAGTTTGTGTGGAGTTTCAAAGGATAAAAATCCCAATGGGGGAGTTATACCACTGAAGAGTCTTACAATTTTATCACTGAACTTGCTGTGTGATGCTGGATGGACTCTTACAGTGGAATCTTCTAGTACTTCTCTTCCTGAGTCTAGTATATATTTTATACTTGAGGCATTTAACATATGGGGGTAAGCCTGTCATAGTTCAGGAGCTGGCTATCCAGTTTATGGATTATAAGTTCATGATCTTTTCTTTTTTTTCTTTTCTGTCTTCCCCTCCCCTCTCCTCCCCTCACTTCTTTCTTTTTTCCTTCCTTCCTTCCTTCCTTCCTTCCTTCCTTCCTTCCTTCCTTCCTTCCTTCTTTCCTTCCTTTCTTGGAAAGGGAGGGAGAAAGAGAGGGAGAAAAACATTAATGTGAGAGAGAAACATCCATTGGTTGCCTCTCGTGAGGGTACCGACTGGGGAGCAAACTCGCAACCTAGGCATGTGCCCTGACTGGGAACTGAACTGGTGACCTTTCACTTTGCAGGATGAGCCACACTGGTCAGGGCTCTGTCCTCTATTTTTAAGTTGATTTGTCTTGGATAGTTAAAAAAAAAAATGAGTTTGACTTAAAAAATGGTTTTAGTGGATGGAAAGCTTTGGTGGAAAAGTTTCTGTAGGGAAGACAGACGAAGATGGTGGTGGTACCAACACGGGCATTAGAGATATACTTGGGCTTGACTCTTAACTCGCCCTTACTAGGTTGATGAGTGTGCAAATGCCCAACATTTCTTCAAAGGTAAAAATCTGGTGAGCATTTTTACCTTAGAAAATGGTTGTGAGACTAAATGTGCAGAGCGCATCTGATGCATTGTTGGCCTTTAATAAATGTTAGTGTCCTTTCTAGGCCAGATTCACATTAATAACCAAGATAAGTTTTAGGGATTGTTTCTAAATATGTGCTAACAGCATCTTTATTTAGCTATGACTTACACAAAATAAAATATGTCCATTGTAAGTTCACAGTGAAGTATACAGGTGTTAGTGAGTTTTGACAAATGCACATACCATGTAACTGTTACAGTGAAGGTATGAACATTTCATCACCTGATTGAGTTCTCCCGTCTCATCAGTATGGCTGCAGGCAGTCATGTGTGGGTCTGTTTCTGGGCTCTTTTTTTGTCCCATTGATTTCTGTGTCTATTTTTGTGCCAGTACCACCTTGTCTTAAATTTCTGTAGTTTTTACTAAGTCTTGAAGTTAGGCATTGTAATTACTCCAGCTTTGTTTTTATCAAAACTATTTGGGTTCTTTCAGGATCTTTGCACTTTACATTCATTTCCATATGAATTTTAAAATCAGATTGCAAATTTCTATAAAAAAGCTTACTGAGATGTGCATTGGGATTGCACTGAATCTAGAACTCAGTCTGGGGAGAATTGACATCTTAATAGTGTTGAGTCTTCAGTAAAGGAACATGATATTTTCTTCCATTCTTTAGCTTTACTTTAATTTCCTCTCCACAGTGTTGTTTAGTTTTCAGTGCACAGGCCTTGCATATGGAAATACAGTTTTTTTATATTAACCTTTTATCTTGTGATCTTGGTAGATTCACTTTTTTTAATCCTCATTTGCTGACAATTTTTTTATTGCTTTTAGAGAGGAAGAGAGAGAGGAAGGGAGAGAGAGAAACATTGATAAGAGAAAGAAGCATCTATTGGTTGCCTCCCATTTGCTCCTGGACCCCAGGATCATACCTATCAGAACTGGGGATAGAACCTGTAACCTTTTGGTTACGGGACGATGCTCCAGCCAACTGAGCCACATCAGCCAGAGCACTAAATTCATTTTTAATTGTACAATCTTTTTTGTTGATTCCTTAGGAATTTTTACATACACATTTATGTCATCTGTGAATAAAAACAGTTTTATTTTTTCCGTTATAATCTGTGTACCTAATATTTCTTGTTACACAGGCCAGTTCCTTTAGTACAGTGTTAAATAGAAGTGGTGTGGGTGAACATTCCTTACTCCCAGTTTTATAGGGAAAGCATTCAGTATTTTAAGTATGTTAGCTATAAGTTTTATCTTGTCCTTAGTACATTTTCATAAATTTGTCAAGTTTGTTTTCTGCACCTATGGAGATGCTCATATGCTTTACTTCCTTTAATTTATAATATGATTAATTACATTGATTGACTATTATAAAAATCTTTTTCTAAGTATATATTTTGATTATGTTGTTACAACAGTCCCACTATTTTTTGCCCTTTGCTCCCCTCCACCCAGCACCTTCATTCCCTAAAGCAATCCCACCCCCCTTAGTTCATGTCCATGGGTCATGCATATAAGTTCTTTGGCTTCACCCTTTCCTCTATTATTCTTAACTTCCCCCTGTCTATTTTGTACCAATCGATTATGCTTCTTAATCCCTGCACCATTTCCCCATTTCTCCCCCTTCCCCCTCACAGCTGATAACCCTCCAAATGATCCCCGTACCTATGTTCGTATTCTGGTTTGCTTAGTTGGATTTGTTTTTATTTTTTAGATTCAGTTGTTGATAGTTGTGAGTTTGTTGTCATTTTAATGTTCAAAGTTTTGATCTTCTTTTTCTTAAGTAAGTCCCTTTGACATTTTGTACAGTAATGGCTTGGTGATGATGAACTCCTTTAGCTTTACCTTGTCTGGGAAGCACTTCATCTGCCCTTCCATTCTAAGTGATAGTTCTGCTGGATAGAGTAATCTTGGTTGAAGGTCCTTGCTTTTCATCACCTTGAATACTTCTTGCCAGTCCCTTCTTGCCTGCACATTTCTTTTGACAAATCAGCTGAAAGTCTTATAGGCACCACTTTGTAGGTAACTATCTGCTTTGCTCTTGCTGCTTTTAAGATTCTCTCTTTATCTTTCACCTTTGGCATTTTAATGATGATGTGTCTTGGTGTGGTCCTCTTTGGGTCTAGCTTGTTTGGGACTCTTTATGCTTCATGGACTTGTATGTCAGTCTCCTCCACCAAATTTGGGACGTTTTCCTTTATCAATTTTTCACATAAACTTTCAATTTCTTGCTCTTCCTCTTCTCCTTGTGGCACCCCTATGATTCAGATGTTGGCACTTTTAAAGTTGTCCCAGAGGTTCCTAAGCCTCTCCTCATTTTTTTCAATTCTTGTTTCCTCATTCTGTAGTGGTTGACTTTTTTCCCTTCCTTATGTTCCAAATCATTGATTTGAACCACGGTTTCCTTTTCTTAACCATTGGTTTTGTGTGGGTTTTCCTTCATTTCATTTAGCATAGCCTTCACTTCAACGCTTATTCATTTGCCGTACTTAAGCATGTCTGTCAAGCCTGTGAGCATCTTTATTACCAGTGTTTTGAACTCTGCATCTGTTAGGTTGGCTATCTCCTCGTCAGTTAGTTCTCCCATTGGAACCTTGATCTGTTTCCCGTTTTGGGCCATACTTATCTGTCTCCTCATCTTGGCAGGCTCCTGTGTTTGTCTGCCTCTGTGTCTTAGGTAGAGCTGTCGCTCCTGTTATGTTATAAGGGGCGGAGATTTAGGTATTCTTCAGTACAGGGAGACCCGGTTCACCATGTTGTGGCACTGTGTGTGGGGGAGGGGTCTGAGGGAACAATGCCGCTTACTCAGCACTCGCCCCCTTTCCAGGCACATCTCCCACTTCCATATGGGACTGGTTCCTCTAGTTGTTGCCCTGGCTGTCATTCCCAGAATGGGTGGGTTTGTGGATGTTCTAGGACCATGGGGGCCCTTTAAACAAGTGGGTTCTGCTGAGAGACCATCAGTTTCTTCTTCCTCCCCAACCCCCACTGGTTTTCACAGTCAGAAGCAATGAGGTGCTGGAACTGTGAGCCTTGTGGTCTGGTCTGGTGCTGGGAGAGCCCTCCAGTCGTCCCTCCCTACTTTTTAAAACATGTGACTGCACTTCCCGCTGGCCTCCACTGCCACCACTGCTGCCACCACCACACCACATCCTCTCTGCCCTGGCCCCGCCCCTCCTACCTGTCTGGATGAGTATTTCTTTATATCTTTGTTTGCTGGACTTTATGCAGTTTGATTTTCTTAAACTTCTGGTTGTCTCTAGTTTTGAGGTAGTTGTATTCCTTCCTAGTTGTGGAGGGAGATCCAGCGTGTCTGTCTATGCCTCCATCTTGGCCAGAAGTCCTGATTAACTTTTGAATGTTAAAACAACTTTGAATTCCTTTTAAGAAATTTATCCATTTAATCTAATGTGTTGCGTTTATTGGCATTGAGTATTAATACTCTTCCCAATTATTCTTTTTATGTCTGGCGGATTGGTAGTGATGTCCCCTTTTATTCCCTATGCTAGAAATGTGTATTTTCTTTTTTCCTTGGTTAATTTAGTTAGAGGTTTGTCGGTTTTATTGCTCTTTTTAAAGAACCAGTTTTTGGTTCATTGTTTTCTATATTTTGTCTTTTTTCTATTTCACTGATTTATACTTTATTATCTCCTTCCTTTTAGTTACTTGAATTTAATTTACTCTTACATTTCTAGCTTAAGGTGGAAGTTTAGATCATTGATGTTAGATCTTTTGTAATGTAAGCACTTAAAGTTGTAAATTTCCCTCTGAGCCCTGCTTTAGCTGCATTCCACATGTTTTGATATGTTTTCATTTTTATTCAGTTTAAAATATATTCTAAATATATAGATTTAAATTCTAAATACGTAGTTTTTTCTTTGATCCATGAGTTACTTAGAAGTCTGTTCCAAATATTTGGGAGTTTTCTTGGTAACTTCTTATCCTCTTATGTCTTCTGCATCTCTGTGGTCTGTTTTATCAGTTCTGAGAGAGTAGTGTTGAAATCTCCAACTATAATTGTGGATTTATTATTTCACTTCTGTCACTTTTCTTTATGTATTTTGAAGTGCTTTTATTAGGTACATACATGTTTATGATTGTTTTGTCTACTTGATGTATTTACTGTTTTATTATCATGAAATGGCTCTCATAACATTCTTTGTTCTGAATTCTACTTTTTTCTGATATTAATGTAGCCACACCCACTTCTTCAAGATTAGTGTTTCTGTGGTTTATCTTCTTCCATCTTCTAACTCGTGTGTGTCTTTATATTGAAATTGAGCTTTTTATAGACAACATGTATTTGAGTTTTGCCCTGTAATGCAGCTTGACAATATCTGTTTTACTTAGAATATTTAGACCTATACTGTAGCTGCTAGCCACATGCAGTTATTTACATTTTAATTACAATTAATTAAAGTTAAATAAAATTAAAACTGCTTTCTCTGTTGCCACCTCACACAGATTTTACAGACTGCTTTCATCTAAGGAAAGACCTTCACCAATCAGCCCAGCTAGAAAATCTGGAGCTGTCTTAAACCTTTTCTGTGGCCCTGGCTGGTGTGGCTTAGTTGGTTGGGGCATTGTCCTATGCACTGAGGTGTTATGGTTTCGATTCCTGATTGGAGAGTGTGCCTGGTTTGAGGGTTCAATCCCCAGTCGTGGCATGTGTACTTCTCTCTCACATCGATATTTCTCTCTGTAAAAAACAGTTAAGGAGTGTCCTCAGGTGAGGATAAAAAAAAAAAAGAAACAAAATAAAGGAACCTTTCTATGGTTGTGTCTTGCAAGTGTAAATTACCAAGAGACATTTTGCTACTTTCTCTTTTCATTAGTTTGTAATCTCTTGCATATTCTGGTATCAGTGGTACTGCAGGACCTCTGGAACTGTAGACTCCTCACCTCTTTTTTGTTCCTGGTGCCCCCAGGCATTTAGAGTATGCTAGGTCCCAGCAGCACTTCAAGTCGGGCAAGACAGAAGCCAGCCCCTCAGGCAGGCCCTTGGAAAGGTGAAATAGTGGATGCATGAGTCCCTCTTCTCTTTCCTCACAAAGGAGGAGATGCAGAGCTGTATTGGCCTCTGTCTGATGTACTGTGGGTTTTCTGGAGCAGCAGCAAACTGCCTAGCTCTTTATTGTTCTCAGCAGTCTGTAGGCACCTATAGCGTGTTAGGTCTCATCAGCACTCTGAGCTGGGGAGAGAGAAACCAGTCTCTCTGGCAGCCCTCCTAAAGCTGGAACATTAGATGCATGGCGTTTCCCAGAGAGAAGACGAGAGATTAGTTTCTCCTGCTTGCTCTATGCCGAGCTGGGTGGAGGGTAATGGTGAATGAGCATGTACCAGTCCAAACCATCATCTTTGTTCTTGGTGACTCCCAATTTGGGGCCTTTTCCTATCAGTGTTTAGATTCAGTCATGATGGAAACTAGTCCCTTGGGCCGCCCCCTGAGAAGTCTGAATGTTTCATCCTTCTCTTTCCTTCCCCAGGGAGAAGCTGGGAGTTGGGAATTTCTTTCAGATCATGTGCTGAGCCAGGCAGAGGAGCTCTAGCAAGTGAATGCTACAGATTTCCTGCCGGTTTCTGAGCGGGTTGGTTTTGCACTTCCTTGGGGTGCAGGAGCATCATTACTGCTAAATGCACTTATCACAAAGTGAATTGTTTCATGTATTGTTGAGTTGGTATCTCTATGGGGAAAAGAGGGGCTGCCTTCCTACTCTACCATCTTGCTGACATCACCCTCTATGGCTAATTTACTCTCATACTAAAGTATGACAATCTGGGGTGTCTGCTGAATGTCCGAACTGGCTGGTAGAAAGCTTGAGAACTCGTAGCCCTGTGTAACCTCTTCAGTTATTGTTCATACCCAGGAAGTTGTTTTTTGTCTGGCCTCTTGGATTTTTACCCTGTATATGTGCAAATTTTCATTTAATCATACAATTGAGTGGATCAGTATTCATATTTCTGATGGTCTTTCTATACATGTAGCCTCCTTCTTTCTGGTACTCAGCCTTACAAATTTCAGCTACCTGGATTGCCTTGAACTCTGATCTTTGTTTCTTCAACTAGCAAGACTGATGCACTATTTGGCTATCTTCCCCGCACTGTGGTCAAGAAATTGCCTCTAGGCAGCAGGCTTGGACTGTGGTAGAGCTGTCATTTCTGCCATTGTCCAAAGTCTGAAAATAGTTGTTTCCTTTGTTTTTCCAGTGTTTTAGTTGTTTCTGAAAGGAGAGTGATTCTAGACACTGTTACTTTCTCATGAACAGAGGTGGAAGTCCCTTCTATAGGTGTTAATTATGTTATATAAGGCAAGAAAGACCTGACTTTTAATGAATTGAATGAACTACTTAGCTGAATAATTGGGTTTTACTTCCATTCTTTTTCTTTTTGTCACTTAGAGTTGTCACTGATGTCATTCTTTAAGAGGAAATTGGTGGAGGGTACTTTCAAAAATTATAATTTATTTTATGAGCATTTATTTTTCATACTGTACCTCTCATGATTTGGTTGGCCTTTTCTGCTAAACTCCACTTGTTACAAGTTCCCTCAGGACTAAAAGTTGCTGTGGGTCTGTAGTATTGTTTTAATGACACAAAAGCCCCCGTACTTAGTAGGAGCCAGATCCAGTTATCATGTTCTGCTCTCAACCTGGATTGACTAGAACTGGTGACTCAGAATCGTAGCCACTCACTGCTGCTCCTTAAACATTCAGAATTTATCATTTTAAACCATTTTATTTCTCTCTTTTGTTTTTTGGATGTAGGTAATGAACACTGCATTTGCAGTTGTGCTGTTAAGATTTGAGTGGGGTGCATTGACAGAGTTCAGGTCAATTAAATTGGTCCAAATTATTAGAGAGTACATTTTGGGGGAGTGGGAATGGACTTCCTCCAATCCATAAAACACCATAAGTGAGAATTATTCTCATTAATATACTGATATGCTCAAGTGCCAGTTTTCTTTGCACTTGCACAGTTTTTCTGACTTAATAATGGAAGCCATGATCAAAATTTGTACTAAATGAAATCATTGGCTTGTAGATACTGTTAAATTACCACTATTTTACGGAGGAACCAACAGTCATTTTTCTTTTGTGGATTTTGACTCACAGAATTAATTGAGGCTTGTGTTGAAATAAAAAGCACCTTAATTTCAGTTTCTAAAGTGAGATATGAAATGTTCATTTAATGGCCTTTGCTAAATTAAGAGGCAATATACTGTTCTTATAGGCACATAATGTGTTTTTCTTCTTTTATTTTTTTAGAAGGCAGCAATGTGAAACTAGACAGGGGTGAGAGATAGCTATCCACCCAGAAGGATTATAGAATTATGCAGGACTGGGCTTAGGAAGCACTGGAGTACTGGTTGTTAGCTGACAGGATGTTTTTCTCTTACCAGCTTCACTGGGCACTTAACACGTGAGCTGGAGGCAGAGGCAACCTTCTCAGCTTTCCAGGACCTCCTGTTCCTTTCAATTTGGGAATTGGATTTTCTGCTTTAGTTGGATACTTCAGAATTTTTTTTTGAAATGGTTCATTTTCTCATAAAATCCTTAAGATCACATACACACACAAAAGGTTGGTTTTGAGTTTTAGAAATTTGCTTTTGATTGTTAGCATGCTAGGCTCTTTTGATACATGAAAGCCAGCAGGTGGCTGTATCCTGAGTTTAGAAATGCCTCCTCCCCCCAAGGCTTGGATGTTTCTGTGAGGCTACGTTTTATGTCATTGTTTTATTCTACCCTCCCCTCTTCCCACATTCCTCATAGTTGAGCTCTTGTGTGGAAAAACAAACTTCATAGGCAATTTAAATGAAACCACCTAGGAATACTGGGTCCAAAGCTCTTCAACTGCTCTAAATTGAATGGAACAACATTGTTGCTCATTAGAGAATAAATTAGGTTGGTCTACAGTTCACCATTACAGTTTTGGTAGTCAATTAGTAGACTGAAATTAAGCCAAGAGCTTGATTTACTTTGGACTAATGTCTGGTCTCCATATTTTAAAATAAAACACAGATAAGATTATGCGGGGGAAAAAGCAGTAGCCTCATTATATATAATCTGGTACCTATGATCATATTAATTAAATATTATTTATATAACTATAATAAATATATTTTATAAATATTTAAAATAATTAATTAGTATTATGTTAACATGGGCTGTTACTTGTCTTGCCCCCTATGAGCTCTGTGATCTTGGCAAGTCGGCTAAGTCCTGTGCTGCATTTTCCTTCCTGTAAAATGGAACTAATATTAGTAGCAACCTCAGGGTTGCTGTAAGGATCAAAAGAGTTAATATACCCTGACCAGTGTGACTCAGTGGTTGGGCATTGCCCTGCAAAGCAAAAGGTTGCTAGTTTGATTCCTGATCAGGATACATGCCTGGTTGTGGGCCTGGTTTCAGGCTTGGTTCCTAGTTGGGGCACATGTGAGAGACAACTGATCAGTGTTCCTCTCACACTAATGTTTCTCTCCCTCTCTTTCTCTCTCCCTTCTCCTCTCTCTAAAAATAAACAGATGAAATGTTTTTAAAAAGCATTAATACATGTAATGTGCTTTAAAAAGAGCACACAGTACGTGTACAAAGTCTATCCAGAAAGTATCCAGCCATGTACTATGAAAAATAGAGACATTTATTGAAGAAGATACTAGAAACATTGTACATAGGACAATGACACCTCAGTCGCCTTCAAAATAGGCACCTTGGGACCTCACACAGTTCTCCCAGTCGCCATCAGCTGCCCCATCGTATTTTTCTGAATTTCATCAACGGTCTGAAACCTCTTCCCTTTCAAAGGGGATTTTAGTTTCAGGAAAAGGCAGAAGTCACAGGGCACCAAATCTGGGCTGTAGTGGGGCTGAGTCACTTGGGTGATTTGATGTTTCACCAAAACAGTCTGCATGAGACATGATATATGAGCGGGTGCATTGTCATGATGAAGCTGTCAATTACCAGTTGTCCATTGCTGTGACCTTTTGAATTATCCGAATAGTTTTTGCAGAGGAATGTTCAAGCTTAATGCAAAATTTGATGCAGATTCATTGCTCTACTCAGTCATTTTGAATGTGACGGCCACACAGTACACATGCTCACTCAGTGGAGCCTACTGTCCCCACTGACAAGTACAGTGAAGTCGTCATTGTTCACACATGCACATTCCAGTCCACTCTCCTTGGCTGCCAGGTTACATTGATGTGGTGCAAACCATTCTCATTGTATTAACAATGGTTGGACTTTTTCTGGACAGATGTCATACCATGTTATCTTAAACCACGAGAAATTGGCAATATTTACCAATATTTGTCTTTTTTTAGTTCCCCAAAATGATTTTCATATGGTTCAACCTAATAGCAAAAACATATTCAGTTTAAAAAAAAAATTATTGTTCAATCAGAATCACATACAATGAGTGTGATTTACTTACCAAAATGCAATGAGTCAGTGCGACTTGGATTAGGGCCTTGTAAACTAAATTAAAATCAACAATAAACCTCCCTAGATGACTCAGATGAGCAGCCAGGTTTGGGAATTATTGACTTACACTGTTGCTCAAGAGACTTCTTATTGTGTGAAGAGAGTAATATTAATAGTCAAGAGCATGAGTCTGGAGAGAAATTTTGCCTCAGAATGAATCATACCCCATGTTTCATCCATATCTGATTTTGGTGTTATATAGATGGGTCTTTGGACTTCAGAGTTTTTGCTGGAATAAGACTTTGGGGGTGGTAAGATGGGATGAGTGTATTTTTGATGGGAAAAGGACATGGATTTTTGAGGACAGGTGGTGGAATGCTATGGACTGAATTGTGTTTCCCCCAAATTCATATGTTGAAGCCCTAATTCCCAAAATGATGGTATTTGAAGAAGGGACTTTTGAGAGATAAGGAGGTTTAGATAAGGATGGGTTCCTCATGATAGGATTAATGCTTTTATAAGAAGAGACCAGAGAGCTTGTTCTCTCTCTCCCCTGCCATGTGAGGACACAGTGGGTGGGAGGCCATTTATAAGCCAGGAAGAGAGTTCTCGCCAGAAATTGACTGTACTGTCTCCATGATCTTGGACTTCTGTCCTCCAGAAATGTGAGAAAATAAAATTCTGTTATTTAAGCCACCAGTCTATGGTATTTTGTTACGGCAGCCCAAGTTGACTAAGATACCTAATTCCTCCCTCCAGTGTTCTATATCTTTGCTGTTATTCATTTCACTTAAACATAAGCATATATTTGTATATACATAAGCCTAAATGATCTAATACTTTGTTACTATTATTTTGAACAAACTTATGTTAGATCAATTAAAAATAAAAGAATAAAAGCTTTTATATTCACTTATTTCTTCTTTAGTGGTATTCCTTTTTTATGTAGATTGAGGTTCTGAACTATGTCATTGTACTTCTCTCTGAAGAACTTCATTTTACCATTTCTTGCAAGGGAGGTTTACTGGAAGCAAAGTCCCTTAATTTTTATTAGCCTAAGATAGAATCTCTCTCACTTTTGCAAGATACTTCCTCAGGGTATAGAATTCTCGATTAGTGTTTCTTTCCTCTCAGCACTAAATCTTTCACTTCACCCTTTTCTTGATTGCATGCATTCTGAGAAGTTGGATTTAATTCTAGTCTTTGCTCCTCAATAGGTAAGGTGTTTTTTCCTCTGGCTTCTTTCAGGATTTTTTTTATCTTTGGTTTTCTGCAGTTTGAATATGATACATCAAGTCATAGGGATTTTTGCATTTATCCTACTTGGTGTTCTGTAGGATTCCTGGATCTGTGGTTTGGTATCTGACAATAATTTTGGGGAAATTCTCAGTCATTATCGCTCTAAATATTTTTTCTGTTTCCTTCTCCTTTGGTTATTGCAATTATGCCTAGTGCTACCTTGTATTTGTCCCACAGTTCTTACATATTCTGTTCTGGGGTGTATTTTTGTTGTTGTTGTTTGTTTGGGTTTTTTGTTTGTCTTGCTTTTCAGTTTGGAAGTTTTTATTGAAATGTCCTTAAGCACAGAGTTTTTTTTTTTCCTCATCTGTGTCTAATGTACTAATGAGCCCATCAAAGGCAATCTTCATTTCTGTTACAGCATTTTTGATCTCTGATATTTCTTTTTGAGTGTGTTTTAAGATTTCCATCTGTACTTACATTGCCCATCTGTTCTTAGATTGTCTCCTATGTTCATTAAAGCCCTTAGTAGATTAATCATACTGATTTTAAATACCTGGTCTGAAAGTTCCAACACCCTGCCACATTTGACTCTGGTTCTCAGGCTTCCAGTTGCTTCAAACTGGGTTTTTTGCTTTTAGTATGCCTTATAATTTTTTCCTAATAGTGGGATGTAGTGTACTAGGTAAAAGGAACTGCAGCAGATAGTCCTTTAGCCGTGTGAGATGTGTTCTGTTGTCCTGTGATTAGGTGTCAGCCCTTTAGTCTGTGACCTTGGACTGTGCACTTGACAAGTGCTTCTCGGTTCCTCCCATGTCCCCCAGCTTCCCCAGGTGGACCGGACAGGTAAAAGTAGCTGCAGTTGGTTGTTTTCCTTCCCCCCAGTCATCTGGGTTCCGATAAAACTTTAATAGAATAGGCTTTGAGTGGGGTAAAATAGTTTCTCTTGAGGGTAGGTCTTGGTAAGAAGAGCACAGTGCTCTGGTGTATTTCAAAAGTATTACTTTCCCCTCCCCCTGAAGAAGGGCTAGGGGATTTTTGTCTGATAATCACTTTGAGAACCTGGTAGAGCTCTTGGGGTTAAAACTCAGTAAGTGTGAGCCCACCTCCAAAATATGTGTTGCCCTGGAGTTTTAAAACTCAGACTTTGCACACGGAGCCTCCAGCAGTTTGTCAGTTGCACCCGGGTTTTCCCACCCAGCTCTGATTCCAGCAGAGGTTTCTTCTCTGATTTCCATGAAAGTCTCTGGTCATGGGTTTCTATTCTGGTAAACTCTTACTCTCTATATCTAGCCTGTCTGTCTCTCCAATTTTAGGAGCTGCAGTTTGCCCCCCCACCCCCTTTCCTGATGGATCTAAGAAGAGTTGTTGAAAAATCAGTCTGTTCATCTTTTTTCTTCTTGTTAGATAGAAGGTTGACTTCCAAGCTCCTTACATACCAGACCAGAAGTCATCTTTGCTTCCCGAAGAACTTAACTCTATCTTTTTTATAACTTGCTCTAACTTTTTCCGCCTGCATGCTCTTACCGAGGCTGGTATGACTTGTTCATTTGCTGGGTATCTGTATCTGAAATCATACTGTCTCCTCCTCCTTCACTAAACTGAATTCTTTTTTAAATGAAGCCCCTTCACTAAGCTGAATTTGGGTTAATAGCAGATTATCTACCAGTAAGGTACCATTCTACAGTACTGGTCACATTATATTTTTCTATGGGAGATCATTTTATACTGCCTTGGGTGTGAAGAATTTAGTTTATGTCAGTTTCCATTAGGACTTAATAAACTGTAATTGTTTCACTATTTTGTAAGCTCCTTGAGGTCATTATATATTGTTCTTTTCTTAGTGTTTTTCCACAAAGTATATGTTAAATGTGGGATTATGGACATTATTTATAAAGCTAGGGTGGAGAAATCCCTAATTTGATAATCTGGGTATATATTATTTCTTAAAGTATATGTATCTTATTTCAAAGTTTATATTTTATTATGTTAGGCAGTAAAGATATGACATGTTAATATATTCATCCCAGTCTTACATGTATGTTTCTTACATCTTATAGTTGGAGGATATAGAGAGTGATGCATGTTGCTTATAGAGTTGTGATGTCCTAAGGACTCATGATTATTTGATATGTTTCTCTCTCCTAAAAATGTTATTTTATCACACTTGCAAATGTGCATAGGTAGAGGTACTAGAATTTTGAGATTATAATGATATAACTTAGATGATGGGAATAGTCTAGAATTTAATTCATATTTTGTTAGAGGTCAGATTCCTGTGTTATTAATATAACTTAATTAATTTGTGTTGCACTTATGTTTTTACAGACTGTTCACTCTGTATAAGAAAATTTTTGTCCTATAAAACACAATGTCCAACTTGCTGTGTGGTGAGTTTTTCTTTCATTTTTTTGTTTTAAAAAACTTACTGGTTGGTGCAAATATTTCTGCTTCATTTGTACACAAAAGCCCAAGGGAATAGGTATGTGTAATTATTGATGTAAGCTATATAAATGATATTTTCAGAAGGTACTTTAAAACATATGTGGAGAACTGGGCTTTGTTACGTTTTTATGGGAATTTCTGATAATTGTATTTTAGGAGGTAAAAACTAACTTCAAGTTCAAAATGTAGCACTTAAATCTTAAGACCCATGTTTTTATGGCTCTTCATTGTTTATACTTTTTCATGTTGGGTAGAAAACCTGATGGTAGGGTTATTTATTTGCAAATGACTGGTGTAAGTATTTGTGCAGAAAACAAAGATTCATGGCCATTGTGCTGAACCCAGCCTAACTGGTCCCTTGCCTCCTTCCCAAAACAGACCTTCAGGGACAACACTAGGAAATCTGTTGTAACTGGTTTCTGAAACTTTTCAGGTAGTGGAAATAGATGAAAGAATGGCCTAAAAAGGAAAATAAACATGAGTAGGAGAAGAGAAAGGAGTGTAAGAGACAGTAAGGTCTAACAGAGAGAGCACCTGGGCTAGAAAGGGATTGGGTTCTAGTGTGATGCCTCTGGTAGGTGCATGGTGTCAGAATTTCTCTGAGCTGTTACCTAAAAACCCTGTGTAGGAAATGATAGTTTGTTTCTCCAGTCTAAGCTCTTATAACTTAAGGCACACTGTCTTTGTCAAGATGGCATCATCATGGAGATAAACTGTATACCATTTATGCTAAGTAACTGCTGGATTTACCATTTTCCTCTTGCATTCCTGAAAACCAATCTTGTTTTTAAGCTACCTTTGGACATGTATCTCTCCCAATATTATCACTTAAAAGAGCATCTCTTTTGTTCTTCAAGAGAAAGTTTTGGTAAAGCTGAGTGCTGGCATTCTTGCTCATATTATGTTTTATCTTAGTACAGAGAATACATGATTTTACCATATGCTTTGGGGAGCTTTTATCAGACTTTCAGTTAGCTGATTCTAATTCATTGTTTTTAAATAACGTATTAGTATGAGATAAAATGAACTTTATTTTGAGGCTTTCCTGGAAGACTTAATGGAATGGGAAGTCTCAGGAGGATGGGTCACACGTTTTCAAAAACAAGATTATGACAAGTAAATTATTGTTTCTGACCTTCTCCCATATGTTGTTTTTCTTTTCTATAGACAGTCACAGAGCCAGACCTGAAAAATAACCGTGTGTTAGATGAACTGGTAAAAAGCTTGAATTTTGCACGGTATGATTTGATTTTGAGACTAACTTTAACTACTTTTGCCTTTTATATGTGTCCCTCTTTACTCTGCACTTTGGGAGATTAGGGAATGCAGGGTTGCATATTTGGGGTAAAGAAGGGAAACAGCAAGTTATTAATCATACATGGACAATTATAATGGTAATGGGATTTTCTCCCTTTAACAGAAATCCACCTCTTATGAAACACAAGAGTTAAAATGCAGACTTGAGGACTTACTTTTGGGTACTATAATGATACTCCAGCGTCCATTTTTATTTTTCCTGTACCAGCCCTAGAGTTAACCATTTTCCCAAGGAGCCCTGATTCCTTTTATTAGAGAATGGTGTTTGGAAATCAGGATCTGGAGGGGCTGTGCTCATTGTTACTGGGATATCATTGCTTCTAGACCCTCTCAAAGGACAGAGCTGGGGAACATATGCATGTATATTTATGTGTATACTAATCCTATATACACATACATCTGTAATTGTTTCTGTGTCCATTACATATTAATCCATTCATTCTTAATCTGATTTACTTAGCATGTATAAAATGATGTGCCATGTGAAATGTTAGTAGGCACTTTATTAAACTCAGAAATGTAGCTTTACTTTTTAACTGTCAAATGCATGATGGTGAAGGTAAGTTTGATCACCCAGAGGGACATGAAAAGGCATGTTTTACCAAACAGTATCTAGAATTATTTTTAGTTCTTATCATGCAGGTCAAGCAGGAATTTTTATTAGGAATGTACTGTGTTTAGTTAACAGTTAGGTGCCCCTGTACTTAAGTGTATGACTTCCAGGCTTTCTTGAACATTCTTGGAGGTACATTACATTGCTTCTAAAACTGTAAAGAGATTTCTTCCAGTAGAATTAGACATTTATTGATCTTAAAAAATGACCAAATTTGAGTATGCTGAACTTACCTAAATACGACATTCTAGGAATTGTCTAGTTAGTTATTTCCCTAAGCAAAGTCATAAAATGTGGTCTGCTTTCTTAGATTAAGAAACTCTGAGATTCTGATTCTCATAATTAAAATTACTCCTTTTTTCAGTTTTAAAGTCTTTTGCCAGTTAGTCTGTCAATCAGATTTTGAAGTTTGTGAGAAAAGATGGAGCCACGTCTTTAGAAAGGAACTTTTCAGGCAGTAAAATTGTTTCTGAAGGCTTATTTTTTTCTTCAGATGGTACTGAAAACATAACAACCTCCCTGCTAGGAAAAAGGGAGTGTTACAAAGAATACTATCTGTTTATGGAAGAGAAACAATATCTTTGGGTTCACAGAACTTTTGGTAACTGAAAAGGAGGCCTGGGAATGATTACACTTTCCCCTTCCTCCCTCCTTCCCAAAAAGAATAGGCTATTTAATTATTCATTGTGGTGGGTGTGAGGTAGCGGGGAAGCAGTCTCTGTAGATTCGGGGAGGATTTTTATCCTTTGTTTCTCCTTTTGTTTGTCTTCTCTAAACTGCTTTATGGTGAACGTTACTTGTACGTTTGTCATATCTAAAGCACTGTGGTATCTCATTTTCAAACTTATGGATGGAATTTAAGCTAGTCATAGTCAGTTTTATTACTTGTTTAAAATCCGGCTTAAGATTGATGAGGGAAGAGGTTTAATTTTATGACAAAATGTGAGATGTTTATATGGTTTGTTGATTTTGTTTCTTCCTATCTTCCCATTGCCATTTTATGACATGACTTTTTAAAATTTAATATTCTAAATGGAATAAGGAAAGGGTATTGGAATAATTTTAGAGGTTTTCAGACACGGCCTGACATGCACATATTACATTTTCTTCTAACTTTTGCCTTTTTATTTTCAAAGAACAAGTGTTTTTTTTTTTTTCTCAGCTAAACTTTATTTGAAATTATGTTCCTAAGAAACTGTTGTGTTGAACAAAATTTAATTAAAATATGTTTATCTTAGTGGAATGTTATTCTTGACCTAAGAAAATATTGTTTCTGTATTTTTGCATAGCAGCCAGTCTACATCTATATCCTTATTTTTATGAATTGAGAGTTTAGGGCATACTTTAGTACTTCGGTTTATTAACCACCAAGGTATGAATTTTTCTCCATGTATTTACTTGTAAGAATTTAAACATTTTAGATGATAACTGTAATAGATAATTCCCTTAGCATTTCACAAAAATATGCAGAATATAATTTCACCTTATACTTTAGCTTAAAACATGCTGGCTTCAGATTCAGGCAGCACTAGGTTTCAGTCTTGGTCCTACTACTTCTGATGTCAGTGTGATCAAGATATTAAACCTCTTTGGCCTGTGTTCCACATTTTAAATAATGGGAACAATATTGTTGGTACTTTGAGGGATTGTTGTAAGGATTAGAAATGAAGAGTTATAGTAAAAGTATAGTGCCTGGAATAAAGGAACCTACAAAAAGATCTCTATTGTCATTTTCATATACATTTACCTATATTTATATTGTGCTGCCCTATTGTATATTGATGACCTAAGGTGCTAATAAGAATTTGTGCTTTGATGGGCCTCTGCCAGTTAACCAAATGGCCCTAGATTGCTGTTTGCATGTTTCAGATCAGAACAAGCACTTGCAGGGAGTTTTACTAGTTACTGAAGTCCATGGACTTGACTGCATGGATTTTAGGACTGCTCTTGTCTACCAAATGACCTATTTTGACTCTTGACTCTTCTTAGCTACATTCTGAAGAGGTAAGGTTATTGTTTAGTTAACAAATGGGCAAGATCTGATAACCTGAAGTCCATAATTCATCGAAAAAGAAATCTGCGTGTTTATGATGAATGCCATTAGAAATTGTAATACCAACTCACTTCAATATATATTCATAGGAGTGATGAAAATCATAGGAAAAATTACCAATTCAAGTATCATTTAGAATTAATACTTTTACACAGCTAATTTTTAAAAAGTATTTTTTAAAAGCTTTATTGAGATATCATTAATATACAATAAGTTGTGCATATTTAAAGTGTATAATTAGGTAGGTCTTGACATATGTTCGTATGAAATTATCACAACCACAGTCCTTGGGCCTATCCATCATCACCCACAAGTTTCTTTGTGCCTCTTAGTGATCCCTCTCTCCTCGCCCTTATACTTCCATCCCCTGGTAAACACTAATCTACTTCCTGTTACGATACTTTGCATTTTGGGGGGTTTTATGTAAATAGAATCATAACATCCTAATTTTGTATATGTTGCAAGGTATAGATTCAAGTTGGTAATTTTTGCATATAGATAGCTAGTTCCAGTAACATTTGCTGAGAAGGCTATGTATGCTTCTATTCTTAGTTTGCTGAATGCTTTTATCATGAAAAGGTGTTGAATTTTTGTCAGATGCTTTTCTGCATCTGTGGAGATGATCATGTAGTTGTTTTTCTTTGTCCTATTAGTGTGCTATATGTATTACTTTGATTTCCCTCTGCTGAAACACCCTTGCATTCCTAGGACAAATCCCATTTTGTCATAATGTATAATGCTTTTTAATGTGCCACCAGATGTGGTATACTGTTATTTTGTTGAGGATTTTTGTATCTTTATTCATAAGGAATATTGGTCTATAGTTTTCTTCTGGACTCTTTCTTTGACTTTGGAATTAGGATAATGCTGACCTCAAGGAATGTGATAGAATGTGTTCCTCTTTTCTTCTTTTTTTGGAAGAATAGGAATAGGATTGATGTTTTTTAAAAAAAGTTATTTTATTTTTTGAATTTATTGGGGTGACATTAGTTAATAAAATTATATAGACTTCAGGTGTACAGTTCCACAACACATCATCTGTATATTGTTCTGTGTGTTCACCCAAAGTCCAGTCTCCTTCCATCATTTCTAAGGTGTATGAATTGCTATAAATATCCTCATGGTTTTAAATACCGCTTGTACATACATGGCTTCCAAAGTTATATCTTCAGCTAGATTTCTTCCCAAATGGCCTCATATATCCAGCTGCTCATCTCACATCAGACCTCTTGAAAGTAGTTCTTGATAACATGGCCAAAACTAAACTCTGAATTCCCTATGTCACTTCCCAACCCCCACTCCAAGTCCATTGCCCCCACAGTCTTCCTCATCTCAGTAAATGGCGGCTCCGTCCTTTTATTTGCCCAGGTCCAAAACCTTGGATTCGTCCTTGACCCTTCTCTTTCACAGTTACTCTGTCATTCATTCCATCAGTATACCCTGTTGGTTTTGTGTTTAAAATACTTCCAGAATCTGGCAGGTTTTCATCACCATACCAATATTCTGTCCATGAAGAAATTAATGAATTTTATTTATTTATAAAAGATGTTATTTATTTATTTCAGAGAGAGGGGAAGGCAGGGAGAAACAGAGGGAGAGAAACATCGATGTGTGAGAGAAAATGGATTGGTTGTCTCTCGCACACTCCCAGCCAGGGTTCTGGCTCACAATCCAGGCGTGTACCCTGACTGGGAATTGAACTTGTGACCCTTCGGTTTGTAGGTGATGTCCAACCCACTAAGCCATACCAGCCAGGGCAAAATTAATGAATTTTAATTTTAGCATTTGGGCATAATTTTATCATTGCAATGGTACAACTATCACATTCTTCATTAGCATATATTGAAGTTATAGAGCAGATTTGTAGAATAAAATTCCTCTGAATTGTGAATAAGGCAAAAGCTGAAGAGATATACCCCTGTGGTAGTGTGGAAATGGTTTATCAGTGACAGTTTCATCCATTAATTGAATGGTGTATGTTTTACTTTGTGATAATGAGATAAAAGCTTTTCTTAGAATCTTCTCTGTACCAAATCCAGATCTTGGAAGTCAGAGACTTAACTGATTACAGTTCCGTATTTTTATTTTATTTCTGTTTTCTCTCAAAGGTAAAGATCCTTAAATTTTTCTTTTACCTGTCCTCCCACTGCAGCTTTTATTTATTTATTTTCAAACATTTTACTGTGGAAAACTAGAGCAAATTGTATAATGAACCCTCATGCACACGTCGCCTAACTTAAGCATTTATCAGCTCATGGACAATATTGATTCTTCTACACATCTGTTCACCCTCCCTTAACCCTAATTATTCATTTAAAAGTATTTAATATTAATATTAAAAATATTAAATGTGTCCATTAGTCTCAGGACATATTTTAAAGGGTCAAAGCATTCAGATTATGACTGATAATTAAATATGAAGCATGATATCTTGATGTAAATAGAATTTTTGTCAGTTTTTTTTTTTATACCATTTTCTACTTAGTTAAGTAACTAATCCCTAGGTGGTATGACTGTTAATAGAATGAGCTTTTTTTTTTAACTTTAGGACAATAGAGAAAGAGAAATTCAATCAAATAATATATTATTGTGGTAAATATTTGATCTTTTTAAACGAGTCTTTAGATTTCAGGTGATAATATATGATAATTTATTCCCCATATTCTTACTGATAGACACTTGGATTGCTTTTGATTTTTGTTTTTTGAATACTGCTGCTGTGAACAGTCTCATACATGTCTCTTGGTGTATATTTCTTTTGATACATACCTAGAAATGTAATTACTTGCTAGGAGAGTAGGCATGCATTTATTTGTTCATATCTTTAAAGCTAGTTTTCAAATTGTTAAAATCAATTACACTTCCACTTGCTTCAGCGTTCCAGTTGCTCCATCTTCACCAACACTTGGTATTTCCATTCTTATTTTAGCCTTTCTGATTAGTATATATACTAATTTTTGAAATTGTTAGTTTTTATTTTTCACTATTTCTTGATTTTCTTAAACTGTGGTACAATACATAGTGAAGTGTGTACAGCAGTTTTGATCATTGTATTTTGATAAATGCATACATTTGTGTAATTACCATCACAGTCATGATATAGAACATTTCCATCACCATAGATCCGTTTTTCTGCTTGTAGTCAGTCCCCACCCCCACAGGCAATCAGCATCAGGTTTCTGGCCTCACAGATTGTACATAACCTTCATATAGATAGAATCCTATAGCATATATTTATTCTTTGCCTCACATACTGCTTTTTATTTGTGTTGTTGCTTGTATCATCAGCATTCATTTTTTATTGCTGAATAGTATTCATTGTGTGAATATACACAATTTCATTATTTATTCATCTATTGATTAATTTGGATTGTTACCATTTTATGGCTAGTGTGATAAAAGCTGCCACGAACATTTGTGTGCAATCTTTCTTTAGGCATCTATTTTCACTTCTTTTGGATATATATGTCTAGGAATGAAATTGCTGGCTTACAGGGTAGATGGATATTGAACTTCATAAGAAATCGCACAGTTTTCTAAGTGGGTTGGAGAGAGCACAACCACCAGTAGTGTATGAAAGTTTCAGTTGCTCCCCACCCTGGATAATATTTGGTATTGTTAGTCTTTTTAGTTGTAAACCTTCTATTGGGTGTGAAATGGTAACATTGTGCTTTTAATTGGCATTTCCTAATGTCTCAGTTACCTTTCCTTGTACTTATTGACTGTTCTTATGTCTTTGGTGAAGTGTCTGTTCCAGTTTCTTACCCAGTGTTTAAAAATTGTGTTGTCTTTTTGTTACTGATTTGTCATTCTTTATGTATTTTGGTTAAATATATGTATTGCATTATTTTTCTCCCAGTTTGTGCCTGGCCCTTTCATTTTGTAAAGGGTGTCTTGATTAATACATGTTTTAAATTTGATAAGTCCATTTTCTCTCTTTTTTTTTTTAAGGATAACTACTTTTTTAAAATCCTGCCTTAAAAATCTTTACTTACCTCAGGTCATAAAGAATTTTTTATGTTTTCTTCTAGAACTGTTACAGGTTTATGTAAGAACGGTGTCGCTCAGAGAACCACGAGGAGGCAGCGAGCAGACAAAAAGAAATTTATTGAGAGAAATTAGCAAGCGGGAAGGAAGCCGGGACTCCGGGCTCCTAGGGAAGGAGGGCGTTATTTTATAGGGGGAAGAAAAAAGAAACTATTGAATTCAGTCATTATCTCACAACTGTGAGTCTGAGGGCTGATCAAGGCCAAACGGAGCTCAGGCTGATGCACCCCACTATCATGGGAAACTCCCAGGCAGCTGCAAGCAGGCGTGAGGAGGGGGTACGGGGGACGGCGTGGGAACCGAGGCTGTCAGTTTAGCTTTTATATTTAGGTCTGTGAACCTATATTCAGGTTAATTTTTATGTATCATGGGAGGTAGGGGTCAGGATTCATTTTCTTCTCCACAGATACTCAGTTGCAACAGCACCATTTATTACCAAGACTCACTGAATTGCAGTGGTTCCTTTGTTGTAAATCATGTGACTGTATGTATTGGTCTAATTCTGGATGCATTATGTTCCATATTTTCTTTGTTGCTCTTTTTTTTTAAAGTATATTTTATTATATTGTTACAATAGTTCCAATTTTTTCCCCTTTGCTCCCCTCCGCCCAGCACCCCCCCTCCCCAACAATCCCCTCCCCAAGTCCATGCCCATGGGTCGTACATACAAGCTCTCCTGCCTCACCCTTTCATATATTCTTCTTCTTTTTTTTAAAATAATTAATTAGTTAAATATTTTAACAATAAAAAATAACAATCCCTCCCTCTCAGACTTAAGACCCTTTACAATCTTATAAAGGACAATGGACGAAGGTCTCGAGCTCCTCTAGCTGCTTCAAGCTGGACATGGTCGTCGTCCTACCTACCCTTGGGTCAAGAAATCCCTAATAAGAGTGGGGGTGTGGAGGGGAGGGTGGCCTTCCCACAAGGGGAAGGATCGTGCAGACTCCAGGTTGGTTGGCTGTCTCTGGACAACGGCATGCTTGGTTTAACAGGCTGGCATCCTTGTTGTATTCTGGGGGCAACAGGGTTAAAGGACATCATTCAATCCGTAACCACTAGATGACAAAAGACAGGTATTAATTTTTCAATGTCCCACATTAGGGAAAAAAAGGGCTTCTTTGGAGGAAGGTATGCCAAGTACATCTCACCTGTCCAAAACCCTTTTGCCCATTATACTTAGTTTGGACTGAGGGAAATATTTTAGGTTCCCCCCCCCTCAGGCCTCTGGGCTCTTTCTGTCCAAGCCATTAGGATAGAAAAGAGAAACCAGTTTTAAAGTGAAGCCCACAGACCACCCCGTTCTTCACCAACCCAGCCACTTAGTTCAGCCAAACCATTGAGTCTCAGGAGGCAGCAATGCAGACAGGATTAAGTGAGGCCTATACGTACAGACAATCACTCAGGTAATGAGATCGTAGGCTTATGCCCTTTGAAAACAGAAAACACATGTTAATTTATGTAACATAACCCACATACAAGTCTCTAAATCTGTAGGACTGTCTTATCAGAAAGACATCCAGTTGCAAGGCATTTGACATTCTTCTTGCCTGTAAATTAAACATCTTTGATAATGCCACATAGTTTAACTTTCAAATGAAAACAAATTTTAAATGAAAAGAAACTTTAAAGATGGTTAGCTGCACTACTTTATAGTCTACCACTGGGCATTGTGATCTTCCTTGAATAATGATTTTTCTCCCTAAGATTACCCTCCTTGTCATTAAAGGGACTGCATTAAGTCCATTTTAAATTTATCCTGTTCATTTGCATAAACACAACAAGAGCAGCAAACGATCACTTATGATCTTTAGTTCTGCTTTGCTGGAACTTACGCAAGGAACATTTAGGGTGACCTTCAGTCTGCCCTTCAGGGCACAGAAGCTGAGCCACATACCTGGCATTCAGCCTTGCCTGTAAACACCTGTCTTTTCCAGGTCCTTCTGGTTTTCCATTGTGCCTTAAGGTCCCTCCTAGCCATCTTTCAGGAAAACAACCTTCATTCCTTCCCTGGAAAGATTGCTATGGACCGCTCATCCATCCAAGGTACCAGGCCTTTTATCTCGTGGATTTTTATTACCTTTGAAAGTCAGTCCCAGTTGCTCAGGGCTTTTTGGTAACAACCAAAGCCCAAGCATGTCTCCTTTAGGCATGACATTCCATTCAAAGTCTTAGTTAAAAAAGAAAAAAAAAACAAAAACCTCTATTAACAACTGGTCTTATTAATTTTATGCAAAGAAAGTTAGGTCATTACTTACTTCTTTAGAATGCCAAATTCTGGAGGGATCAGATAGGGAGAAAAATATACAGTGTGAAGGAAAATCCTTGTCCTTCTAATATTCACTGAACTTGCATTTCTATTCTTTATATTTTTATTTTTCCCCCCACTAAAAACTTTTCTGTTTGTTTGTTTTCCCATTACAGTTGTCTCACTTTTTTCCCCCTCTTGCTTCCTTGCACCCTGCCCCCCCTTCTTCCACATTCAGTCTCCACCCAGTTGTCCATGTCCATGGGTCATTTATACATGTTCTTTGACTAGACCCTTCCCCTTCTTACCACTTCTCTCCCTCCCATCTCCCCCTTTGTTACTGTTAGTTTATTCCTTGTTTACATACCTCTGGTTCAATTTTGCTCATTTGTGTTGTTCATTAGTTTCCTGTAACAGGTGATAGCATAAGGTAATTTTCTTTTGTTGCCTGGCTTATTTCGCTAAGCATAATTCTCTCTAGTTCCAATCATGTTGTTGCAAATGGTAGAAGTTCCTTCTTTCTTTCAGTACTTATTCATTGTCATTTTCCCCCTTTGTACTCGTGTTCCTCTCTGTCTCTCTCTGTTTCTTCATCTTCTTAAAGCAGACCCTTTAGCATCTCTTGCAATGCTGGTTTGGTGGAGATGTGTTCTTTTAGCCTTCTTTTGTCTTGGAAACTCCTTATTTCACCTTCCATTTTGAATGAGAGCCTTGCTGGGTAGAGTATTCTTGGTTGTAGGCCTTTGTTTTTCATTGCTTGGAATATATTTTGCCATTCCCTTCTGGCTTGTAGTGTTTCTGCTGAGAAATCTGATGATAGCCTTATTGGAGCTCCCTTGTATGTTATTAGTTGTCTCTCTCTTGCTGCTTTTAGGATTCTCTCTTTGTCTTTGAATGTTGGCATTTTAATTATGATGTGTCTTGAAGTGGGGCTGTTGGGGTTCATCTTCATTGGGACCCTCTGTGCTTCCTGGACTTGCATGATTCTTTCTCTCCTCATGTTAGGGAAGTTTTCTGTCATTAGTTTTTCAAAGAGGTTTTCTATCCCTTGCTCTTCTTCTCCTTCTGGAATTCCTATGATACAGATATTATTACGTTTCATGTTGTCCTGCAGCTGTCTTAGAGCCCTTCAGTCTTGTTCAGTCTTTTTTCATTTTGTTGCACTGTCTGTGAGTTTTTGTCTATGTTGTCCTCCAGCTCGCTGATCCGATTTTCTGCTTCCTCTAGCCTGTTTTTAATTCCTTCTACTGTGTTCTTCAATTCAGAGATCGTATTCTTCATTTCCTCCTGGCTCTTATTGATAGTTTCCATGTCCTTTTTGATGCTGGTATAATTCTCAGTAAGTTCCTTATAGTTCTTCTGGAGTTCACTGTAGTTTTTCTGGAGTTCTTTGTAGTTTCCGCTGAGCTCATTGAGCTTCTCCATAATCCATGCTTTCAATTCCATATCTGATAGTTTGCTCCCCTCTATTTCATTTAGCACTCTTTCTGGGGACTCTACCTTTCCTTTCGATGGGGGGTTGTTTCTCTGTCTCCCCATTTTTGTGACTCCTATTGTTTGTTGGTGCTTCTTAGAATGATCTGCACTTCCTGGATCTGCCCCTGGTGGCGTCAGATCCTGTACCAGTCTGGGCCTAGGCAGCCTGTTGGAGACTTCCAGGGATCTACTGCCTTTGTCTGACTCCTTTAGTTGATAATCTATTCAATCTGTGATTAGCTGTCAGGTTTAAGGACCGTGGGTGTGGCAGCTTAATTCCTGTAGGCGGGGCTTTTGCTTCCCCTCAGGCTGACGCCACTTGGCCGGAAATGGTCTGCCTGCAGTGTGGGGATGAGTCAGCACTGGGACCCGGCTGGCCGCTTCCCCAGCTCTCCTCTCAAAGCCACCACACCAAACTCTCCCCAAGCATTTCCAGTCCTCTCTGTCTTTCCTCTGCTTGTGCCCAGGGTAAGTGGGGGCAGAATATTTTCATATGTGATCCGCTTAAGAGCTCTTTTTCTCCAGCTGTTTCTCTCCGGCTAGCAAGAAACCCTGTGGCTTTTCGCTTTTCTCAGCTGGATACTATTTTACTTTCCACTCTGTTGCTGTAGGCTGGGAAGCTCAGCTGGGGGTTTAGACCCTGCCCTTCTCAGGGGGAATCCCCAGCTGCTGAGCTGTTTCTCAGTCCCTTCAGTTGCCACCCGTGTGAGCCCAGCCAGCCCTTCCGTGTCTCCGCACTCCCTACCGGTCACGTTGTGATGTAGCGGCCTTTTCTGTCTCTCCGTGGTTATAAGACTTCTCTCCAGCTGGTGTTCGGTTGGTTATTCCAGATGATTTCTCCAAAATTACGTTGTAAATCCAGACTAGTTCTAGGAGGAAGTTAGTGTAGCTTCCACTTACTCCTCCGCCATCTTGTTTCTCCTCTTTGTTGCTCTTTAAGCCAATACTACGGTGCCTTTAATACTGTAGCTGTATAGTAAGTCCTTAAAATCTGTAGTGGAAGTTTTCTACTTTGATTTCCTTAAAGACTGCTGGCATTCTAGGGCTTTGATTTCCACATAAACATTAGAATGAATGTATCATTTCACTCTCAAAAAAAGTTGCTTGTGTTTCGATTGGTATAGCATTGACTCTGAAATCAGCGTGGGAAAATGGGCATCTTAACATTGTTGACTATTCTAGTTCATACACATAGGATATCTCTGTTTAGGCCTTTCAAAAATTTCCCTTAGCACTGTTTTATCGTTAAAGATATAAGTTATATACATTTTTGTTAAATTTATTTTCAGGTGTTTAATATTTTTTATGGTATTTGAAGTGATATTTATTTTAAAAATTTTGTTTTCTGTTAGCTAGTTATATAGCTGAACATTAATTTTTGTTTATTGACATATTCAGTGACCTTGCAAAAATCCACTTATTCTAGTTGCCTGTAGAGTTTTTGAATTTTCTATAACTACAATAATGTCATCTGCAAATTAAAAGCCTTTTTTCCGTATCTTTGTATTTTTTATACCTCTTATTTTGCCTCACACAAAGGCTAGGAGCCCCAGTACAATTTGAAGAGAAATGATAGTAGCATCCTGGTCTATGTTTTGACTTTAGATCAGTGTACAAATCCCAGAAAATGCTGCTAGGAGAAATTCTTGAGAAAAACTGGATCACCTCATGTTTCTCTCTCTCTCAGGGATTGCAGCCTTGTGCTGACTATAGCCCATGCTTACAAACAGTTTTATGTATTTTGTCCAGATTCTAAGTTATTTTAGATTGGAGATTAATTCTGATACTAGTTATTCTCCACTGCCAGAATCTGAAGTCCCGCCATTTTCTTTTATAGACAGGTTAACTGGTTTTAAAGTCAGATATATTGCTTTGTATTTATTTTATTCCAGAAGAAACACTTTGGTTTGGTTGTCATGGAATAAGTTCTATATTTCATAGAAATAAGTATTAATTGGGAAAACAGCTTGTATTAGTTAACTTACTATACAGTTACTTGATATCTTAGTTATCCATTGTGTTTTTTGTGCTTCAAGGAATCATTTGTTGCAGTTTGCCTTAGAGTCACCACCCATTTCTCCTGCTTCCTCCTCTTCAAAGAACCTTGTGGCCAAAGTACAGGCTCCTGTAGCCTTTAGACATTCTTTAAAGCAAGGAAGCAGGTCAATGGAGAATTTCTTGATTAGAGAAACTGATGGTTCTACATCAAAGTTGTTGATAAACAAGAATGAAAGCAAATTCAGCCCTCAAAGAGAGGTGAGCACTTCTGCAAAGACCAAAAAGACACCTTCCTTGGAAAAGATTGCTTCAGGCATCGCAGTTGCTACTGTTCGTGAGGCACCCTCTACATCGACTTTGAAACAAGTTACTAAAGGTAGGAAATTATTTTCATGCATGTATTTTCTTAATGGAAACTGTCTCATCCCATATGACATAGAATAAATAAGCAGTATTTTTGAGGGGGGATAAATGCAAGAAAGGGCAAACCATATCATTTTACAGCAGTCTCAAACGTTGATGTAGGCAGTGCTTCAAGATATGTTCTGTTTCTCACTGATTCAGGCTGATTGCTGCATAAATGAAGCAATTTTAATTAGTTCATACTTTGAATATGACAGTAGCTTTCTGTTTTTCAGCTCTTAATTCCCCCCTCATCCTTCATATTTTTTCTAGTTTAATCTTAAAGAGTGCTTTGTATCTTGTTATACCACTACTTGAACACTTCCAAGCTGTTCAGACTGGTATTTACAGCCTAAAACAATTTGAACCCTGCCCTACCTGTCCAAACTTATTCTCACCTCTGACTCTCAAAAGTCCCTCTTCTCTGGCCAAGCTGATCTCCCCACTGTTCCTTGAATACACACAGGAATTGGCAGCCTACTACCTGCAGTCCAGATTTGCCTTGTCACACCTATTTTTATAAATAAAGGTTTACTGGAGCACAGCCACATCCTTTGTTCACATGTTGTCTTTGCTGCTTTCATGCCATGCGGCAGAGCTGAGTAGTTGTGACAGAGACCACCTGGGTCACAAAGTCTGAAAACTTACTACCTGGCCCTTTTCAATGTGTGCCAACCATATTCTGCCTTTTAGACTCTGTCCAGATCCTAATCACTCTGGTTATATTAAGATTATATTGATAGATCACATCACTAAAGTGTTAGAGCATGTTTTCTGGACTATTTGTGTATAATCTGATTAATTTTTTGATGAGTGGGTCAGCTTGCCTAACCTGTTGATTCTTGTCTCTTCTTGCCAGTGAACTTTGGAGGACCTTTTAGACAGAAACTGTCTGAGACATCTTTGGTACACTCGTAGCACTCACAGTGCAGGGCTATTAGTGGTTATTAAATTTAGATTGACATTAGTTTATTAGTACTCAAGTGTTTAAATTTCATAAGCATATGCAAATTTTACTTGCATTTCCTAGTGTACCTTGTTTTTGGTCAGTTTGTCAATTCATAGTTCTTATGGTAGTATTCTTAGTTTGATAGTTCAGTTATTTCCTCCAGTAGAATCGTTTCTTTCAAGTGAAATCTTACAATGAAGCACAATATATAAAAGAGATAAAAGAGGTCCTGCTGCATTAGAGATGTGCTGCTCCACCTGACCTCCCCTTCATCCCTGTCTATCACCCAAGGTGGCCTCTAGGCCCGAAGAAACTGCCACAGATTTCTGCAACTCTAGGAAACAGTTTGAGAATGATTGTATCTCCTAACTTTAACTCACAAATGAGAGCTAAATTAACAAATTTGTAACCATTGATAGATTGAGCAGTAGTTGGCCTAAACCAACAAATGCTTTAATGTAGCTATACCACCCCCTTCCTGCTCCCCCTTAGCTCTGCCCGCAACCAAGTATGTCCTAACTAAACATGGATGAATGGCTTCTAAGATTTGGGAAAACCTAAGATTAGTTTTATAGTTTGGTCACACCTTGGTAGAAATTACTTAACCAAAGCATTTTCTACTAAACAAATTTCCAAACTTCTTTGCAGTCTCTTTCTCTAGGCCCATGGTTCGAATGATGCGACTTCCCAGAATTTAGTCATTACCCAGGGACTGGTCTGTCCCACTCCTGTGGCCCTGAGTGCCATTCTTTTTCTTCTCTGCTTTTATAAGTACATGTTAATGCTGGGATTCTATTTTTTATCTTAATCTATGAAAGCTGCCATGTTGTATTATTTTTGCCCATTCTACAAACAATAGCCTTTCTTTCTTTTTTTTTTAAAATACAGTAGATTGTCCTGTTTGTGGGGTTAATATTCTGGAAGATCATATTAATAAGCATTTGGACAACTGTTTATCACGTGAAGAGAAGAAGGAAAGCCTCAGAAGGTAAGAAAGTTAAGCATAACCATTGAACTGCTTTAGCTAGGTGCCTCTTGTGCTTTATAAATTTGGGGCAAAAAAATACAATGTTCATTTATCCTAGAGACCAGCTGTCAGAGTCCTTCTCCCGCTTACTCTTTCCTTTACTTCCCTCAGTTACTCTTCCATTCCCTCTCCTTGTTCTTTCCTTTACTCCCACTTTGTCACATATAAGTAACTATTGAATTTAACTGCTAATAAAATTTGACTTTGCAGGAAATTAGTGATTGAGGATTAAATTTTCTTTAAACTTGTTTTCTTCTCTTAGAACTTTAGAACTACCAAATAAAGCCTCTTAGCCAAAGAAAGCCAGGTTAGACTCTGAATATAGAACATATAAATCTTTCTTTGGTTCTTAGGATGCTCAGAAGTTTCACAATTTTAAACAATAATTTTCCCCAAGTAGGCAGTTATATACCAATAACATTAAAAGCTACAAAAGGGTATGTGTGAAATGGAATGTCCCCCGGCCTCAGCCCCCAGGCACCCGGGTGGCATAACTAATATTAAAGTTGTCAACTCAGTGTTTGCACTCAAATTTCTGTTTTGTCTCCCTTATACATCAAAGTCACAGTAATTTATTTATGCAGGCCGCTATTATAAATTATTTGGGAATAAAATTTTAGTCCAAGTTATATTGCTGGTGTTCAGGAGTCAGTGGCTAATGAAGATAATAAGGAAGCAGAAGCTGCAAATTAGAGGACTCAGGCAACGAAGTGAAGGAGAGATGAGACAGTAGTTTGGGAAAGCAGTCAACATCAAGATCAGGGAAGGTTTTGTTTTTTAAAGTAGAAATTGGTTAAGCTTTCAGTCTCTCTCCTTCCACTGTTTCCAGGGAAAGAGCAGATGACAGATGGAACAAGGTTGGGAGCGTAAGAAATGGAGAGTCCAATAATGAAGTTATCTTTGATGTGTAGAAAGAACTTTTCTTCTGAAACAGAAGGGGGTGGGGGAGAGACAGTAGGTGATAATTCAGAGAGATTTGGAAAAGGAGGGGAGGGGTACTAAAGAAATTAATGCCATCCAGGAAATGGGGGCGAATAAATGATAAGCTCTTATGTTTGGTCTGTTTTGAAGGACTTGGAAGAGTATTTTCTAAAAACCATGTTAATAAGCAAGAACATTTTCTTATTTTTTGTGATTAAAGATAAAATGGTGTCACTTAATTTTTATGTAAATGTGGAGTGAATTCATGTTTAAGGGACCAACTTATGCTGTTAGAACTTATAAAAGATGTGCACCATGATGACATTAATTGACAGTTCTTATTGTAGTGTTTTTGATAGTTAATATTTTCCCTCTAGCAAAACCTTTTTTCAGGTGAAATCTTTAACAGTAAACTGTAACATTTAAAATTGATAAAATTGACACTGGCTGGTGTGGCTCAGTGGATTGAGCGCAGACTGCAGACCAAAAGATTGCCGGTTCGATTCTCAATCAGGGCACATTCCTGGGTTGAGGTCTGGCCCCCGGTTGGGTGTGTGTGAGGGGCAACCGATTGATGTTTCTCTCGCACATCAATGTTTCTCTCCCTCTCTTTTTCCCTCCCTTTTCCTCCCTCTAAAAATAAATAAATAAAATCTTTAAAACAGATAAAATTGGCCATGTGGCATTAAAGTAGAGATAGAGGGTCTGCGGATTGTGCTGCCCGACCTGACCTCCTCCCTGCCTGTTGTCCATGGTGGCCTCTGGGACACCTCCACAAATCCCTGTGTAGTCAGGTTTGCACGGCCCTCCCTCCTAGTGGGTAAATTTGTTGCTGAGGATAAAATTAGATTTTTTTTTAGGTTACTTTGATAGTTGAGATTTGGAATAAATGAAACTGGATCATCCCAAGGATTATTTCCCATAAACCATGACAATTGGGTGGCCTGCATTTCTCTTTAGAAATATTTCTTCCTAAAGAAAGAGTTGGGAATGTAGAAGTTGAGCATTTTCTCCTTGAAGAGTAAGGAATCAACACTGATATCTTGCCTGGACTGCTATTTTTCTAGATGCATCCATCATATTTCCTCTAATGCATTTGACTCTTTCAAGTAATCCAAGGACATATTCATGTATAATTAAGTTTTAAGTTCCAATGGTGGTTTCAGATCTTGCTCGGTGGGCTGCTATAGTCTTGCCAGTTGTTCTGTTGTTCAACTTAGAAGCACTGCAAACTGAATCTCTCTCATAGGAAAAGACTGACTATGTACAAGTTAGTATATTGAAGGTTCTGAGAAGTCCTACATTAGGATAATTGTTAAGAGTTTCTTTAGTCCAGTAATTCCTAAATTTATTTCACCCCAAACCCCTTTGTCCTCATAACTCATATCTTGTGAAACTCGTGTTTATGAAGATATATTTAGGGAAACACTGAGCCACATTTCTCTTTAAAGAAGTTACATCTTGACCTGGGGTCTGGTCACGTAAAAGAGTATCTGACATTTAAAAAATTTTCTCCACAACACCCTGACAGGCCATTTCCTCCATATGGATGACAACCCTTAACCCATTCTATGTAGATTCATATCAGAATTGATTCAAAGAATGCTCTTTCTTTTGATGTCCTCAGGTTTTGAGGACGCTTAAATGTGTTTACTCATTTTCACTAAATCATGGAAAGAAGATCAGTGTCATTTTTATGTTTTGGGAAACATTTATGAGACTTCATACTTTAACACTCTTGGTAGAAATCGTTTATTTCTGCTTGCACTTTTCATCGTGTATGCCAGTGACCAGTACAGCTTCCCATTGGAATTTTATAGTCATCAGCTTAATCATCTATCCTTGATAAAGTAACTGTTTGACATATACAGACTTAATGAATTGCCGCTCACAATATGTTTGTATGAATTCCTACAAAACGTTTCAACTCTGGTTACCTACTGGGATTTGGCCATAATGTTACCAGTCTTGTTGAGTTCAGTGTGCTGTCTGTCATTGTAAGAAGAGTGATTTTCAGAAAAATTTAATCTGGTGAGGGTTTGCAGGTCCTTCTACAATTATTTCTAGCTTTTAGACTTCACTGATAGATATAAAAGAAATAATTTAGCCAGGGAATGATACTGTTGGTTAGTAGAGAAATGTCTGTTTTTTTCAATCTATATTTAATGGTCATTTCTCTCATTACGGTCTTTACTATTTGCATCAGATTTACCCTGTGGAACCTTATTAATATAGATTTTTAGGTTCCCACTTCAGGACAGAGTGAGTTGGAGAAGTGACCAAGAATCTGCATTTTAAATAAGCTCTTCAAGTGGTTCTGAGACACACTAAAGTTTGGGTAGCGTGGCCTTGTATGAACTAATTATATGGAAGTCCTTTGTAAAATCTTGATTTTTGATAAGCCTGTTGGCTTCAACTTCCTATTATTTTTTACCTGAGCTTTTGATAGTCTCATTTCAAAATGATCACAATTGTAACAACTACCCTGAAGTACCCAATTGGCAGAGTTGAGTCAGGTGATGTACTCAGAGAACCAATTTATAATCAGATTAAAACTCACTAACTAGTTTCTGTTATAAAACTGTCTTAAGTCATTGATACCCTTAGGTAGCTTGACTTCTATTTCATTTTAACAAATAATGTTTATTAGCTGGTATTTTAGAGGGAGTAAAACTCATTTAATAGGGCTTTGTTATATTTAACATTATAGCTTAGTGCTAATCATTATATCATTTATGAAAATAGAATGAAGAACCAGATGGTGATTTTGCTAATACGCTTCTTATAATGCCTTGTATACGTAATATAATTAATTTAAGGTGAAGAGAACAAAACCCTGTTGTGTTTTTTGCTGTTGTTTTCAATTGTGTGCTCTGAAGATGATGCCACGAGAATACAATCTACCTGTCAGTTTTCTGAATTATTTTTTCATTGGTTATAATGAGTTGGGTAAAGCTATTTGTCTCAACAGGTAGTCTTTTATTTCATCTAGTGCTCTTGCAAAATGATTGCCTTCGATTTGAGGGGCAGTTTTGCCTATGGGTTAAAACTTTTTCTAAAGAAGCTATATATGATAATATTGTTAAAGTCCATAGCTTAATACTCAATAGCATTTGTACTCGAATTATCTGATAATAACTTTTTTAGAGATTTTGCATGGGAGCCATAGGCAAATTTTAGGAAAAGCATGCTTTAAAGAGATAGAGGATTGAATAAGTCTACATAAGAGTGATTCTTAGTGAAGTTCTCATAGCATGTAGTTCACAAGCCTTGTATGTGATGCCCAAGTCTGCAGCTTCAGACCTGACCACTTTCTGAGACCTAAGTTTCTCTGTCTGAATGTCCTACTGGCACCCCTGATGCATCACGTTGAACACTGTCAGCTTTATTTGCAAATTTCAACTTTATTTCCAAATTTCAACTTTATTTCCTTCTCTTTCCCATTTTTATCTTAATAGTTCTGTTCTCCCAGTCACCCTGGTATTGAGTCAGAAAGTAAATTACTAAAATTACTATTTTATGTGAAAAGCATTTGATAATTCACAATAATCCTCAGTAATCTTTTTTTCTCCTTTTCAGTTCTATTCACAAAAGGAAGCCGCTGCCCAAAACTGTATATAACTTGCTATCAGATCGCGATTTAAAGAAAAAGCTGAAAGAGCATGGATTATCTATTCAAGGAAATAAACAACAGCTCATTAAAAGGCACCAAGAATTTGTACACATGTACAATGCCCAGTGTGATGCTTTGCATCCTAAATCAGGTAAAGCAATAAAACAGTGAGCTATGCTTGTCCCTCATAAAGCAGTTTTGCATAGCTCAGGAATTATAAACCATAAAAAAAAATTTAATAGATACAGTTTTGAAAATAGGTAAGACATGCAAATATGTTTCTTCAGAAGATACTAGATTATATACTATGATAAACCAGCCTTCTCTCAGCCAGTCTCAGTCTCCATTCCCTTCTCAGAAGCAGTAACTGCTGCAAATTTCTGTGTTTTTCCAGAGATAGTGGGGTATAAAGAGTTGATCTAGAGACCCTGGGTTATAGTCCCAGCTTTGCTCCTCTGTGACTTGGTGACTTTTGGGCAAGTTCCTTAAATTCCTTATTATCTCAGTTTTCTCATCAATAAAATAAAGGTTATAACACTACCTACTTCATAGTGTTTTTGAGATAAATAAATGAACAAGCTCATATAAAATGCTTAGCACAATACCTTAGCAGGTAGTTAGTATTCAGTAAATGTTACCATTCTGATTACTATACATAAACATATATCCTTGATCATTATTGTTTTATAAAATTGTATTATGTAGTCGTACATCACGTAACAACATTTCAGTTCATGATGGATCACAGATAGGACAGTGGTCCCTTAAGATGATAATGGAAGAGAAGAATTCCTATCTCCTAGTGCTGTCGTCGTCCTCATAACTTGTAGTGTAATGCATTACACAGATACTTACCATCGTGTTACAGTTGCCTGGTAACCTCTCACTCAGGCTCGCAGCCTGGAAGCACTGGGCTCTACCGTATAGCCTAGGTGTGCAGTAGGCCATATCACGTCGCTTTCTGTAAGTGTACTCTGTGATGTTTGCATGACAGGATCGCCTAATGGCACATTGCTCATGGTGTATCCCTGTTGTTAAGCAGTGCATGACTGTATGCACTGTTTAATGATTTGTCCTTTTCATTTAACCACACACATTTTTTAAAAAATTGAAGTATAACATGCAAACACAAAAGTACACAAATTATAAATGTATTTTTTGGTGAGTTATGACAAAACAAGTTTCACAAAGGCAAACATATCTGTAACCAGTACTTACATCACCACCAACATCCCAGAAGTCCCTGTCCTCCCCTCCAATCACTACTGCCTTCATTCTCACCGATGACCACCTTCTTGACCTCTAACACTGTGTATTCATTTTGCCTATTTGGCCTATATTTGATTTTTATAAATGGAATAATAAATAGCTTATGCATATTGAGTCTATATTTGTGCACTGTTATGTTTATAAGAGGGGAAGGGTGGAAATCAAATCACCAACCTTTCAGTTTGCAGGCTGGCACTCAATCCACTGAGTCACACCAGCCCAGGGCTAAAAGATTTATTTTTATAATGTACTTGCCATCATGAAAGTATTACATACAATAGCAGTTTTGTTTGCTTTTGTTTCAGAAATGTTCTTATTGCTTGTTGAAGAATTTTTATGATGGTAGCTTAAAAATTCTGGTCACGTAATTCTGACATCTGAGTCATCTGTAGTGTTGGTATCTGTTGATTGTCTCTTCTCATTCAAGTTGTGATTTACCTGCTTCTTACTATGACACGTGTTTTTATTGTATTCTGGACACAATTATGTAATAATATGAGATTGTAGAACCTATTTATTCTGTTTTAGCAAGCAGTCACCCTGTTTTGGTTTAGCACCCAGATCCTGGCCTACTTTTGTGGGCTGTGATTCTAATGACAATTTAGCTTTCAAAGCCCATGCATTGTTTTTCTGGTCAGCGTCAACTTAACTGCTACCTGGAGGCCACTCTGAAAACCTGTATTCCTACTGTGGTTCAGTTCTCAAACCTTTTGCCGTATTCTAGATACTGGGTCAGGGGTGTGTCCAGATTTCCTCTGCAGGTTTAAAGAATGCTTTTCTCCAGGTTTCTTCCGTTTGAGATTTCCCCTCCAAGCAGTAGTTGGGAGGTTGAGGGTGCCACCTGCTGCTGCTGGGGGAGTGGGTAGAAGTCTAGGCTCCTTCCTGGGTTTCCCCTGATACTGTGTTGGCAGGAGAGGAAAGCTTGCCCCAGGCCTCTTGCTACTGCTTCGTGGTTATGGAGGATTTTCTCCGTGAGTCTGTGTGTGTGTGTATGTATGTTGTAGTTTTGTTTTGTGTTCATCCTGCTTGGTGTTCTTTGAGCTTCTTGCATTCGTGGTTTGACTTCTTTCATTGTATTTGGCAAATTCTAGCCATTATG